>NC_086444.1:464654478-464957256 GCF_028390025.1 Pseudophryne corroboree | reverse complement strand
GGAAGTCGGGGTAATTAACATTAACAACACAGCAGGCGCCAGCGAAGCGCCTTTCCCGCAGCCCGAGACCGTCTCTTATATTATTCTCCTTTTCCGCATGACAGCTTCAGGTGCGAACCATATGTAAAGCTCCGTTGTGGAGCGTTTGTTGCACTTACCTATTGCATTTTGGCTGAGTGGCAATTTGATGAAGAGTATCTAATACAATAAAACACAACGTTACGCTGTCTACAACGTAGGTGCAATTTATAGCTGGTTAAACTATCTGCATGATCCTATACATGGACTGATTTTTAGCAATTTTATTGATTTTTTCTGTGCACAGTAGTTTACCTATGATCCACCTCCTTTAGCTTATTATTTTTTGTTTTTTGATTAGTGTTTTATTTAGACCGGTCTAATCAATTTATTCTTAATTAATTCTTATTATACATATATGTATGTGTGATAAAAATAAAAAAGAATCATATAAAATATAATAAATTATCCTTTTGTTTTGTTTTTATTGAGTCAAGCAAACTCTGAGCCATATCATATTGTAGAATTAATTAGCGCAGGAGTAAATGTGTTTGTTGTTCCTAAGTTACCGGAGACTATAAAGTGCCGGTTTCTCTTTTTTTGACTTGATTTACCCCAAGTCAAGTATTCCTTGCAGCTTGAATATATATTGTATTGTTTTAAATATCGATATTAAATACTCTATTAGCACAACCATTATAGTTGGGTTGTGATATATTAGCGCCTGGTTAATTTTCGTGTGGTATTATAAACCTTGCTGCATCACCAGTCATAAGACCCAAATAAGTAGTGAGACAGCCAAACACAAGGGTTTGGTGCCATGGTAAGGAGGAGATGATGGTATAAGTGAGGGAAATAAATGTACAGAAGGGAAGAAGGACTTGCTCATGAAAGCTTGCGATTGAAAGGGAAGTAGGATACAAAGAGGGGTGACACAGAGGGTAAAGACAGTGAGTAAGGAGCATGGAGTAGTAGGTTAGGATAAGAGCTGAACTTTGCTAAAGAAGTGGGTCTTGAGAGCACATTTGAAGTTTTGAAGAGTGGTAGATAGTCTTATAATGAAAAGGAGAGAGTTTCAGTGGTATGGAGTAGCACAGCCAAAATCTTGGAGGCGGTTTGGTAGGAAGAAATCAGTTGGTGTCACGATCCTGTCTTCCTTCTCTCTATTTCTAAGTAACTTGTCTTGTGACTTACTCTGCCACTTGTCCTGCAGGCCAGGATTCCTGCTTATCCTTGTTTAAGAAACGGATACACAGACATCACCATCTTGGAGCATGTCAGCTAATTGCATCCCTCCAGTTAAAGTGCTTCTTACCTCAGCAGACATCAGCAACCTATTAGTGATCTGCAATTCCTAAGTAAGACCTCCCTGGCCATTAGTCCCATGCCAGAGCAATAGCAGGAATGTAATAGGGTGTGAGAATGAGAAAGTGAGAGATTTTGCGAGTTTTCTGATTTTTTTTTTAAGTTAAATCATTTACACATCCTAATCAACTTGGTTTTGCTGCTTAAATAATTGCCACTTTAAAAAACTCAGAAAACTCTCAAGAAATCTCACTTCTGATTCTCACACCCTATTACACTTCACCCTAGTCTTATTCCAGAGTTTCCTAGTACCTGCTAACAACTAGCTATATTGCAATACCTAGCTCTAGAATACAGAAGACCTCAGTTCCATCCAGCCAGATTATCCAGTATAATCTTGACTGTCATGCCTCTGCATCCCCAGTGTAACAACAGACTTTGCTATTGTTCAGAGACTTCAGTAACTTCCTGTGCAAAACTGGTTACCAGACTGCCATAGCTACAACTAGTGCAAAGTGTCTGTGTCTTTGTCTGCTGAGTATCCATTCAGACTAATCATTCACCTGAGCGGGCCACCTGTGTTGCCATCTTGCAGGTCCCTATTGTACAGTGATATTACAGATTCATTAAACACTTGCTGGTTTGGTGCTTTCCAATCTTCTTGCGAGAGCCTGAACCCTGTTGTGCTGTTAACCCCTGAATCCCCTGCATTAGATTCAGTGAGTACATTATCTCTACTTTCAGCCAAAGTATCAGCACCCTGCAGCACAGTCTATCACTAGCATCCTGGGATTGTTTCTTCCTCTCCAAGCAGTTATATCAAGCCAGTACAGAGTTTCATCCTTGTTACTAGCTGGTTCCAGCCCAGTATCCTTGTTGCTAACTGCTCCCAGCTTGGTACCAGTGTTACTAGCTGGTCCCAGCCCAATATCCGAATTGCTAACTGCTCTCAGTTCAGTACTAGTGTTACTAGTCAGTCCCAGAATGATATCTTTGTTGCTAGCTGGTTCTAGCCCAGCAGCCAGGTACAAGCCAGTTCCTGTCCGGGCCAGTACCTTTTATTCCAGTCCAGTCCAGCATTCACTGGTTCCAGTCAAGTCCAGTATCTCCAATTCCAGTCCAGTATGTCTAGGTCCAGTCTGGTCCAGCATTCACCAGTTCCAGTCCAGTCTACTATCCTCCGGTTCCAATCCAGCACAGAACTATTCCAGTTTCCAACCAACCCACTACTAACATTGTTATGAGCGCTACTAACATAAGGACTAATACACTGATTGACCAGGACTAATTTGGTTACTAAAAAGCTGCATGAATTAAAGGTCCTCTAGCTGCATGGCTTTATAAGTGGTTAAGTACTCCTTCCTAACTGGATTTGAATTGTAGATTACTACTGGCCGGTATTGTGTGTAGTTTTTAATGTTTTTTAATTTTATGTGTAGAAAATAAAATATACACGATTTCTGGAAAGCGCTGTTTCTTTGTTTTTGTCCTATGTTGTGAATCAGGGGTAGAATAGCCTCTATATTACGTCGGCTGAAGAAATCGTGTGTACATTTTATTGTGAATTATACCATTGCTCTTAATTGGTTTGTAATTAGTCTTGCCTAAATCCAAAAAGCGCCGGGTCTTTTCTTTTCTTTTTGTTTCAACCGACTACTAACCCGGATCCAGCCCGGGCATAGTGTACCATTAAGCTCTACTTCCCTTCAGTTATCTGTATCAGTGTGTACTGCGATATCCTTCTCAAGTGACTCTCTAAGACTCCTGTTGTAATCCCAGTGTCTCTGTCTGCTAACAACAAGTCCACACCAGTCACTAACATCACAGTGCATCTCCCACAGTACACTCTCTTTCAGACTCCAGTCCAACAGCAGAGACTATATTGAACCTCCCATCTTCCAAGTCATCTACTTCAGAACCCAATCTAGCCATAGGCTCGAATCCAGATCCACAAACACAAACATGACAGTTGGGAGAAGAGTGTTAGTTTCTACAAAGTGATTAGTACAAAAAACTAGCATTGATTTTAGGGGGACTGTATCTCTTCACTATGTTAGATGGAACATGAGTGCTCTGTACAAATTCTGGTATATACTTTACGGGGTCATGGCCTAATCATGGGAGGTGTGGCCCTGCACACTTAGAAAAGTAACAGGGAAGTTTTGGGTCCCTGCTGGGCCCCTCCATCAGGACTGGGCCCAGGCAAATAGTACCTGCCACCCCCCCTCTTTGCAACACTGAATGGGATACATGTGATATCTCGCAGACAGGATGCCGGCTGTCACTATACAGACAGCAGCGTCCCGTCTGGTGGAATCCCGGAAGTGAGGCAGTGAGTCCCCTCATGTGTTCGCTGCACTCGCCACGCTTCGGGCCCAGTGGCTCGCTGAGCTCATCACAGGTTCTATTTCCACTCGGCTGGTGGCATGGATCCACCAACCGAGTGGGAATTCCGGGCAGTGTCTGGATTCCGGCTGTCAATTTATCACTTGGTGGCTGGATTACTGCGTCAGTCTCCTGAACGCTGGGATCCCGATAGCCGGTAAACTGACTGCATCACTCCACAATAATGCATTTGATTTAATTTATGAGATGATCACTCTAAGAAACTTTAGTAAGACATGAATGTCTATATTTAGAGGCATATCCAATTTAACACATTATTTATAGTCTTTTAAGTACTACTGTATATCAGTTGTGATCTCCACTGACACCTTCTGGTCTAAATAGTGTAAAAGGGATAGGTATTCCTAATAGATAAACTTGGTGTATGCCACCAAATAAAGGTTCCCTGTTCATGTACTGTAGGCCAAAACCTTTAACTCCAGCAGTACTCTTAACTAAAGCACTCCAGAATAAGGTTAGAAAGTGCACAGAGGTACTGTTTATATTACGTGAGATGAATGACATTTTTTAGAAAGTTCAATGGTCCTGTAAAAGCTCAAAATATAAAGTCATGATAAATAAACAATGATATACTGACATCTATCTATTGTAATCTGTTATGTAAAATATAAATAATAGATAATAGCACTTTTATTTTAAAAGAAAGAAGGTTTACATTAAGGAGTTTTCCAAAATTCAAAAGTAAACAAAAAATAAATAGTAGACAGTACATTAAGACAAAGCTTCTGTTCAGACTCACCAAGTAAATGGATAAATGTGTGTCACTATACAGTATTTGTGTGGAAAGGTAAAACAAGTGCAGTTTCACTTAAATTTGTCTAGTTCACAAATATATCTCACTCTGCACCATGTGGCAATCAAAGTCATTATCACCTTCTTTATCGCACTACCATTAAACTTTAAGATGATCCCATTAGCCTAATAATAACCTGCATACCAGTTACAGTATCCATTGTTTATAGTGAATTTGTTGGCACATGAATTTTATAAGAACACAGAAACAAAATGTATTAAATTATTTAATCTGAGAAAATACTATACTTAATGAAAATGAAACAACAATTAATGACATAATTCCAAAGATCCTCTTAAGAAATAGTGTCTAACAAAGATAAAATAAAAAGGAAGTTTCATTACATGGTCAAAACCAGGGCTTAAAGTGGTCCTGGAGAGGTGGTGGAACTCATTTACCTGGAAACCTACCCCCCCCCCCTCCCTTCACATTAAGCGGAGCCAGTGCTAGTGTTTTTGGCACCCCCTTCAAACTGTAAATTAGTGTCCTACTTCCCATACTTTGTAAAGGGACAATGATCATACAAAGAAGCAATGTAGTCACACAATAGTACCCCCAATTCAAATGACACCACACAGTTGCACAATTTTATTCACATTACACCACACGTAGTGCCCCTGATTCATATTACACCACATAGTAATGCCCCTTATTATGGTTACATCACTCAGTAGTGCCCTTTATTCACATTGCGCTACATAGTAGTACTCTTTATATATGTTATGCCACACATATGTGTATGAGTACCAGGAGGTGTGGGCTGTGGATGGAGGAAGACCATGAAGCCACCAGGACCCGAGGAAGGGGGAGGAAGCTGCAGCTCATCAGTAACACTAGCGCAGCCTGCATCATCGATTGACCTAGGTTATGGGCAGGCTTTTCTGTTAGAATTACTGTACAGGGCAATGGAGGAGGTGGAACTAGTTCCCCCTACCATTACAGGTGGTGGAACTCAGTTCCACATCGTTCCCCCTCACTTTAACCCCTGGTCAAATCTACTAGGAGAAGCATGCATTCTGAAACAGTTCTAGCCATGAATTTCACTCCCAAGAACTGACCACTTCATACCTATATTATGACATGGGATACGGTTGTTAGGTCGACACAGCTTAGGTCGACAGTCATTAGGTTGACTACTAAAGGTCGACATGCATTAGGTCGACATGGTCAATAGGTTGACAGGGTCATTAGGTCGACATGTACTAGGTCGACAGGTCAAAAGGTCGACATGAGTTTTTCACTTTTTTTAAAATGTTTTGGATTTTTCTATACTTGATTATTCACGTGGACTACAATTGGAACGGTAACCTGCCTGAAGCATGGCGCGAGTGAAGCAAGCCATGAAAGGGGACACGAATTGGGGTTCCCCGTCACTTTCCGAAGAAAATGACACCAAAAACAGTCCAAAAACTCAGGTCGACTTTTTGACCTGTCGACCTAATTCCCACATTGACTTACTGCATGTCAACCTAATGGCCATGTCGACCTTCAGTGGTCAACCTAATGACTGTCGACCTATGTTGAGTCGACCCAACGACCCATACCCTATGACATTATAAGCTCATTCCAGCTACACACTCCCCACTTCCTCTTACAGAATCACAGCTTCTTTTTATCAGTATTCACCAGTGAAGAACTGATGGTGGGAGTAGAGCATAACAATTGTGACAGTAATGATTCATGGTTAGATACTTGTTTAAGCAAAGAAGTAGTCCGGGAGAGACTAAGCAAAATGAAGATTAATAAATCACCTGGTCCTGATGGACTTCACCTGAGGGTTCTTATGGAGCTTAGTTCACAACTAGCACGACCCCTATACTTGATTTTCAATAGTTCAATTAGACCAGGCATGGTACCGAAGGATTGGCGTATAGCTGAGGTAGTGCCATTATTTAAAAAGGGATCCAAAAATCTTCCTGGAAACTACAGACCAGTTAGTTTAACATCTATAGTGGGGAAAATATTGGAAGGAATTCTAAGGGACAGCATACAGGAGTATATACAGTCCACTAGGATTATTAGCAAGAACCAGCATGGGTTTGTGAGGGACAGGTCATGTCAGACTAAATTAGCTTCTACGAGGAAGTGAGCAATAATCTTGATCAAGGAAAAGCAGTGGATGTGGTCTTCCGAGATTTTGCAAAAGCCTTCGATACAGTTCCTCACAGGAGACTGATGATGAAATTAAAGGAGCTTGGCCTAGGAAAAACTATTTGCATGTGGATAAGCAATTGGTTAGATAGCAGGGTACAGCGAGTAGTGGTCAATGGGAAGTCCTCAACCTGGTCCCCAGTAGTCAGCAGAATACCACAAGGGTCCGTTCTCGGACCACTACTGTTCAACATATTTATCAATGACCTAGAAATAGGCCTGGAAAGCACAGTGTCAATCTTTGCAGATGATACTAAACTGTGTAAGGTAATTAATTCAGAATTGGATGTGGAGTCCTTGCAGAATGATCTATCTAAACTTGAACTCTGGGCGTCTAAATGGAAAATGAGGTTCAATACCGACAAATGCAAGGTTATGCATTTTGAGACTAAAAACAAACTTGCAGCCTACATATTAAATGGGGAACGCCTAGGGGAAACAGAGTTGGAAAAAGATTTGGGGGTATTCGTTGATAATAGGCTTAATAACCATACACAATGTCAAAATGCAGTGAAGAAGGCAAGTAAGGTAAGTAAGGTGCTAGCGTGCATAAAAAGGGGAATTGAGACAAGGGACTCGGATGTAATCATGCCGCTGTATAAGGTATTGGTACGTCCGCACCTGGAATATTGTGTTCAGTTTTGGGCACAATTGTATAAAAAAGACATCAGTGTTCAAAGTGTTCAAAGGCGAGCTACTAAATTCATTAAAGGCCTAGAAGGACTGAACTATAAGGAAAGACTTACTAGGTTGAATATGTATACACAAGAAAAGAGGCGCCTAAGAGGAGATATTATTAATATCTTCAAATATGTAAAGGGGCATCACAAAGAGTTATCAGAGGAATTATTTATTAAAAGAACACAGTTTAGGACACGTGAGCACTCGCTGCGACTGGAGGAGAGAAAGTTCCAAACGCAACGGAGGAAAGGGTTCTTCACTGTTAGGGCAATAAGGATGTGGAATTCCGTGCCAGGGAAGGTGGTAATAGCGGACTCTGTAATTGGATTTAAAAAAGGAATGGATAAATTTCTGAATGAATAAGCTATCCAAGGTTATAATACTTAAAATATCAACGTGGTTAATCAGGGGGTAACATGAGTTATAGTGGCTAACTAATCATAAAACATTATTCAGCAAGTATGTAGAATCATCACAACTTAAAACAGGTTGAACACGATAGGCAATTTGCCTCTATTCAACCTCAAATACTATGTTACTATGTTACAGCTAATATGTGTGTATGCTAATAAATATTTACAATTACTTATGACTTTTCTGTTCAAAAGCTGGTTTGACTCACAGTTCTTCAAATGTTATTTGTCTCCACTACTAAATTACATAATGATTAGATTTGGATTTAAATAATAAATATAACTTTATGAACAGGCAAATGTTGCACATAAATATGTTATAACATTGTCTTTAAAAGTTGACATTTCTCTTATATTGAATTTCTCTTTGAAGATTTGTCACAATAAAGAGGGTTTTTTTGTCACTTGTTAGGTTACACAGTTACCCTCAAGATATTTGGAGGTTGTTAGTTATTAGGTTAAGTATTGAGTTATGGGCCTATGTATTTAAAATGCATGTCGTCAAGTGCAATCTGTGTTTTCCTATCATGCAACTGGCGGACCTCTCACATACAATCTTATGGAAACACAGAATATTTTCAAAGGAGACAATACTCCAGATGTCAATAAAAGGTGACTTTGTGATTTTAGATTCCACTTTATACATTTGTTTCATTATGGCCCAATACTATCACAACACTATGCATGAAGTGTATAATAAAAAATTCATATCATGGCTTTAAGGCAAAAAAATTGAACTAAAAAAAATACTGGCGACAAGCCTCACCTATTATTATTAGCCTCACCTCATGTATTAGCGAGCAATGTCTTAATTTCACAATTAACCAGTGGTTCTACCACCATTAAAATTTAAATAGTACAGCTCACCTGCCTTACTGGGCATGTGGAGAGTGTCTCGGCAAGTACAGGCTTTGACTTTGCGAAAGCCTGATGTGTACACATCACTAAGAAAAAGCTTTTTTGCAACTATTTCCCTGCATGCAAATGTTAATAAAATCTGTTAGGTGAAATTAAGACATTATATTTCTGAAATTGTGCTGGTGCAACTAGATCTCTTCCAAACTACAGGGTTTGTGGTGCAGGCTGGCAGAGTTTTATGAGAGAAAAACAAATCACAAACTGAACAGAACTTCAAAGTATGGAAGCAAAACAAAGAAAAAAATTAACATTTAATTTGCAGACTGGGATTATCTACAGTAAATGTAATCAATAGGATGAAGAGGGCACATTACGTGTTACTTGCTTATTTTGTAGAAGGCCTGAGTTGAGTATTGCAATTCAATCTATTACGTTGCTATTTAAAAAAAATATTGTTCAAAAGTATCAAGCCTTGTTGAGTGACGACCTCTCTATATACACAGTCAGGTGATAGCAGTTAGTGATGACCTCCCTCGTCTGTACATATTCAAACAAGGGAGGAGGTCGTTAATGATCCACGGGAGCGCGCATTGTTAACTATACTAAGTGGACACACTAGGCGAGATTGTAAAAGATCTTGCTCAGAATGGCCCTTCTGAGCGATTTCTTTTATTTTCTCGTCTAGTGTGTATCGGCCTTTACAGTACAGAGATTCTTGCATACTTAACATTACCAAATTGCTGGATTCAATTAGCCGCAGTAATTTACAGAGTGAGAAAAAGGGTGATAGCCACAGACATTTACACTATTTAATTACAACCCCTTTTCCATGCACGATAAATTTGCGACTAACATGCATTTATGCGTTTGCAATACCCACAGATTTCTGTTCGAGCCTGAGAGAAACCTGTGTAAAGCGGAGCCTGTGGGTTTATTGTGGGTTGTAGAATCGGTGTATTAACATCTAGCGCTGAATATATTGAGCTGCTTGCTTTCAGATATAATTTTGAAGGTTTAGAGTCAATAGCAAGCGCTAATTATGGTGGTGTTTGTGTGTACTGAGAAAGCATGCAAATAAACAAATATTACAATAAAAGCACTTTGCATAAAACCAATTATGTTTGCAGCTCTTTTTAGAACTTGTGGTAGGAATAGTGCAGTTTGGCAATGCACAAAGTTCAGAGTATGTTGGTGGCACAGTATGAGCTGTGCACTGTCCCTGTTCTTACCCTAACCAACGGTGATCTTCTCGCTTCAGTCGGGCGCTGTATGAGGCAGCGTGCAGCAGCCGCGGCACTCAGCGATGATGTCACCGGCTTTATGGAGCATGGCTGGGGGTGTCCAAATGCCAAACTAGCAGTCTCTCCTAGTTGCCATGGTTTTCGTCCACGCGTTTCACGCCACATCGGTCGTTTAGTCCTGGATAAAGTGGTCTTTACACATAGTTCTTATTTATAGTATCCAGCACTTTTTTTCATTGGTCCAAAACTGAAACCAGAAATGGATGTAAAAGGCGGGGAGCACATGTAGTCCCATGGGATGCGGGCAAGATCCCACCGGACGGGATCCCAGCGGTCAGAATCCCAACACCGGGATCCCGACCGGCACAATCCTGACATATTCTCCCTCTGTGGGTGTCCACGAAACCCATAGAGGGAGAATAAATTAGTTTGCTGAGCGTAGCGAGGCACCGGGCCCGCAGCGCAGCGAGCCCGCAAGGGGCTGCGTGGCGCTCGCTCCCCTGTCAGGATTGTGCCAGTCGGGATCCCGGTGTCTGTATTCTGACCGCCGGGATCTCGTCCGGCGGGATCTCGTACTGATCCTAGTCCCATTATATATATTTTAAAAATCGGGAAAAATCCTTTAATTGATAACATTAAAAAAAATCACATCTGGAACAATAACATATACAGACAACATATCGTTTGTTGGAGAAGGTATATAGATGACCTTCTCTTTGTATGGGAAGGTCCTGGAGAAATTTTAGAAGACTTTAAGGCATATATGATTAACAATGATCTGAATCTAGAATATTCTACAACTCAGAGCAAAGAAATTATCATCTTCCTTGACCTCGAAGTATACGTTGAGAACCACACTCTAAAAACCAGAACACATACAAAGGAAGTCAATGGAAACAATGCCTTATTGGTTTCAAGTAATCACCATCGAAATTGGATCAAGAATATACCCCGAGGACAATTTAGACGACTCAAACAAAACTGTACGGATACCCTGCAAAGTAATAAAATGAAACAAGATTTCCTAGAAAAAGAAAAACATTTCTACAAAGAGAAATTGACAAAATCTCCAAACTTCAATGTGTGGATATGTTACAATACAAAGAGAAACAGAAAGAGCAACAACCGGAAGTCAGTTTCATAACACAATACACCAGTAATTTCAAGGAAGTTTCAAAAATCCTATGAAATCATTGGCATGTATTACAGCTAGACGAAACACTGAAATCTGAACTACCAAAGCATCCCAAAGTAATTTATAGAAAAGCACATAATCTTAAGAAAGAATTGACAAAAAGTTACATTAAAAAAGAGGAACCAAAAAGAAATATCAGAAAGGGATTCCACTACTGTCTACATTGTAAAGGATTTAGGAATCAGAAAACAAGCATACAACGTACAGAAATATTCACTTCAACCCAGACCAATAAACAGCACAAATATTAAAGAAATGGTATCCTGCAATACAGCAGGAGTAATATATTTACTTGAATATCCTTGTGGGAAACAGTACATTGGACAGACAAAAAGGAAGTTGAAAAAAGAATATAAGAACACCTCTACAACATCAGAAGAGGCTTGGAGTCCCACAGTGTGTCAGCACACTTCTTAAAATTTCACAACAAAAACCCAACAGGTCTAAAATTTATAGGTATCCAAAAAGTGACCCCAAACTGGAGAAATAGTGACATTGTAACAACTTTAAAAAAACAAGAAACAAAGTGGATATATGAAATGAACACACTGGAACCACAAGGATTAAATATAGACAGTGACCTTACAGTATTCCTCAGAAACACACATTAATACCTCTGAATCATGAAAAATAAAATAGAAATTGAGGAAATACAGCAAATAAAACATATAGATTATTAATGAAAGACAACAAAATTTTAAAATTTTGATTTTATGAATTAAAGGATTTATTCCCAATTTTTTTAATATATAATGGGACTACATTTGCTCCCCGCCTTTTACATCAATTTCCGGTTCCGGTTTTGGACCAATGAAAAAGTACTGAATACTATAGAAAGAACTATGTGTAAAGACTTCTTTATCCATGACTAAGCGTTCGCTGTGGCGTGAAACGCATCAGAAAAAACCAAGGCAGCCGGGAGAGACTGATAGTTCGGCATTTGGACACCCCCAGCCATGCTTCGTAAAGCCGGTGACATAATCGCTGAGTGCCGGGCTGCTGCATGCTGCCTCATACAGTGCCCGGCTGAAGGGAGAAGATCACTGCTGGTTAGGGTAAGAACAGGGACAGTGCACAGCTCATACTGTGCCACCAACGTACTCTGAACTTTGTGCATTGCCAAACTGCACTGTTCTTACCACAAGTTCTAAAAAGAGCTGCAAACATAATTGGTTTTATGCAAAGTGCTTTTACTGTAATATTTGTTTATTTGCATGTTGTTAGGGTCTCCTGCCCTGTGCTGCCACGTCGTCATGGCAACCGGGAGACAAGTGCTAGCGGAGTAACCTGAGCGCAGCTGATACTCCGGTTCGGGTCTTTTGCTGTGCAGTGGTTACAGGCTCTGTGCACGGCAGGGGATCCGGTGCTGGTTTTTGTGCTCACAGTCTGTGAGGTCTGAGTGGGGCGTGGACAGCACCTGCTTTATAAGGCCTCTTCTCAGGTTAAGAAGATGCTGCTGAATCTTTGTTGGTTAGTCAGTTCCTGAAAGTTAGCCAGTACTGTGTAGCTTTGTATTTGTTGTTGCTTACTGCAAATAGGCCTGGGGATTTGGTACTACACTCTGCCAATCCAGACCTAGCAGTAAGACTGGAGTCAGTCATTTAGCTTGCTGGGGTTCTTTTACTACTCTGTGAACTTAGCAAGTTTGCGGCTGTATTCTAAGACTTGCCTGCCTAAATCCTGTCTCACTGTGCAAGGTGTCAGGTGTCAGTTTAGTGGCAGTAAGCTGAACCAGTGCACTGCAAGTGAGGACTAGGATTGTGTCTATTATTCCATCTCTGACCAAGGAGTTTACTGCCACACCCGTTGGTAACCCTTTAGGGTTTTGCTGTTGCCCTTAGCAACAGCATTTCGGGTTCTCTACGTATTAAAACACAACATCTTGCTTTTCCCATCTGAGCATTACTAATACTAGGGAGACACCCAGTTCCTTAGCCTCTGGGCTTCTCTGTTCACTTTGTGTGTATTTTGTTACCCTATCACCTTCTGTGTATGTAATGTCATATTCCCCAGTCTGTCTGTGAGTTCATTTGTTTTGCATACCTATCCGTTCTGACACCAGTACATTCCTGCAGGCATTGGTGTGCATAACATATTCAGCAGCCTAATACTCCTGTTGAAATTTTGTGGGAATATGGAGCATACCCCTCAAAATAAGTTGCAACAGGTGGTCGATCAGGTGCAGGTCCTGACTCGACAATTTAATGATTTGTCCATTAAAATGCACACCTCCCAGGCCGCTGGCGGAGCTCCCGCAGCAGCAGCACCTTCAGGGGTTAAGGAGCCGAAAGTAAATCTCCCGGATCGTTTTTCTGGAGATCGCTCGCAGTTCTTTTGTTTCAAGGAGAGCTGCAAGCTATACTTCCGGCTTAGGCCTCAGTCTTCTGGGTCGGAGATTCAGCGGGTGGGCATAGTGATTTCCTTGCTACAAGGAGACCCACAGGTCTGGGCATATGGGTTGCAGCCTGACTGTCCGTCGCTTAAAAGTGTTGATGCTTTTTTTACGGCACTGGGCATGTTGTATGATGACCCTGACAAGACGGCCTCAGCCGAGGCTCAGATTTCGATCCTTAAGCAAGGGCGAAGGCCAGTTGAGGTTTACTGTACGGAGTTTCGGAGGTTGGCCCATGATACCCAGTGGAATGACCCAGCCCTGCGACACCAGTACCGAAGAGGTCTTTCTAACCAGATAAAGGACCAACTGGTACAATATCCCTTGCCTGATAGCTTGGATCAGCTCATGCAGTTATCCATCCGGGTGGATAGACGGCTGAGAGAGCGTAGGCTTGAAAGGGAGACTGAGGTTTCCTTCTTTCCCAAGGGAACCTCAGACTCTGAGGAATTTTCCGAGGAGCCTATGCAGATTGGGGCTACCCCCCTCTCCTCGCGTGAGAAGACGCGGAGGAGACAGCAGGGGTTGTGTTTGTACTGTGGGAATAAAGGTCATGTGGTAGTATCATGCCCAGAAAAGCCGGAAAACTTCGGGGCCTGAGGGTGATGGGAAATATCCTGTCAGGCCAGAAGTCAGAATTTCCCAAGAAGACTTTTATCATTCCGGTGACCTTGAAGATCCTCGGTCAAACTGTCAAGACTGAGGCCTTTGTGGACAGTGGGGCCGACGGGGTTTTTATGGACCGCCAATTCGCCCTGAAACACTCTGTTCCCTTAGTACCCTTGGCATCGGAAATTGAGATTTGTGGGTTAAACGGGGAACCATTATCCCAAGGTAAAATTACCTCTTGCACTAGCCAGATTTCTTTGTTTATTGGAGCCACACACTCTGAAAAATTGTCCTTTTATGTGACTGTCTGTACTTTTGCCCCATTGGTGTTGGGGTTACCCTGGTTAAGGGCCCACAATCCTCAATTTGACTGGGTCTCTGGGGAGATTCTTAGTTGGGGTACTGATTGTTTCAGGAGTTGCTTGAGCCTTCCAGTCAGGCTCTCGCAGCTAAGTTTGCCAGGATTGCCAGGGTGTTATGCAGATTTTGCGAACGTGTTCTCCAAAAAAGTTGCAGAGGTACTACCTCCCCATCGCCCCTATGACTGTGCCATTGATTTGTTGCCAAATGCTAAGCTTCCCAAGAGCAGGTTGTACTCCCTGTCACGTCCTGAGACTCAGGCTATGGCAGAGTACATTCAGGAGAACTTGGCTAAGGGATTTATCAGACCTTCACAGTCTCCAGTTGGGTCGGGGTTCTTCTTCGTGGGTAAAAAGGACGGTTCGTTGCGACCCTGCATCGACTTCAGGGAATTTAACCGTATCACGATTAAAAACTCATACCCACTGCCTCTCATTTCGGTCTTGTTTGACCAGCTTCGTACTGCCACCATTTTTTCTAAGATTGACCTACGCGGTGCGTACAATCTAATCCGAATAAGAGAGGGGGATGAATGGAAGACTGCCTTTAATACCCACTCAGGGCATTATGAATATTTGGTGATGCCTTTTGGGCTCTGTAATGCCCCGGCAGTCTTCCAGGATTTCATGAATGATGTGCTCAGGGAATATTTGGATAGATTCTTAGTTGTATACTTAGATGACATCCTAATCTTCTCCCATTCCCTGGAGGAACATCGGAAGCATGTACGCTTAGTCCTCCAGAAACTCAAAGACCACCGGCTTGGGGCGAAGCTGGAGAAGTGCGAATTTGAAGTTCAGCAAATCGCATTTCTAGGATATATTATCTCCCCAGAAGGTTTCCAAATGGAGGGTTCCAAGGTA
Organism: Pseudophryne corroboree; assembly: GCF_028390025.1. Taxonomy (NCBI): domain Eukaryota; kingdom Metazoa; phylum Chordata; class Amphibia; order Anura; family Myobatrachidae; genus Pseudophryne; species Pseudophryne corroboree. The sequence continues at coordinate 464,941,971 of NC_086444.1, read as the reverse complement.
CAGGCAGTCCTGGATTGGGTGCAGCCCACTAGTTTGAAGGCGCTTCAGCGTTTCCTGGGCTTTGCGAATTTTTATAGACGATTTATCGCTGGATTTTCGTCTATAGTGGCGCCCTTGGTGGCACTCACTAAGAAAGGGGCGGATGTTGCTCACTGGTCTTGTGAGGCTAAAGCGGCATTTGCCCGTCTCAAAAGGGCATTTGTATCGGCCAAGGTGCTGCGACACCCAGATCCAGAGCGTCCTTTTGTGGTGGAGGTGGATGCCTCTGAGATGGGTATTGGGGCAGTGCTTTCTCAGATGGGAGTGTCTGATAATCGCCTTCATCCCTGTGCTTACTTTTCCCGTAAATTTTCGCCTGCCGAGATGAATTATGACGTGGGTAACGGAATTGTTGGCTATTAAGGATGCACTCGAGGAGTGGAGACACTGGCTTGAGGGGGCTAAGTTTGTGGTCTCAATTCTCACCGACCATAAGAATCTGGCATATTTAGAGTCAGCGAAGCGTCTCAATGCCAGGCAGGCACGATGGGCTTTGTTTTTTGCTCGCTTTAATTTTTTGATAACATATCGCCCTGGGTCAAAAAACATCAAGGCTGATGCGCTCTCGCGGAGTTTTGCTCCAATCCAGGAGACCACCGAGGAGCCTTTGCCCATTGTGTCCCCATCATGTATTAAAGTGGGCATTACCCAGGACCTCTTATCATTAGTCCTTAGAGCACAGGAGCAGGCTCCTCCAGACCTTCCGGTAGGTCTTTTGTTTGTGCCTCCTAGGTTAAGACAGCGAGTGTTCCTGGAATTCCATGCCAAGAAGTCGGCAGGTCACCCGGGTATTTGCCAGAACTCGGGAGTTGCTATCTAGGGCGGTGTGGTGGCCCTCGGTGGCTAAGGATGTGGATCAGTGGGTTCGGGCATGTGACATCTGTGCCCGAAATAAGACTCCTAGAGGGGTTCCTGTTGGCCCATTACATCCACTCTCTATCCCATCTAAGCCATGGACCCACATTTCAATGGATTTTGTGGTGGACTTGCCCAAATCCTCGGGGATGACAGCCATCTGGGTTGTCGTTGACAGGTTTTCGAAGATGGCGCACTTCGTTCCACTGGTTGGGCTGCCATCGGCCAGACGCCTGTCTGAATTATTTATGCTGCATGTTGTGCGTCTCCACGGGTTGCCACTTGATGTGGTCTCTGACCGCGGATCCCAGTTTGTGGCCAAATTCTGGAGGGCATTTTGTTCCGATCTCCAGATTTCTGTCAGCTTGTCGTCAGGCTACCATCCGCAGTCTAATGGGCAGACTGAAAGGGTGAACCAGTCCTTGGAGCAGTTCCTCAGGTGTTATGTCTCCAAGTGTCAGACTGATTGGGTTGCTCATCTGTCCATGGCGGAGTTTGCCTATAACAACGCGGCTCACTCTGCTACAGGGATCTCTCCCTTCCTTTGTGTGTATGGGCATCATCCTAAGGCCAATTCTTTTGACCCCCTGGACTCCACGCCTGGTGGTTCCTCTGTGGTTTCGGTCCTTAGAGGTATTTGGCGGAAAGTGAAGAAAGCCCTTGTGTCTGTGTCATTAGTGACCAAAAGGGTTTTTGATAAGCGGAAAAGACCCTGCAGCTTCAAATTAGGAGACTTCGTCTGGTTGTCTACCAAGAATTTGAAGTTGAGACAGCCATCTCATAAGTTAGGCCCCCGGTTCATCGGCCCTTATAAGATCACCAGGGTTATCAATCCGGTGGCATTTCAGTTAGATCTGCCCCGTTCTTTGGGTATCAATAAAACATTTCATTGTTCCCTTTTAAAACGGGCGATTAGTAATCCTTCTTCCAGTGGAAGACCTTCCCCTCTTCTGATACGTGGCCAGAGGGAGTTTGTTGTTGAAAGGATTCTTGACTCCAAGATGGTTCGGGGTCGGCTGTCATTTTTGGTGCACTGGAAGGGGTATGGCCCGGAGGAGCGGTCGTGGGTGCGCAGTTGTGATCTTCATGCCCCCAGACTGATACGCTCTTTCTTCTCGCAGTTCCCCGATAAACCCGGTGGTAGGGGTTCTTTGACCCCTCGTCAGAGGGGGGGTACTGTTAGGGTCTCCTGCCCCGTGCTGCCACGTCGTCATGGCAACCGGGAGACAAGTGCTAGCGGAGTAACCTGAGCGCAGCTGATACTCCGGTTCGGGTCTTTTGCTGTGCAGTGGTTATAGGCTCTGTGCACGGCAGGGGATCCGGTGCTGGTTTTTGTGCTCACAGTCTGTGAGGTCTGAGTGGGGCGTGGACAGCACCTGCTTTATAAGGCCTCTTCTCAGGTTAAGCAGATGCTGCTGAATCTTTGTTGGTTAGTCAGTTCCTGAAAGTTAGCCAGTACTGTGTAGCTTTGTATTTGTTGTTGCTTACTGCAAATAGGCCTGGGGATTTGGTACTACACTCTGCCAATCCAGACCTAGCAGTAAGACTGGAGTCAGTCGTTTAGCTTGCTGGGGTTCTGTTACTACTCTGTGAACTTAGCAAGTTTGCGGCTGTATTCTAAGACTTGCCTGCCTAAATCCTGTCTCACTGTGCAAGGTGTCAGGTGTCAGTTTAGTGGCAGTAAGCTGAACCTGTGCACTGCAAGTGAGAATTAGGATTGTGGAGACTCTCCTTGTGTCTATCATTCCATCTCTGACAAAGGAGATTACTGCCACACCCGTTGGTAACCCTTTAGGGTTTTGCTGTTGCCCTTAGCAACAGCATTTCGGGTTCTCTACGTATTAAAACACAACATCTTGCTTTTCCCATTTGAGCATTACTAATACTAGGGAGACACCCAGTTCCTTAGCCTCTGGGCTTCTCTGTTCACTTTGTGTGTATTTTGTTACCCTATCACCTTCTGTGTACGTAATGTCATATTCCCCAGTCTGTCTGTGAGTTCATTTGTTTTGCATACCTATCCGTTCTGACACCAGTACATTCCTGCAGGCACTGGTGTGCATAACACATGTTTTCTCAGTACACACAAACACCACCATAATTAGCGCTTGATATTGACTCTAAACCTTCAAAATTATTGTGGGTTGTAATTGAATAGTCCTGACCGACCAATTAGCCCGTGGTTAATTGCCACGGCTAATTGAATCCGACCTATAGTGATATATTATCAACATATAAGGGTATATTTGTGCAGCACCATATGGAATTGCAACCTGTGTATTCTTAAAGAATTCCTTAAACAAAATATACCATCAGTATGTAACTAGGTTATGTTAAGTTTCAAACTTCTTGGTAAAGTTTTCTTCTAAATGCACTGTTAAAATATGAAGGACATTTAGAAACTCTTATTTATTCAGAGTACTAGCTAAACTACTTCCTCTTACTTTTGTCTGGCCACAGACCACAATCTTTAACTTACACAGTGCAAACTTTGTGGTCAATGTGCTCGACACTTTCTGTTTATTAAACAGATTGTTGCCATGTAATAGATAAGGAATGTGTTTAGTGTGCGCAGAGGCTTAGTATGAAGACATGACACCAGAAGCATGGTCATGCCCCCCCCCCCTTACCACCACTATATATATATATACTGTATAGGCTCCTACATTTGAAACAGCATATTACAGGAGCCTATACAGTATGAACTCAGGCTAAAATTCATCTTCTTGAAGAAATTAAATAAGATCACTATGGGGTATATGCAATTGCGGTCGAATTGCTGCGAAAGTCGAAAAACGGGGCATTTTCGACAAAAAAAACCTGTCGAATTGGATTCGACAATGCAATACAGTACTTTTCAACAAAATACCTGCCGTTTCAGATTCGACTTTTTGCAAATCGACAGTTTCAAAATTCGACATGTCTGCAATGGTCAAAATGCGCCTTTTCGACAAAAGTATATTCAATTGAAGAATGTCGATTCGACCACAGTGCTTTTCGACAGTAATTTCGTCAATTTCATTCCGCCTCACTTTGCTGGCGGAATCTAATAAAAAAATTTAAAAACATGTTTTTTTTGTGTGTTATTTATTGCTAATAGCATATCTATTTTTATTAAAAGGGATTATGTACTTGGTTTGTCTATTTTTGACCCACAAGTATTTTTTAATAGATTTTTAAAAAGAATATTTTTTTCTTCACTCTGCTGAGGGGAATGTACCCATGCTTCAACAGTTTTACCCAGGATACACTTCTGCAAAACCACTCCAGTATTGGACCAGTTAACCCCACTCTACCATGGACGTCCTACTTGTGATGTGGACCTGAACCACCGCCATCACTCTTTCAGGTGAGATGTATTGGCCAAAACTCCATCTTGTCTGAGTAACCTGTGTATATGCGCAGTGTTGCTGGGACCTTTTGTTCTTTCCCAGGGTGGAGGAAACACTCTCAAATTACCTCCTTATTCTCTTCCGCAGGTCTTGTGGATCGATTTGCAGGAACCATCCTGGATTTGAAGGGACCGGACAGTTCCCCTGCTGTACCATGGGCGACCTACTTGTGATGTGGACCTGAACCTCCGCCATGTTGAAGACCCCCCCCCCCCCCCCTCGGGTGAGATGTATTGCCCAAAACTCCCTCTTGTCTAAGTAAGCCAGGCATGTCCCAACTGTGGCCCTCCGGCATTTGCAAAACTGCATATCCAATCATGCCCTGACACAGCAATGCTTACGCTGTGTCAGGCATGCTTGGATGTGTAGTTTCTCAAGTGCCGGAGGGTTGCATTTGGGACAAAGGACGATGTAACCCGCTTGTTTCCAAGTGTTGCTAGTACCTTGTCTTTGGATGACACCATACTATTCTCTTCCACAGGTCTTGCGGAGTATCCTTCCTAAGGTGCAGGAACCAGCATGGATGAAGGGACCGGACAGTTCCCCTGATGTACCATGGGCGACCTACTTGTGATGTGCACCTGAACCTCCGCCATGTAGCAGACACCCCCCCTCAGGTGAGATGTATTGCCCAAAACTCCCTCTTGACCAAGTAACCCCGGCATGTCCAAAGTGCAGCCCTCCGGCATTTGTAAAACTGCACATCCAATCATGCCCTGACACTGCAATGCTTACGCTGTTTCAGGGAATGTTTGGATGTCTAGTTTCTCAAATGCCGGAGGGTTGCATTTGGGACAAAGGCCGATGTAACCTGCTTGTTTCCAAGTGTTGCTTGTACCTTGTCTTTGGATGACACCATACTATTCTCTTCCACAGGTCTTGCGGAGTATCCTTCCTAAGGTGCAGGAACCAGCGTGGATGAAGGGACCGGACAGTTCCCCTGATGTACCATGGGCGACCTACTTGTGATGTGGACCTGAACCTCCGCCATGTAGCAGACACCCCCCCTCAGGTGAGATGTATTGCCCAAAACTCCCTCTTGACCAAGTAACCCCGGCATGTCCAAAGTGCAGCCCTCCAGCATTTGTAAAACTGCACATCCAATCATGCCCAGACACTGCAATGCTTACGCTGTTTCAGGGAATGTTTGGATGTCTAGTTTCTCAAGTGCCGGAGGGTTGCATTTGGGACAAAGGCCAATGTAACCTGCTTGTACCTTGTCTTTGGCTGACACAAATACCTGGAACCTCATACTATTCTCTTCCACAGGTCTTGCGGAGTATCCTTCCCAAGGTACAGGAACCAGCGTGGATGTCAAGGGACAAGACAGTTCCCCTGCTGTACCATTGGCAACCTACCACAATACCACTGCATCTCTGAAATGCCATTTTACATTTTATCAACTAATAATTTAAAGAAAAAGCACACAAAACTTCTCATTTTAAAAATTAATTGAAGAATTAAAATTGTATTTATTTTTGGATTAAAAAATAAATTGAAATAAAAACAAAAAAAGTAGTGTTTGTTCTTCTTTACATTCTTTTCTTGTGTAGAGATCTGTGAAAAAAAAGAAATTCCATATTAACTAAAGACAGTAATGATGTCATGTTCATTCCTTTCCCAAGAACATTTGTGGAACCACACAGCCCAGCATGACCCATTGCTGGACTGTGTTGTTCCCCAAGGGCAGGCAGTCCAAAGTGGCAGAGTGGTGTCAGTGGTCAGCACTTTGACTCGCCTGCACTTGTGGAACCACACAGCCCAGCATGACCCATTGCTGGACTGTGTTGTTCCCCAAGGGCAGGCGTTCTAAAGTGGCAGAGTGGTGTCAGTGGTCAGCACTTTGACACACCTGCACTTGTGGAACCACACAGCCCAGCATGACCCATTGCTGGACTGTGTTGTTCCCCAAGGGCAGGCGGTCCAAAGTTTCTTGAATATATACATTGAAACATGGCTTTACTCACCTTGGTACGCACAACACGAACTACGCCGTCCACTTCAATTTTCCACCCAATCCTATGAAGAAGCCAAAAATAAACACTAGTGAATAGTAAATTCACACAACAGTGAAAGCCTATTTTACACCAATACAAAAAGGAGTTTTTTTTTTTTTAAAGTGGTATCAGAATAGCTCTTTGGCCCATCATACATGTAACCACAAGGAGCTTTCATCAGTTACCACACGCGCCCACATACATGCCCGCGCATGTATGCCTAGACATAGCTCCTTGGTAGTATCCGGTCGCGGGTGGGGCAGCCCAACACAAAATATAAAACAATAGTATGGAAAAAAACAAACTAATGGGAGGGGGAGAAAGGGAAACATGAAAAACATAAATAGTAAATAATAAAACAATACGACCGGGCTTATGGTGGTTGTCCGTCCGGATCCTCCTCTTCCTCCTGATGGGGCGTCGATGCCCTGGGCGGCTGTGGAGTTCGTTGACTCGGCCTCGGTGGCCGTGCGGGTGTAGATGATGCGGCCGGTGTTGGTGGTGGAGGCATCTGGTGGGTGGGGTACATCCCTGTACATCCTTGGTACAGATGTGACCGTCCATACCAGGATGGTGGTGGAGGAAGGGCAGGAGGCGTCCATGTGGCTTGTGATGGCGGATGTGGTGGTTCACCAGCGTGTTGATGAGCTGGCTCTGGGAGCTTATTGTACATCATCTGCAGTGTGGTTGCGATGATCTGGTGGCTGGATGCCGAATGTCGTTGGCTCTCCGACATGTTGTCAACGCTGTGTGCCAGGCATGATGTGTTATCCACCAGCCGGTTGATGGATGTGGCCAGAACTTGAAGGATGTCCATAGTCTCCCTGTGATCTTCTCATCTGGTCTTTTGCGTTTATGCCGTGCTGTCGGCAAGAGCCTTTTGCATTTCAACCAGACCGTTTGCCATCTTCTCCATTATCTTCTCAATGGCGTCCAGTCTGGTTTCAACGACATTCGTGTAGGTATCCTGGCGGGCGGTCATCTCTGCTGCCAGGGTGTGTACCCTCTGAACATTTGAGGGATCCTGCCCTTCCTGTACGTCTGCCACCAATTGCATTTGTGCAGCTGAAAAGAAAATTAGAAATTAGTATACACATTCATACATTTGTTTGAAGGCTCACAATTTGATAATTACTCACACAGAAATGTAGAAACAACAGGCTGCTGCACTTCCACCTCGTCGTCCGACGAATCCTGTAGGAGATCCAGCCTGAAGAAGGGACCAATCCCCGACACAAGTCCGCTGCTGGTCCGTGGCACCTCTGTTTGCAAAAGAAGAAAAAAATAAAATAAAGTTAATAAACTATACAAAAATGGCGACCCCCCCCCAAAACCCCCCAAAAATAAAAACCTTCTCCATCCTGTGGTGCCGCTGCTCCAGGAGCTTCACTTATCCTCAATTCTGGAGACTTTTCAAGGGTATGGCTGGATACGTCTGCATGGCTGTCCTCAAAACCAAGAAAAGTCTCGTCCGTTAACCCTGTAGACTCAAACAGTTCGGGTGACGGGTCCACAAGGGTAGTGTCTTATTAAGGCTCTTCGGTCACAGTCCGAGAGCTCCTGGAGAGATGACGAGCTGGTGATGGCCTGCGCGCAGGAGATGTAGTTTGGCGCCGAGCTGGTGGTGTGGTCGCCGACGGTGTCTGGCGTGCAGGTGACGTTCTGTGCGCTGATGTCTGGCGCGCAGGTGATGGTCTGCGCGCTGACAGTGTGTGGCGCGCAGGTGATGATCTGCGCGCTCCTGATGCTTGCTGCGCAGGTGATGGTCCGCGCGCTTCTGCCGATACCTGCTGCGCAGGTGATGGTCCGCGCGCTGCCGATGTCATGCGCGCAGGTGATGTCCTCCTGGCAGGCGTGTCTGGGGAAAAAGAACAAACACATTAGCAAATTTAAAAAAAAAAAAGATTTAGTACAGCTCATCTGAATGTATTCTTACCATCAGGCCTCCTTTTGGACTGCTTGTCTCCCGCCGTCTTCCGTCTTCTGGGCGGTTCTTCCTCCTCGGGAAAGCCAGCAGGACAGCTGGAGTCCACACCTCCGCGAACTCCTTGGATCATAACAGGGTTCATGCGCCTTCTAATAACGTTCTCCGAGGGTAGCTACTTCAGATTGAGAGCCGGACCACCTCCCGTAGCTGTCTCGTGTTGGCGCTGAATCCCCATCTTCTTCTTGGTCTGTCTGCGGCAATCACTGTACCACTTCATGCAGTTTCTGGTGCTCCGGCGGTTTCCAGATACTGCAGTGACTTGTCTCGCAATGGCATCCCAGATGTTTCGATTGGTCTTAGCTGCTGTGGTCTGTGCCCTTGGTCCATACAGAACGTCGTAGGGCCTGTCGACGCCATCCACTAGGGCACAGTTTTCCGCCTCAGTGTATCTGGGTCCATGCGGCTTCTTCTGTCCTGCGTCTTAACCATAGGCTTCCTCCTCCAACTGATCCTCTGGCTGGCTTCTTGCCTTTAGGGATTAAAAAAAAACATGCATTTAATAAGATTGGTATGTACCTGGCAGTGCGCAAAGATAACTGTAGGTGTGCATGGCAGTGCGCAAACTAGGGTGTGTCAAGTTGGATGCTATTGTGTCTGCAGGTGTTGTCAGTATTTACCTGTCTAGGCCTTTTCTTTTTCTTTTGCTTCTGTCTTTGGTCCCTTGACGACCGCGGCTGATCACTGCATACCTGGTTGGTTGTATCCTCCTCCTGGGTCGGCTCCCACTTCTCATTGCTGTGCAGTGAAAATGCTTCTGAGGGGTGGGGGGAAGGGGGGGATCGTGGCCGCTTGTCCCTGGACATCTCTGTTGTAAAAAGAAAAAAATATATTTTTACAAATTTAACACACATTACATAATTACATGCAACCACACGTCATGCTGCTGGGACCCCAGTGCTCAAGCAGGACCAAACACAACAAAAAAAATTTTAAAAATTGAAAAAAACCTCAGCCAAACAAGCCAAAACCCCCATACAAGCATCCCTGCATATGCTGGAGGTCAACCAGTGCTAAAAAAGGAGCAAAAAAACATGTTTTGGAAACAAACAACAACACGTCGGCCACATGGCAGATACCGACACACTCTAAAATCACCCCAAACAAGCCCAAAAGCATCCCTGCACATGCTGGAGGTCAACCAGTGCTGAAAAAGGAGCAAAAAAACATGTTTTGGGAACAAACAACAACACATGTCGGCCACATGGCAGATACCGACACACTCTAAAATCACCCCAAACAAGCCAAAAATCATCCCTGCACATGCTGGAGGTTAACCAGTGCTAAAGTAGGAGCAAAATATATGTTTTGGAAACAAACTACACCACATGTCGGCCACATGGCAGCTACTGACACAGTCAAAGTCAGCCCAAACAAGCCAAAAAGTACCTCCAGCATGTGCAGGGATGCACCAGTGCTAAAATAGGAGCAAAAAAACATGTTTTGGGAACAAACAACGACACGTCTGTCAAAGTCGAAAAATATCATGCTACACATTGCCATATATTCACCCCATGCGCGTGCCCGCTGCACGTGCACATTTTCTCCCGTGCGTGCGCATATTCGCAGTTGCGTGACGGCGCCTCCACAGGTGTGCGCTCAGGCGCGTGGTATGTGCATTTACGGTAGAGTTTGTGTGCGTCTAGCGGGCGACTCAATCGTTACATAATAAATCCAAATAGTATGTTTTATAGATAATGTTCCCCTTAATAATAACTGTAAGTTTGTTTATTGTAACTGGTCGCTGGACAGAGGAATTCCTCTTTGCATGATACGAAGGGTCAGACAGGGTTTGAGCAGTGGTGTTTGGTACCTAACTAAAGAACATTTTATTAGAAACAATCCGGCGCTGGTTAGGTAAAGATTAATCGCTCCTGCGTATAGTTATGTCTATTAGTAGTTTCTGGACATTTACTATATTTGCGGTTCATTATCCATGCGGCGGGAATCCTGAGATTCCCTCCCACCTGAGCAGTTCGATATAGTCACAGCCCACCTGTTCAAACCAACCTATGACCTTTTGTTTTAATGCGGAGAGACATTCCTGTGTCCAATGAACAATAAGATTGTAGGACCCTTTGTAGTGCACTGTATATTGTGTATATAAGGGTCACTGTCACCAGACCGGCCAGTACTCTCTCTCATCAACATTTATCTCTGATAATTGGAGGACTGGATCCGGTTGCGCTAGCGAGTGTTCCCCGTATGGTATGTTTCTCTGTGGCCACTTTGTTACCCATGTAATGTTAGCCGTTCATTCTTAGTCTATGTATTTGTGTTTGTGATTGTGCCGCTATTGTATATTCACGTGTAGTTATTCTGTTAGATATTTATGTTAGCCTGTAGTGTATGAACTGTTAACTGTTTTCCCCTTTTTACTTAGCTAAATATTGTTAGTAAAGGTGTTGGAACCTTAGCAAGGTATTGTGTGTTTATTACATTGCTGAGGATACTCGGAGCGTCTCAATCGCTCAAGCAGCTTTTATATTAGCAAGGTTAAGCAGCGTTATATCGCTACAGTATTTCAGTAGTAAGGTTTACAGTACAAACTCAATCTTTCAGTGTGTTGCATACAAGGTTTACTGAGTGTCATCCCGTGAGCGTCTGCGCCGCTCGTGTTCCCCTCGTGGTCACGAGCGTCCGCTATGCTGTTTGCGTAGCATTACGGTAGTCGGCCGCCTATAGCGTGCTCGACACCAAGCGTTAAGCTGTGGGCGAGCGTGCCGCATGTGCGTCTCGACCACGGCTAAGCGTCTGCTACGCTAAGTGCGTACCGTTACGGTACCCCATACGCCAATTGCGTACTGAGTCTCTTACCCATATATATAGTAAATGTTATAAGATAAATATTTTGCTTTATCACGTCGGCCACATGGCAGATACCTGTTATGCAAAACAAATGGACTTACAGACAGACTGGGGAATATGACATAACGTACACAGAAGGTGATAGGGTAACAAAATACACACAAAGTGAACAGAGAAGCCCAGAGGCTAAGGAACTGGGTATCTCCCTTGTATTAGAACTGCTCAAATGGGAAAAGCAAGATGTTGTGTTTTAATACGTAGAGAACCCGAAATGCTGTTGCTAAGGGCAACAGCAAAACCCTAAAGGGTTACCAACGGGTGTGGCAGTAAACTCCTTGGTCAGAGATGGAATGATAGACACAAGGAGAGTCTCCACAATCCTAATTCTCACTTGCAGTGCACAGGTTCAGCTTACTGCCACTAAACTGACCCCTGACACCTAGCACAGTGAGACAGGATTAGACAGGCAAGTCTTAGAATACAGCCGCAAACTTGCTAAGTTCACAGAGTAGTAACAGAACCCCAGCAAGCTAAACGACTGACTCCAGTCTTACTGCTAGGTCTGGATTGGCAGAGTGTAATACCAAATCCCCAGGCCTAATTGCAGTAAGCAACAAACAAATACAAAGCTACACAGTACTGGCTAACTTTCAGAAACTGACTAACCAACAAAGATTCAGCAGCATCTGCTTACCCTGAGAAGAGGCCTTATAAAGCAGGTGCTGTCCACGCCCCACTCAGACCTCACAGACTGTGAGCACAAAAACCAGCACCGGATCCCCTGCCATGCACAGAGCCTATAACCACTGCACAGCAAAAGACCCGAACCGGAGTATCAGCTGCGCTCAGGTCACTCCGCTAGCACTTGTCTCCCGGTTGCCATGACGACGTGGCAGCACAGGGCAGGAGACCCTAACAGTACCCCCCCTCTGACGAGGGGTCAAAGAACCCCTACCACCGGGTTTATCGGGGAACTGCGAGAAGAAAGAGCGTATCAGTCTGGGGGCATGAAGATCACAACTGCGCACCCACGACCGCTCCTCCGGGCCATACCCCTTCCAGTGCACCAAAAATGACAGCCGACCCCGAACCACCTTGGAGTCAAGAATCCTTTCAACAACAAACTCCCTCTGGCCACGTATCAGAAGAGGGGAAGGTCTTCCACTGGAAGAAGGATTACTAATCGCCCGTTTTAAAAGGGAACAATGAAATGTTTTATTGATACCCAAAGAACGGGGCAGATCTAACTGAAATGCCACCGGATTGATAACCCTGGTGATCTTATAAGGGCCGATGAACCGGGGGCCTAACTTATGAGATGGCTGTCTCAACTTCAAATTCTTGGTAGACAACCAGACGAAGTCTCCTAATTTGAAGCTGCAGGGTCTTTTCCGCTTATCAAAAACCCTTTTGGTCACTAATGACACAGACACAAGGGCTTTCTTCACTTTCCGCCAAATACCTCTAAGGACCGAAACCACAGAGGAACCACCAGGCGTGGAGTCCAGGGGGTCAAAAGAATTGGCCTTAGGATGATGCCCATACACACAAAGGAAGGGAGAGATCCCTGTAGCAGAGTGAGCCGCGTTGTTATAGGCAAACTCCGCCATGGACAGATGAGCAACCCAGTCAGTCTGACACTTGGAGACATAACACCTGAGGAACTGCTCCAAGGACTGGTTCACCCTTTCAGTCTGCCCATTAGACTGCGGATGGTAGCCCGACGACAAGCTGACAGAAATCTGGAGATCGGAACAAAATGCCCTCCAGAATTTGGCCACAAACTGGGATCCGCGGTCAGAGACCACTTCAAGTGGCAACCCGTGGAGACGCACAACATGCAGCATAAATAATTCAGACAGGCGTCTGGCCGATGGCAGCCCAACCAGTGGAACGAAGTGCGCCATCTTCGAAAACCTGTCAACGACAACCCAGATGGCTGTCATCCCCGAGGATTTGGGCAAGTCCACCACAAAATCCATTGAAATGTGGGTCCATGGCTTAGATGGGATAGAGAGTGGATGTAATGGGCCAACAGGAACCCCTCTAGGAGTCTTATTTCGGGCACAGATGTCACATGCCCGAACCCACTGATCCACATCCTTAGCCACCGAGGGCCACCACACCGCCCTAGATAGCAACTCCCGAGTTCTGGCAATACCCGGGTGACCTGCAGACTTCTTGGCATGGAATTCCAGGAACACTCGCTGTCTTAACCTAGGAGGCACAAACAAAAGACCTACCGGAAGGTCTGGAGGAGCCTGCTCCTGTGCTCTAAGGACTAATGATAAGAGGTCCTGGGTAATGCCCACTTTAATACATGATGGGGAAACAATGGGCAACGGCTCCTCGGTGGTCTCCCGGATTGGAGCAAAACTCCGCGTGAGCGCATCAGCCTTGATGTTTTTTGACCCAGGGCGATATGTTATCAAAAAATTAAAGCGAGCAAAAAACAAAGCCCATCGTGCCTGCCTGGCATTGAGACGCTTCGCTGACTCTAAATATGCCAGATTCTTATGGTCAGTGAGAATTGAGACCACAAACTTAGCCCCCTCAAGCCAGTGTCTCCACTCCTCGAGTGCATCCTTAATAGCCAACAATTCCCGGTTACCCACGTCATAATTCATCTCGGCAGGCGAAAATTTACGGGAAAAGTAAGCACAGGGATGAAGGCGATTATCAGACACTCCCATCTGAGAAAGCACTGCCCCAATACCCATCTCAGAGACATCCACCTCCACCACAAAAGGACGCTCTGGATCTGGGTGTCGCAGCACCTTGGCCGAAACAAATGCCCTTTTGAGACGGGCAAAAGCCGCTTTAGCCTCACAAGACCAGTGAGCAACATCCGCCCCTTTCTTAGTGAGTGCCACCAAGGGCGCCACTACAGACGAAAATCCAGCGATAAATCGTCTATAAAAATTCGCAAAGCCCAGGAAACGCTGAAGCGCCTTCAAACTAGTGGGCTGCACCCAATCCAGGACTGCCTGTACCTTGGAACCCTCCATTTGGAAACCTTCTGGGGAGATAATATATCCTAGAAATGCGATTTGCTGAACTTCAAATTCGCACTTCTCCAGCTTCGCCCCAAGCCGGTGGTCTCTGAGTTTCTGGAGGACTAAGCGTACATGCTTCCGATGTTCCTCCAGGGAATGGGAGAAGATTAGGATGTCATCTAAGTATACAACTAAGAATCTATCCAAATATTCCCTGAGCACATCATTCATGAAATCCTGGAAGACTGCCGGGGCATTACAGAGCCCAAAAGGCATCACCAAATATTCATAATGCCCTGAGTGGGTATTAAAGGCAGTCTTCCATTCATCCCCCTCTCTTATTCGGATTAGATTGTACGCACCGCGTAGGTCAATCTTAGAAAAAATGGTGGCAGTACGAAGCTGGTCAAACAAGACCGAAATGAGAGGCAGTGGGTATGAGTTTTTAATCGTGATACGGTTCAATTCCCTGAAGTCGATGCAGGGTCGCAACGAACCGTCCTTTTTACCCACGAAGAAGAACCCCGACCCAACTGGAGACTGTGAAGGTCTGATAAATCCCTTAGCCAAGTTCTCCTGAATGTGCTCTTCCATAGCCTGAGTCTCAGGACGTGACAGGGAGTACAACCTGCTCTTGGGAAGCTTAGCATTTGGCAACAAATCAATGGCACAGTCATAGGGGCGATGGGGAGGTAGTACCTCTGCAACTTTTTTGGAGAACACGTTCGCAAAATCTGCATAACACCCTGGCAATCTTGGCAAACTTAGCTGCGAGAGCCTGACTGGAAGGCTCAAGCAACTCCTGAAACAATCAGTACCCCAACTAAGAATCTCCCCAGAGACCCAGTCAAATTGAGGATTGTGGGCCCTTAACCAGGGTAACCCCAACACCAATGGGGCAAAAGTACAGACAGTCACATAAAAGGACAATTTTTCAGAGTGTGTGGCTCCAATAAACAAAGAAATCTGGCTAGTGCAAGAGGTAATTTTACCTTGGGATAATGGTTCCCCGTTTAACCCACAAATCTCAATTTCCGATGCCAAGGGTACTAAGGGAACAGAGTGTTTCAGGGCGAATTGGCGGTCCATAAAAACCCCATCGGCCCCACTGTCCACAAAGGCCTCAGTCTTGACAGTTTGACCGAGGATCTTCAAGGTCACCGGAATGATAAAAGTCTTCTTGGGAAATTCTGACTTCTGGCCTGATAGGATATTTCCCATCACCCTCAGGCCCTGAAGTTTTCCGGCTTTTCTGGGCATGATACTACCACATGACCTTTATTCCCACAGTACAAACACAACCCCTGCTGTCTCCTACGCGTCTTCTCACGCGAGGAGAGGCGGGTAGCCACAATCTGCATAGGCTCCTCAGAAAATTCCTCAGAGTCTGAGGTTCCCTTGGGAAGGAAGGAAATCTCAGTCTCCCTTTCAAGCCTACGCTCTCTCAGCCGTCTATCCACCCGGATGGATAACTGCATGAGCTGATCCAAGCTATCAGGCAAGGGATATTGTACCAGTTGGTCCTTTATCTGGTTAGAAAGACCTCTTCGGTACTGGTGTCTCAGGGCTGGGTCATTCCACTGGGTATCATGGGCCAACCTCCGAAACTCCGTACAGTAAACCTCAACTGGCCTTCGCCCTTGCTTAAGGATCGAAATCTGAGCCTCGGCTGAGGCCGTCTTGTCAGGGTCATCATACAACATGCCCAGTGCCGTAAAAAAAGCATCAACACTTTTAAGCGACGGACAGTCAGGCTGCAACCCATATGCCCAGACCTGTGGGTCTCCTTGTTGCAAGGAAATCACTATGCCCACCCGCTGAATCTCCGACCCAGAAGACTGAGGCCTTAGCCGGAAGTATAGCTTGCAGCTCTCCTTGAAACAAAAGAACTGCGAGCGATCTCCAGAAAAACGATCCGGGAGATTTACTTTCGGCTCCTTAACCCCTGCAGGTGCTGCTGCTGCGGGAGCTCCGCCAGCAGCCTGGGAGGTGTGCATTTTAATGGACAAATCATTAAATTGTCGAGTCAGGACCTGCACCTGATCGACCACCTGTTGCAACGTATTTTGAGGGGTATGCTCCATATTCCCACAAAATTTCAACAGGAGTATTGGGCTGCTGAATATGTTATGCAAAACAAATGGACTTACAGACAGACTGGGGAATATGACATAACGTACACAGAAGGTGATAGGGTAACAAAATACACACAAAGTGAACAGAGAAGCCCAGAGGCTAAGGAACTGGGTATCTCCCTTGTATTAGAACTGCTCAAATGGGAAAAGCAAGATGTTGTGTTTTAATACGTAGAGAACCCGAAATGCTGTTGCTAAGGGCAACAGCAAAACCCTAAAGGGTTACCAACGGGTGTGGCAGTAAACTCCTTGGTCAGAGATGGAATGATAGACACAAGGAGAGTCTCCACAATCCTAATTCTCACTTGCAGTGCACAGGTTCAGCTTACTGCCACTAAACTGACCCCTGACACCTAGCACAGTGAGACAGGATTAGACAGGCAAGTCTTAGAATACAGCCGCAAACTTGCTAAGTTCACAGAGTAGTAACAGAACCCCAGCAAGCTAAACGACTGACTCCAGTCTTACTGCTAGGTCTGGATTGGCAGAGTGTAATACCAAATCCCCAGGCCTAATTGCAGTAAGCAACAAACAAATACAAAGCTACACAGTACTGGCTAACTTTCAGAAACTGACTAACCAACAAAGATTCAGCAGCATCTGCTTACCCTGAGAAGAGGCCTTATAAAGCAGGTGCTGTCCACGCCCCACTCAGACCTCACAGACTGTGAGCACAAAAACCAGCACCGGATCCCCTGCCATGCGCAGAGCCTATAACCACTGCACAGCAAAAGACCCGAACAGGAGTATCAGCTGCGCTCAGGTCACTCCGCTAGCACTTGTCTCCCGGTTGCCATGACGACGTGGCAGCACAGGGCAGGAGACCCTAACAATACCGACACACTCTAAAATCACCGCGAACAAGCCAAAAAGCATCCCTGCACATGCTGGAGGTCAACCAGTGCTAAAGTAGGAGCAAAAAACATGTTTTGGAAACAACTACACCACATGTCGGCCACATGGCAGATACCGACACAGTTAAAGTCAGCCCAAACAAGCCAAAAAGTACATCCAGCATGTGCAGGGATGCACTAGTGCTAAAATAGGAGCAAAAAAACATGTTTTGGGAACAAACAACGACACATGTCGGCCACATGACAGATACCAACACACTCTAAAATCACCCCGAACAAGCCAAAAAGCATCCCTGCACATGCCGGAGGTCAACCAGTGCTAAAGTAGGAGTAAAAAACATGTTTTGGAAACAAACTACACCACATGTCGGCCACATGGCAGATACCGACACAGTCAAAATCAGCCCAAACAAGCCAAAAAGTACCTCCAGCATGTGCAGGGATGCACCAGTGCTAAAATAGGAGCAAAAAAACATGTTTGGGGAACAAACAACAACACATGTCAGCCACATGGCAGATACCGACACACTCTAAAATCACCCCAAACAAGCCAAAAATTATTCCCGCACATGCTGGAGGTACACCAATGCAAAAGCATGACCCAAAAAACATTTCATGAAAAAAAAAACGTGAAAAACTACCCCCAAACACAAAACTCCCCCCAAAAAAACATGCAGCAATACAAGCAGGAGCTATATACACATACCTGCACACATATACATACCCCAAACACCCCAAAGCAACGCCACATATACACCTCATGGCACCCCCCCACTACACAAACACATACATGCAACGCCAGACCACATGTGGTACTTATCTACAAATGTAGAAATCGCTCCAAAAACGACTCTCCTCCGGGGTAACAGGTATCCTCCTGTCCGTCCTGGATTAAAGCCTGCTGGGTGTCCAAACGATACCACAGCAAATAACCAATTTGCTAGCTCTGCAGCACCTCCACTCCCAGAGCCGGCCCTAAACAATATGATGCCCTAGGCAAGATTTTGGCTGGTGCCCCCTAGCACCACCGCTTGTTCCGCCTCTGACCTTGCACCTCTTTCCCAGCACCATCACCCCTCACCCATCGCAGTCCTTATTTTGGAGTTTGTACCCCCTATATTTTAAATAGGAACAATACGCACATTTAGCGCACAGCCCAAAAAGGGGTGTGTTTTTGCTGGCAAGGGGCATGGCCACACAATAGTAACCCCAATTACAATTACGCCACACAATACTGCAACTTTATTCACATTTGATCATGTAATAGTGTCCATAATTCATATTACATCCCACAGTAGTATCACTTTACCTTATAAACGTTACTACTCACAGTAGAGCCCCTTATTCCCATTACATCACACTGAATTGCTCCTTATTCACATTACACCACACCCTATTGCTCTTTATTCTCATTAAACGACACAGTAGTGCCCTTTCTATATGCAAAGCCATATAGTAGAGCACCTTATAGACATAATACCACACATTAGTAATGCATTTATACACGTAATTCCACACAGTAATGCCCCTTACGCATATGAGATACATTATTAATGTCCTTATAAACATAATGCGCCTTACACATTATGACAACCTTTATTAATGCCCTTTTACACATAATGTCCCTTACACATATGCCGCACATGACATGCCTAGTGCCCCCTACTCATATGCTGCACATTATTAGTGCCCCTATACACATAATGACACACATACAGTAGAACCCTGTTACATATATGTCGCACATTATTAATGCCCTCATACACATAATGACACACAGTGCCCCTTACACATATGTTGCACATTATTAATGCATTTTTACATGACACACATAATGCTCCTTACACATATTCCGAACACTATTGCACAACCAACCCACTCACATGCACACATCACTCACACTGCCACTAACACTGTGACCTTTGCCTCTGCTTGGAAACAGATGTGTCCTCATATATCTTGCCTCAATGCTAACGTCGGGCACCTTTTTTATGAAAATGCATCTTAGTTGCATTGGTATGTGGCTAGGATGCACAAGCAGCTTTTGCTGATTAAAATGATATGCAGCATGCCTATATACTGTGTGAGACTGTGGCTGTATCTGCATATGAATGCTACACACAGAATATAGGCATGCCGCATATCATTTTAATCAGCAGAAGCTGCTGAGGCCTCTAGGCATATCAAATGCCCTAGGCAATTGCCTAGTTTGCCTATGCCTATGGCTGTC
This sequence comes from Pseudophryne corroboree, assembly GCF_028390025.1. NCBI lineage: Eukaryota > Metazoa > Chordata > Amphibia > Anura > Myobatrachidae > Pseudophryne > Pseudophryne corroboree. The sequence goes on along the minus strand of NC_086444.1, from coordinate 464,922,681 downwards.
TCTGTCCACTCCATTCTGCAGGTTCACAAAATGGCTGCTGAGCACGCAGCAAACAAGCCCTATAAAGGGCTCCAAACGGCGGGAAGTCGAATCCAGGACGCCCACTACTCGACGATTGGTCCGTTATTCGACAAGGGGAGTGTCGAATGCGTTTTGTATCGAATATGTCGAATTCATGGTCCCGGGTGGAGGGTTTCGGCTGTCGAGTACAGTCGAATCCTAAAACGGTCGAAAAAAAGACGCAATTCGGCCGGAATTGCATATACCCCTATATATACTATAGTAGGTAATAAATGATAACAACTGGTTTTATTACTTTTCATGATTAAAATTTTAAAAAATAGGATAGTATCAAAGTCAGAATGAGGGTTTAATTATTTTATTATTATTTGAACAGGCACATTTGTTTGCCATTGCTTGTGGTGCACTATTATTACCAGTCATCTATGAGTGAAAACTATTTCTAACATCAAAACATGAGCATCAGATGGTTATGAAAATAGTAAGTACATCTGTATAGATTTCACATGAGTTTGGAATACGTCATAAAGTAATTTAAAAAAAATGGGTTTTGACTATGAAGTCTTTCAGCTGACCATCATTAAGAAATAAATAATGTATAATCAAATTGTTTATTTATAACAACATATGGAAGTAAAATAAGACATTGTTGATTGTATAAATTCTGTTAAATCCTTTATTGAGTGAAATAGTATATTATGTATATCTCCATACCGAATATTGTCGAATTCTAAAATTATATTCATCTTAGTAATTATTGAATTGTTCTGCATATTAAAACACCTTTTTCCTTTCTTTTTTTCACAATCCAAAGACACCCCTGAATAAGTCGCATTAGACGAAACGTGTTGGATAAAAAAGTTTTGTCTATTATTATTATTATTATTATTAATAAGCAAAATAAAAGTTAATGGGCAAAAAAAAAGCCTGTAAATTGATGTATTTCTTGTGAAAAGATGTCTGTAAAAATTAATTTTTAATTGTTCACTTTATTATTATTATTATTATTATTATTATTATTATTATTATTATTATCATTTATAATAATTCACTAATTCTTTTAGTTACATTTTAATAAAGCTATTTTTAATAGTATATTGAAAATATATTTGGTATATTTGTGTATAAGGGAGTATAAGTTCATCCTTGGTCCATACAATTCCTAAGGTTTAACAATAATCCTGAGAGAATTCTAATCAGAGCGCTCCTCAAAAAATATGTTTTGATAATATCTCTTTTGGTCCATATTGGCTAGGGGCCTATCTTTGAGGAAGCAGCACAATCATTTTATTTGAATAGGAATACTGTGGTCATATCTACTATACATGTTATAGCGCTTTAAAAAATATTGTACATATATATATATATATATACACAAGAATGGTATCAAGTTGCGCTCGGGATATGAAAAAGCAGCACCTCTAGAAGAATCCCTCGTCAGCAAGGATTCACAAATGATAAATACATACAGAATCTGAGGGCGCTAGTGACTTATTGCAGACAATCAATATAGTTTAAAATTTATTCTTAAAATACAATGTATGTCTCTACTTCATCTTTTCAAATAACATTGTTATCATACAGGATGGATACAACATCAACAGATTTCGATATACACCAATCAAGTTTTGGCTCAATTACAGTACCCAATTCAAATATATACCAATCAGGTTTTAATCAGATGTAGAACCCAACGCGTTTCGTCCCTTAGGACTTCTTCAGGGGTATTAGATCTAATGGACTCATAGATTGAAACCAGAGAGACAATTCCTTTGACTATTATTTATAAAAACAGTCAAATATTGGTGAAGTAGGTCTATAAAATTAAAACAGACCCATATAATAGGTGTTTTGTACACCACAAAGTCCAGTGCACTGGACTTTGTGAGAGGTGGCAGTATTGAAGCACTCAAACCACATGATTTGAGGCCAACTAAAATCTTTTATCTATCCAGTGGTGTACAAAACACCTATTATATGGGTCTGTTTTAATTTTATAGACCTACTTCACCAATATTTGACTGTTTTTATAAATAATAGTCAAAGGAATTGTCTCTCTGGTTTCAATCTATGAGTCCATTAGATCTAATACCCCTGAAGAAGTCCTAAGGGACGAAACGCGTTGGGTTCTACATCTGATTAAAACCTGATTGGTATATATTTGAATTGGGTACTGTAATTGAGCCAAAACTTGATTGGTGTATATCGAAATCTGTTGATGTTGTATCCATCCTGTATGATAACAATGTTATTTGAAAAGATGAAGTAGAGACATACATTGTATTTTAAGAATAAATTTTAAACTATATTGATTGTCTGCAATAAGTCACTAGCGCCCTCAGATTCTGTATATATATATATATATATATATATATTCACCCACATATAGGCACAGACATACATAGACACACATATTTACACACACACACACACACATATACACAGATATATTTACACAGACATACACATAAACACACAGATATACATGGACATACACATATACACAAAGACATGTATAAACACACACATATACTCACACATACTGTATATAAAGAAATATCCAAATACACACACATATATACAGACATACACATGACCACACATATACACACATATATACACAGACATATACACGTATACACATGAACATACACATATGCACACAGACATATACACACATATAAACACATTTACACACACTCACATTAACACACGCAAACACATACATACATAAATACATACATATACACACAGACATATACACACATATACACATAAACAGACAGTATACACAGACATAAACACATACACATAAACACACACATATACACACAGTATACACACATCAAATCTCACCAAGAAGAGGGCAGAAGCTCATCATTGTAGCATGGAGGGGCGGAGCTTCCATGTGATTGACAGACTGGGCCTCGGGGGGTAGGAGGAAAGGACTCAGGAAAGGGAAGGGGTTCCACCACCCTGCCTGCATGTTCCATATCACTGAATGCAGATACAGTACCTGACAGCCAGGAAGGTTCTTCTGACAAGCCTCCAAACCTCCCCTCTTCCTTAATAACACACCACACTGCACTGCACTTGACTCTCTTGCAATCAGTGACATGGAACATGCAGGCAGTGTGGTGGCCACCCCTTCCCTCTCTTCTAGTCATCTCCTCCTCCTACCCTGAGTTCCGGCTTCCAGCTCTGTTACAGAGAGCCGACGCCTTCTGTCCCCAGCGGCGCATGGAGCTCAAGCTCCACTCGCTCCACCCTCTCTACACCCCTGACTGTAAGTATACCTGCCCCTCAATGCACCACTGTATTTAATTCAAATTAGCTAAAATTACTGAAATACAGTATTTTTTAATAATCCTCCTAAATGTCTTACTGCATAAGTAAATAGCATATACTGTATATAGGGTGATCATTTATTATAATTTGTTAGAGCAGTGGTTCTCAACACCAGTCCTCAAGTACCCCTAACAATTAATATTTTTAGGATTTCTACGGAAACAGGTGGTAAAATTACAGCCGCAGCAAAGTAGATTAAATCACCTGTGTATGTTGATAAAAGTCCAAAAAACATGAGTTGTTCGGGGTACTTGAGGAATGGAGTTTAGAAACAATGGGCTTCAATATGTAAACAGAGGTCAGCTGTATGTGCATTGAGCATATCCAAAATACTCCTTAATCCAATGAAGCTCCACCTAGGTCCAGAGCCAGATTGAGGAGGGGCTGCACAGGATGCATGTGTGCCAGGCCTCCCCATCCATCAATTACATCCGCAGTGCACTGTAAGCTGGAGAAGAGAAGAGGGACGGAAGTCTGAGCAAGGAGTCAGGCTACACGGCACTGTACAGTTAGTGCCAGCAGCATGGAAGAGAGAAATGTGAGGATCTGCTGTACAGTATATCTATGCTGAAGACTCTTTAGTGGCCAGCCAGTTTATAAAGTAAGAGAAACTATGTTTGTGTGCATATGTGTGAATATGTATGTGCATATATGTGCGTCTATATATCTACTAACGTTTGCTCGCGGCTTCGCTTATGTGGATATGTTACTGCTCAGCGGGACTAATTTTACAAAGACAGTAGTGCCATGTAATATTGTGATGTATATTTTAGATTATACATATTAATCACAAAATTTCTTTGTAAACACTATTTGCAGTTTTTCCTTCAGGGATTAACACAAAAAGATGCTTGGGGCTACGAACTTGTGATCAAGCCATGTAAAGCTGCCCATGGGAGAAGCAGCTGGTCCTGAGATCTATGTCTGCGGCCCTGAGCATTTACCCCTGCGCCTTGTTGATTGTTATAGCAAAGCAGACGCTTACAGGAAACTAAAGCCATTTGAATTGAAAAGAAAAATTGGGGATAAAGTGTATACTTGGTCACCTGCGCCACATCCCCTTAGAATCTCTGCCTCAATTACTGTAGGTTCCTCTGCAGGGCAGTTACTTTAACTTGGGCATAGTCAAGTTCCACATAAGCATGATCTAAACACCAACTTTCAGTGCAGTGCTGTATGCTTGAAGTCCAACTGCACTGAGTTCAGAAATTCCACACATACTGTATAGTCAAGTTGGACTTGAGGAGCCTGCACACTGCACGTACTGAGTGTCCAGCGTCTATTTTTTTCCTTTATTGCTCCTGTCCCTGATGTCACATCGAGATCATACATACCTCAGTTTTATTCTATGTCAATAAGCTATACAATAGTGAAAATGCCATCCAAATTCATCCAGTAGTTTTTTTGTGATGCCGGAGCGAGCAGACAGACAGTAACTACTGTATGTATGTGTATCTATGTGTGACTGTTTATATATGTGTATGACTATATGCGTGACAGTAAGTATGTGTGTATGTATGGGTATTGGTGTTTGACATGTATGTACGCAAACAAGGACCTAATCCATATCCCAATGTTGCTCTTTAGGGACCCCCAGTCTTAAGTGCCCCAGGCCCCCCAAAGCATTAATCCAGCTGTGCTTTGGTCAGTGTGTAACAGGAAATAAAATGGCAATTCTCAACATTGGACCTGCACAAACATTTGTTAAAATGTAATCATGTTATGACTATCAGTATAATAATTTTACTCTCTGGTGTACTGACATGGTGTTATCTACCAATCTGTACTGACATTCCTGTGTTACAAAGTACTATAGAAATGTTGCCCATTTATGAACTGTTCATACAGGGGTGTATCTAGGGGTCTGAGTGCCCCTGGCAAAGTAAGGGTCTGCCCCCCCCCCCCCCTTCCCCCCTACACACACATGTATTTGAATTGCAGAAGGTGTGTGTATCCAAAAAGGGTGTGGTCTTGTGGGGAAGGGGTGTGGCCACACAATAGAACCCCCAATTCAAATTATGCCACACAGTAGTGTCCCTTATTCACATTACCCCCACATAGTAGTGTCTCCTATTAACGTTGTGCCTCACAGTAGACCCCTATAGGAAATACCATCTATAGAAGGCATATGGGGAATGTGAATAGAAAATAGATATGTGGACCAGTGCTAATAAATATAATTATTATTATTTTTTTATATAATGATTTTTATTAGATTTTAAACAAACAGAAAACCAAAAGCAATAGTACACATTACATAAGATATCTAAGAAGGGTGACAGAATTGAGCCACCAACAAAAATGTACATAATACAATAGCCATACAACAGAATGTTCAATTTGCTAATCGTGTACTACTAAATTTGGTAACAAACAGATAGAGATCAAAGAAAACAACAGATAGTGCAGTTACAAAAGTAAGGGGAGGAGAGAGACAATACAGTGACACAAATAGGGAAACATAAAAACACAGGCCAGATTCCACTATAGGAGTGTTCCTAAAACGGCATAATCAAACATTGATATGTAAAGGTAAGTAAGAAATGTCAATTGTAATCAGGTAGTATCAGATTGTGGGGAATGTAATTGTGACAGATCTGTAGAGCCATTAATAGCCATAGGAAGCCCTCGCCGCTTCCGAAACTCCTTCCATTTTAACCATTTTTTCTGCACTAAAGGAAGCAACATTGAATATATCCCACCCGCTGTTTCAAATAAGAAATGCTTGTGGGTATTATTGATAATGGCTTGGATGTTGGGTATTGACTGTGATTTCCACAGCTGTCCAATTGCCGCCTTGGTGGATATTAGACATGGCCAGCAACAATTCTGTCACATAGCAGTAAGTCAAACGTTGAATAATGAAATAAAGCAAACATAGGATTCATTGGTACCTCCACCCTCAGCACCTCCCGCAGAAGAGAGAACACTTCGGTCCACAGTGGTCTCAGAGTCGGGCATTCCCAGAAAATATGAAAAATATTACCCACATGGCCTCAATTTCTCCAGCAAAGCTGGGAGACCGATGGCCAAATGCTATGAAGCCGCTGCGGAGTAAAGTACGCTCTGTGGCATAATTTATAATACATTTCAGAATGTTGGAGGCATCTAGAAATCTTAAAGCACATTGAAGAAATGGAATCCCACTCTTCCCCTCGAAGAACAATAGAAAGGTCTCTCTCCCATTTCAGCCAGGGACGTGCAGTCAGGGAAGGCAGGGGAGGCAGTGCCTCCCCTGTCATAATGATTAAAATAATAAAAAGAAGATATTTATTACAGAGTCTGTGATAAATATATTCTTTTATTATTTTAATAATCTCCCCCCCGTGAAAATGTTAGGCTGGGAGGCTGCGGGAGAGGTGCCTCCCGCACCTAACATTAAAGTCCGGGCAGCGGGGGGCGGGCAGGGGGCTGGGCGCAGCACTGTGAAAGCCCATTGAAAAAGAACGGGGAAGTGGCACCTTTACTGATGCCTCAAAGACAGGGGCGTGCATTCAGCCCCGATGAATGCACGCCCCTGTCATTCCCCCAGATGTGATTGGCCCACCGGATCCAGTGCTGGATCCGCTCTCCAATCACTAGCGATCCCCCTTCCCGGCTGCAGCTGGCGCCGTGGGCTGTGTGGGCGCCCGCTGCAGCCGGCGCCGCTGACTGACACTAGAGGTCATAATTGACCCCTAGTGTCCGAGCGGCGCTACAGTGGGAGAGACGTCGTGAGTCATGACGTCTCTCCCATAGTACAGCAGAGAGGAGCCGGTGGACGGAGACGGAGGCAGCGCTGCAGGAGCGGTAAGTATGTGTGTGTGTGTATTTGTTTTTTTTTATGTGTGTGTGTTTGAGGCACAGCAACAGGGGCACAATTACAAGGGGCACAGTACAAGGGGCGCAGATACAGGGGCACAACTACAAGGGGCACAGTACAAGGGGCTCAGCAACAGGGGCACAACTACAAGGGGCACAGTACAAGCCGGGGCGCAGCTACAGCGGCACAACTACAAGGGGCACAGTACAAGGGGTGCAGCTACAGGGCACAACTACAAGGGGCACAGTACAAGGGGCGCAGCTACAGGGGCACAGTACAAGTGGCACAGTACAAGGGGTGCAGCTACAGGGGCACAGTACAAGGGGCGCAGCTACAGGGCACAACTACAAGGGGCACAGTACAAGGGGCGCAGCTACAGGGGCACAACTACAAGGGGCACAGTAAAGGGGCGCAACTACAAGGGGCACAACTACAAGGGGCACAGTATAAGGGGCGCAGCTACAGGGGCATAGCTATAGGGGCACAACTACAAGAGGCACAGTACAGGGGCGCAGCTACAGGGGCACAACTACAAAGGGCACAGTACAAGGGGCGCAGATACAGGGGCATAACTACAAGGGGCACAGTACAAGGGGCGCAGCTACAGGGGCACAGCTATAGGGGCACAACTACAAGGGGCACAGTACAAGGGGCGCAGCTACAGGGGCACAGCTACAAGGGGCACAGTACGAGGGGCGCAGCTACAGGGGCACAACTACAAGGGGCACAGTACAAGGGGTGCAGCTACAGTGGCACAACTACAAGGGGCACAGTACAAGGGGCACAACTACAAGGGGCACAACTACAAGGGGTGCAGCTACAGGGGCACAACTACAAGGGGTGCAGCTACAGGGGCACAACTACAGGGGCACAACTACAAGGGGCGCTGTTACAGGGGCACAACTACAAGGGGCGCAGCTACTGGGGCATAGCTACAAGGGGCACAGTACAAGGGGCGCAGCTACAGGGGCACAGCTACAAGGGACACAGTAAGAGGGGCGCAGCTACAGGGGCACAACTGCAAGGGGCACAGTACAAGGGGCGCAGCTACAGGGGCACAACTACAAGGGGCGCAGCTACAGGGGCACAACTACAAGGGGCGCAGCTACAGGGGCACAACTACAAGGGGCACAGCTACAGGGGGCACAACTACAAGGGGCACAGCGACTGGGGGCACAACTACAGGGGTCACAACTACTCGGGGCACTGCTACAGGGGGCGCTGCTACAGGGGGGCAAAGCTACTGGGGGCACAGCTAGAGGGGTCACAACTACTGAGGGGCACAGCTACTGGGCTCATAACTATTGGGGGCGCCTGCTCCATCCTCCCAGCCAGCAGCAGCACTCTCCCCTGTCTGTGCTAACGTCCTCCCGCGTCAGTGAGGGCATAATATTCATTCATTTCTCTCTCTCTCTCTCTCTCTCTCTCTCTCTCTCTCTCCTCCTGTGGATTACTTCGTTTGTAAGTATAATTTTCATTTTTACAGGTACCCCTTTTGGATTCTACTGGACAAGTGGACGTGACTGGCGTGGGATGTAGGTAAGTAATCTCTCTCTCATTTTTACAGGAACCACCTATTGGATTCTACATGGACAAGTGGACGTGACCGGCGTGGGATGTAGGTAAGTATGTGTGAGTGTGTAAGTGTGTTTTAATAAAATTTTACTTTCACGGTGTGTGTGTTGTGTTTTTATTTGAGTATTTTTTGTTGTAGAACTACAGGTACCAGCGGGCCTGTTATTTCCCCGCATGCTGGTATTTGAGGTTCTCCAAGTACCAGTAAGCGGGGGAGGCTTGCTGGGCCTTGTAGCTCCACAACAAAAAACAATATTCTTTTTTTTTTACACACTTATGGCTATCAGCCCGGCACCCACCGCCCAGGGGTGCTGGGGACAGCCTCGGGCTTCACCCCTGGCCCTTGGGTGCCTGGGGGGGACCCCTTGATTTAGGGGGTCCCCACTCCTCCAGGTAACCCCGGTCAGGGGTGACTAGTTGGGGGGGTAATGCCATGGCCGCAGGGACCTACATAAATGTGTCCACCGGCTGTGGCATTATGTCCCTGGCTAGTGGAGCCCAGTGCTGGTTTTAAAAATACGGGGGATGCCTACATCTTTTGTCCCCCATATTTTTGGAACCAGGACCGGTCTAAGAGCCTGGTGCTGGTTGTCTAAATACGGGGAACCCCTGTCCAATTTTTTTCCAGTATTTAAACAACCAGGACCGGCTCAAAGAGCCCGAGGCTGGTTATGCTTAGGAGGTGAGACCTCATGCATTTTTTTTTTACATTTTTTAACCTATTAAGACCCTTCTACATTAAGTTAATGGAAGCCCTGGACAACAAAATTGCATTCATGTCCTCCTCCCACTCCCTTCCCAGTCCCAAACACTAATTTTTATTTTTTTTTCTATAAAAATGTGCAATATATCACAAGTATGATGAGCAGGTGTCAGATTGTGTTTGGTCTGTGTCCCCGGAGGGGGCGCTAGTGGGTCAGTGGAGGTAGGAGGAAAGAGACGAGGAGGTTGTAACACGTTCTTGCGCATGAGCGCAATGGTATTTATTCAGCAGATAATTATAACAGAAATGCAGCAGAAATAATAGCAGATGAAAAAGTCAATACTTGAAATGATAACAAAGTCTATGGCAATGGGTGATAGGTGAATTGAGAAATCATATCCAGAATTATAAACAACGGAATGAAAGTCAATGGAATGATTCTGGTGTGGGAACCAGAGCAGGGTTTAAAACGGAGAACTAAGGCAGATGATAAGTATTGCAAACCTGAGCATTAGCAGGAGACCAACTCACAGTGCAGGTGATGGGGCACTGGCAGCAGCAAGCTGTGTCACAGGTGAAGGAAATGAACACACCTGGAGTTTAGTCTTCAACCGCAGGCTGAAGCACACAAGGTGGTGATGAGTGTGAAGCCCAATGCAGGTTGCAGGTATTGCTGAGCCTTGAAGTTCCACGGGAGTAAGCAGAATCACCAGGAGTATAAGTTCTAGCAGGAACTCAGGAGAGACAGGAGCTGATCCTTTCATGCAGGTTGTCAGAATGACACAAAGTCCAGGATGCCTGTGAGGTGAAACTGTGCCTCCTATATACCCCATGGTGTGCAGGGATTGGATGGAGAAAAGGAAAGTGGGTGCGGCCACGCACCGGATTGGCCGCAGCATACTAGCTGTTTGGAGACTGTCATGGCGGCGCCCACGCCGCGGCCTAGCGGGGACGCGGCGCGCACACGCCCGCTGGTTCAGGAGTGCCCCCAGGATCCAGATGATGTCCCATGGCAGGGGCATAGGTGACAGGTGACCGCAGGGAGCCAGGACGGAGTCCGCAGCGGCGGACGGATGCCAGTCTGGTAAGACGATTCCTGACAGTACCCCCTCCTTTAGGGGTGGACACCGAACACCCACGTGGTTTGGAGGGATGAGTGCTGTGGAAAACACGGACCAACCTAGGAGCATGGACATCAGATGAATTCACCCAGCTTCTCTCCTCTGGACCATAACCGAACCAATCGACCAGGTACTGGAGACGTCCATACCGGCAACGAGAGTCCAGAATCTTGTTGATCTCAAATTCCACGCCCCGCTGAGTTCGAACCTTGGGACCTGCTGGAAGAGTATTCTGAAAGCGGTTTAGGACTAGAGGTCTGAGGAGAGAGATGTGAAAGGCATTAGGAATACGAAGTGTAGGTGGTAACTTTAACTTGTAAGCCACTGGGTTGATGACACTCTCAATAGGGTAAGGACCAATGAAGCGTGGTGCGAACTTCATGGATGGAACCCTGAGACGAAGGTTGCGGGTTGATAACCAAACCCTGTCCCCCGGTTTCAAATGGGGAACCGCACGTCTCTTACGGTCGGCATAGACCTTGTAACGACTGGAGGCTTTTTTGAGGGAAACGTGGATTCTTTTCCAAATGGAGGAAAACTGGGTCAGAGCAGTAGTGGCAGCAGGAACATCTACGTGAGGAAGTTCTTGAAACTCAGGTACTCGGGGATGTTGCCCATAGACTGCAAAGAAGGGTGTCGTGTCTGTAGCAGTGTGGTAACGAAAGTTATGGGCAAACTCGGCCCATGGGAGCAGATTAAACCAATCATCCTGGGAGGATGTCACATATAGCCGTAAGAAAGTCTCAAGTTCCTGATTGACTCTCTCTGTCTGCCCATTCGTCTGAGGATGGTATGAAGACGAGAATTTTAATTTTATCTGCATGGCAGAACAGAGGGCCCTCCAAAACCTAGCAACAAACTGTACCCCCCGATCAGATATTATTTCGGAGGGTAACCCGTGTAAACGGAAGATCTCCTGTAGGAAGATCTGGGCTAGTTTCGGGGCAGAAGGGAGACCTTGGAGAGGAACGAAATGAGCCATCTTGGAAAATCTGTCCACTACAACCCAAATAGTGTTATGTCCCTGAGAAGGTGGAAGATCAGTGATAAAGTCCATTGATAGATGAGACCAAGGACGACTGGGGACTGATAAGGGTTGTAACTGACCTGCTGGAGACTGACGAGGAGTCTTGTGCTGCACACATTTTGGACAGGATGCCACGAAATCCTGGATGTCCACTTTCATCTTTGGCCACCAATATGACGCAGAAAGGAACTTGAATGTCTTCAGGACACCAGGATGACCAGTAAACTTGGATTGGTGGGCCCAAGCTAGCAACTTGGGACGGAGTTCTGGGGAAACAAAAGTCTTACCCGGAGGTGGAGCTGGAGAGACTTGAGAGGTAGCGAAAACCACGGGACTCAGGATGGAATGTGGCACAGAGTCAGATGTTCCCTCTTCTGATTCCATGGACCGGGATAATGCATCGGCTTTCACATTCTGTGAACCTGGGCGGAAATGAAGCCTGAAATTAAAACGTGAGAAAAACATAGCCCACCTGGACTGGCGGGGGTTAAGGCACTGAGCTGCTTTTAGGTATAGCAGGTTCTTATGATCCGTGAAGATGTTAAACGGATGTTTGGCCCCTTCTAGGAGATATCTCCATTCCTCGAGAGCCAGTTTGATTGCCAATAACTCTTGATCTCCCACGGAGTAGTTAGCTTCTGCAGGTAGAAACTTGCGAGAATAGAATCCACAAGGGTGGACTTTCCCATCAGATCCCTTCTGGGAGAGAACAGCTCCAACCCCAACATTAGAGGCATCTACCTCCAACTCGAACGGCCTGTTGACATCTGGCTGTGACAGCACTGGAGCAGACATAAAGGCTAGCTTGATCTTCCGGAAGGCTGCCAAGGCTTCTTCTGACCAGTTGGAATGATCTGCCCCTTTCCGAGTCAGGTTGGTAATAGGAGCGATGAGAGTGGAGAATCCTCGAATAAATTTTCTATAATAGTTGGCAAAACCCAGGAATCGCTGGATAGACTTGAGGGAGTTTGGAATGGACCAATTGGCAATGGCTTCCAATTTTGCCGGGTCCATCTGAAGATCCGATCCGGAAATTATATACCCCAGGAAGGGTATAGAGGGAACTTCGAAGGTGCATTTGGATAACTTCCCGTAGAGACGGTTCTCACGAAGACGTCGGAGAACTTCACAGACTTGTAGGCGATGAGATGGAAGGTCTTGAGAAAAGATAAGAATATCATCTAAGTAAACAACGAGGTACTTATACAGGACATCACGAAAAATCTCGTTCACGAAGTGTTGGAATACCGCTGGAGCATTACTCAACCCAAATGGCATTACCAGGTATTCATAATGGCCATCTCGAGTGTTGAAGGCTGTCTTCCACTCGTCACCACTCCGGATTCTGATGAGGTTATAGGCACCGCGGAGATCTAACTTGGTGAAGATGCGAGCCCCCTTAACTCTATCAAACAGTTCGGTAATGAGTGGTAAGGGATAACTATTCTTGACAGTAATGTCGTTGAGACCCCGATAATCAATGCATGGACGCAGTCCTCCATCCTTCTTTTTGACAAAGAAGAAACCTGCGCCAGCGGGTGACGATGACGGACGGATGAATCCTTTCTGAAGATTCTCTTTAATGTAGTTACTCATCGCCTCTGTTTCAGGAACAGACAAAGGATAGGTGCGCCCCCTGGGTGGCTTCTTGCCAGGAAGGAGATCAATGGGACAATCCCATTCCCTATGGGGCGGCAGGATATCAGCAGCTTTTTCGCAGAAGACGTCTGCGAAGTCTTGATAGACTGCTGGGAGACTTGGCTGTGACTTCACTTCGGTGGACTTAAGAGGACACACTTGGGCTAAGCAGGATTGATGACAGTGTGAACCCCATGAGGTAAGCTGCAACGTTGTCCAGTCGAACTGTGGGTTATGTAGCTGGAGCCAAGGCATACCCAAGACAATCTCCTGGGTGGCTTGAGGAATGACCAGGAACTTGATAATTTCTGAATGGAGAAATCCAACTCCCAGAACCACTGGGGTAGTTTGATGTGAAATGTTCCCTTTGGTGATTCTACTACCATCCACAGCAGTAATGTAAACAGGACAAGAAAGTTCACAGGTAGACAAGCAGAATTTGTTTACCGCAGCTTGGGAGATAAAATTTCCTGCAGCACCGCAGTCCACTAATGCTGACGCAGACTGGAGCCCAGCAGAAGTTTCTAGCGTCACTGGAAGAATGAGATCCTGTTGAGAAGGAGCTTGACAGAATGATCCCAACTTGACTCCTTCCATACAAGTCAGGACCTGGCGTTTCCCGGACGCATTGTGCAGGAGTTAATTTGATGACCCGCAGCAGCACAGTATAGGCAGAGCCTCTCTCGTATTCTTCTTGCCCGTTCCTCAGGGGTTAGGCGGGACCTATTTACCTGCATAGGCTCGTCAGAAGAAGAGGGAGGCTGAAACTGTACAGGAGGTATAAACCTTACTCTGCGAGACTCATTCCGAGCGCGTTCATTATTGCGTTCGCGGATGCGAGAGTCCAGCTTTATACACAGGGAGATCAAGTCAGACAGTTGAACAGGAATGTCACGGGTTGCCAGTTCGTCCTTGATCCGATCCGAAAGTCCGTGCCAGAAGGTTGCTACCAGAGCTTGGTTGTTCCATTGAACCTCTGCAGCCAACGTCTGGAACTGGATGACATATTGTCCCATGCTTCGATTACCTTGACGAATTTGGATTAGGTCTGCCGAAGCTGATGTTGCACGACCGGGCTCGTCAAAGATCCGTCTAAAGGTTGACACGAAGTCAGAGTAGTTACTGATCAGGGGATCAGCACGTTCCCACAGGGGAGACACCCAATTCAGAGCAGATCCAGAGAGTAAGGAAATGATGTAGGCAACCTTGGACCTTGGTGTAGGAAAGTTATGTGGCAATAACTCAAACTGTATTTCGCACTGGTTTAGGAACCCGCGACATGATTTAGGACTGCCATCATATTTGCTCGGCACGGGCAGGTGCAGACGTGACACTGGAGCTGATGCAGCCGACACAGAAGAACTTGCAGCACTGGCAGGTGCTGGGGTAACAGTAGGTGAGAGTACACTTGGCAGAGACTGCTGCAGTGTATCCAATCGGGAGGACATCCCTTGTAGAAAGTGAAGCATCTGCTGCTGCGCAACCTCTTGACCATCCAGACGGGAGACCAGATTTTGCAAGGCCTCTGACCCCACACTCCGTCCACCATCCGAGTCCATCGATCCTGGACTTACTGTCAGATTGTGTTTGGTCTGTGTCCCCGGAGGGGGCGCTAGTGGGTCAGTGGAGGTAGGAGGAAAGAGACGAGGAGGTTGTAACACGTTCTTGCGCATGAGCGCAATGGTATTTATTCAGCAGATAATTATAACAGAAATGCAGCAGAAATAATAGCAGATGAAAAAGTCAATACTTGAAATGATAACAAAGTCTATGGCAATGGGTGATAGGTGAATTGAGAAATCATATCCAGAATTATAAACAACGGAATGAAAGTCAATGGAATGATTCTGGTGTGGGAACCAGAGCAGGGTTTAAAACGGAGAACTAAGGCAGATGATAAGTATTGCAAACCTGAGCATTAGCAGGAGACCAACTCACAGTGCAGGTGATGGGGCACTGGCAGCAGCAAGCTGTGTCACAGGTGAAGGAAATGAACACACCTGGAGTTTAGTCTTCAACCGCAGGCTGAAGCACACAAGGTGGTGATGAGTGTGAAGCCCAATGCAGGTTGCAGGTATTGCTGAGCCTTGAAGTTCCACGGGAGTAAGCAGAATCACCAGGAGTATAAGTTCTAGCAGGAACTCAGGAGAGACAGGAGCTGATCCTTTCATGCAGGTTGTCAGAATGACACAAAGTCCAGGATGCCTGTGAGGTGAAACTGTGCCTCCTATATACCCCATGGTGTGCAGGGATTGGATGGAGAAAAGGAAAGTGGGTGCGGCCACGCACCGGATTGGCCGCAGCATACTAGCTGTTTGGAGACTGTCATGGCGGCGCCCACGCCGCGGCCTAGCGGGGACGCGGCGCGCACACGCCCGCTGGTTCAGGAGTGCCCCCAGGATCCAGATGATGTCCCATGGCAGGGGCATAGGTGACAGGTGACCGCAGGGAGCCAGGACGGAGTCCGCAGCGGCGGACGGATGCCAGTCTGGTAAGACGATTCCTGACAGCAGGCAGGCAGCGGGCATTGGCGGCATCGGACTGAGATGCAAATTAGTGGCGGAGGGCTGGGTCAGTTGATGGTAGGCAAGTTTGTAAGCCATTGGCGGTGGCAGCAGGCATTGGCTCAGAGGCAGTAGCGGGCATTGGCTCGGTGGCAGTAGGGGTCATCGCCAGGATCCGGTGGACATTATGGCTGCAGTGCCTCACCAGCCACTGACCTCACCGCACGCCACTGATTTCAGCTGCGAGGGAGTCTTACCCTGCTTAGTCAGAAAAACAATGTACTGATACCATTTAGAAATCCCATCTCCATGTGCAGGGGAAGACAGTCTAGAGTGTAAGGAAGTAGGGAGGGGAACGGGGCCCACAAATCTACCAGTACAGGAATGAAGCCAGTGATGTATTTGCTGGTATTTAAAAAAGTCCTATTTTGGTATAACTGAATGGGTTTGTAAGCTAGAGAAGGTCACTAAACCTCCTTCCGAGCAGAGATTCTTCAAATGCACAATCCCAGCATCAATCCAAGCGTCCAGCGCAAGATTAGGTATGATACATGCAATAGTTCTAATAGATAAGTCAGCCGACGGCAGCGAAATAGTTGGGTCAGATGCAACAACCGAATGCAAAAGCTTCAAGGTGCTTCTAATCGCTTCTCCTGGTCCCTGCCATTTTGGGATGCTATGAATAGGCAGCAAAAAAGATCTCTCATGTCTATCAGACCCAGAAAAGAGCGTTCGATGAGGACAAACGGTTTGGGGTTGTGCATATTGAACCAATCCCGAGCCTGACTGAGAAGACAGGCAGTGTGGTACACTCCTAGGTTAGGGTAAGCTACCCCTCCAACATTCTTGGGTAACATCAGAACCTGCCTAGCAATGCGAGGCCTAGACCCCTTCCAAATATATTGAGAAATAATTTTGTTAGCCATTATGTTAAGAGGTTTGGGAAAGCTGTGAGGGATAGCCCGAAACAGGTATAAGAGTTTAGGGAGTAAAATCATCTTAGTTGCAGATACACATCCTAGCCAGGAAATTTCATGAAGGGACCATTCTTTTTCAAAAGCGTTTAATAGGGGTGTATAAATCCCTATCTAAAGAGAGATGAATACCCAAATACTTGATAGATCTCCCTTGCCAAGCATATCGGTACCTGTCTTTGAGCCAAGTCACAGTGCGTGGTGTAGTGTGAAGCGGTAGAGCTTCCGTTTTGGAAGTGTTTAACTTATATTAGGAAATTCTGGAATATCGATCCAGGATACTATGGAGGGCAGGAAGGGAGGTATCAGGGTGGGTTAAACAAAGCAAAATGTCATCAGCAAATAAACTAATTTTGTGAGTCAGACCTCCTATCTCTGGACCCGTAACTGTCGGCTCGGACCTAATGGTTTCGGCTAGAGGTTCAATAGCTAAGGCGAATATGAGAGGCGACAAGGGGCAGCCCTGTCTAGTGCCATTCAATATGTCAAAGCCCCCTGACAAACAACCATTGACAAACACCCTTGCAGAGGGAGCAGAGTACAAAGCCAAAATAGAGTCCAAAAACCTCCCAACAAATCCAAATTTATCCAGAACAGCTCTCAGATATCCCCAGTGGAGTCTGTCAAACGCCTTTTCGGCATCCAATGAAAGAATAAGAAGGGGCGTTTTATGTGCATCGCAATATTCCAATATGTTGTACACTCTCCGAGTGTTGTCCGTGGCCTGCCTGCCTGGAATGAAGCCAACCTGGTCAGCAGCTATGAGGGATGGAAGCAGCGGGGAGAGTCAGTTGGCGATAAGCTTTGCAAAAAGCTTAATGTCTGTGTTCAATAGAGCTATGGGGCGGTAATTTTGGACGGATGTAGGGGGTTTACCAGGATTAGGAATAGCAACTATTTGTGCCTAAAGCATTTCCCTCGGAAACCTCCCTACAACCGATGCCTCATTAAAAACAGACAACAGCACAGGGGCCAAGTCTGCTTTATATGATTTATAAATATTAGAAGGGAAGACATCAGGGCCAGGGGCCTTGTCTCTCGGGAGATCAGCAATAGCTGCTTCCAGTTCATTTATTGTCCAAGGGGAGCTAAGGTACAGGCAGGTCGCGGAGTTCAGCATCGGGAGGGAGATTCCCTTCAGGAAAGACTGGATATCAGCTGCTCTGGGTTGGGGAGTAGTTGGGTCCGATTGTAAACCGTATAGTCGGAAATAATACTCTGCAAAGGTGTTTGCAATATCATAAGGGTCAGACACTCTAGATCCCGTGGAGGAACAAACATAGTGTATTCTAGCTCTTGCTCTCCTACCTCGCAGCTTCCGAGCCAAGAGGTGACCCGGCTTATTACCATGTACATTAAACCTCTGGTTCAGTCGTGCGATATTACGTTGCACCTCCTGAAGAGAGAATACGTTAACCTTTTCCCTAGCAGTTAGTAGCAGCTTGAAAACAGACCTATTTTGGGGGTCAGCTTTAAGCAGCAATTCATGTCTGGAAGCCTCTCTATCAGCTAACGAGCGCTCAAGTTGTTGAGAGCGTTTAAGCCTAGAAGCTGTTTGAATGGCCGATCCCCGAATTACTGCCTTAAAGGAGCACCAGTTACTAAAGATCAAGGTATCCTCCAGTTTATTAGTGTCTAGGTATACTGTAACTTAATAAATTGTTGTTAGCGAGAAAAGCTTCAGGGCGGCTAAGTAAGAAATTCCCCAGCCTCCAGGGCCCTGGAGAAACTTTACAGGCCTCCGGATCCCTTATTACCGATAATGGGGAATGGTCGGACCAAGTAATTGGCAAAATAGTTATTTCCCGAATGGCTGTTAGAGTCTTTTTATTATTCAAAATGAGGTCTATTCTAGAATACGAGGAGTGAACATGCGAGTAGAAAGAGTTGTCTCTCACAGCGGGATGTTTGGTTCTCCATGCATCATAAAGATCGTATTCACCTAGTAGGTGGCGTAGGCCAGTCTTCCCATCTCGAATGGACTGATTCCCGGATAGGGTACCTGTAGTAGTATGAGATCTATCCATAATAGGATCAACAACTAGATTGAAATCCCCCAAAATCAGAACTGCCCCCTTAGTGTGCTTTTGTATTAAGAAACATAATTTCTTGCAGAACACAAGCTGACCAGAGTTAGGTGCATAGCATGAGACTAAAGTGGCCATGACATTTTCAAGCAATCCTATCAATATGAGGTACCGACCTTCAGGGTCTACAATTTGAGATTTTAGGGTGAAAGAGCAGTTTAGGGAAAATAATATCACTACACCAGCTTTTTTTGTGGGACCATTGGCGATATAACAGGTAGGGAAACGGTTATTCAGAAAACTGGGGGGGTCTAATTTCCTAAAATGAGTTTCTTGAATTGCAACCACATTTGCCTTCATTTTATAGAAGGAGGACAGAGCCAATTTACGATTCTGTGGGGAGTACAACCCTTTAACATTTAGTGAGACTATTTGGACCATAGCTAATTAATTGGGAAGCGAAGTGACCGCTTAGACCAACAGATGTAATCAGCAAGAATACCGTATCCTAAATTTTGTGAAATAGTGGAAACAAAACCCTGGGGGAGACAAGATACACAAGGGGAACACACAGGGGTGGAAAAGAGAGAGAAAAGAAAGAAAGGAAAGAAACAGACCCCGTAGAGATACAGAGCCATAGTAAGGCGCCCAAAAATCCAGCGCCTCACACAACTAGATAGAGAGGTTGGTGGCCAACCTCCCCACAATCAAACAGCCGAGGGTTGTGAGTCTCGACATGCATAAATCCACGTGACATACATAACATATAAATGTAAACCTACTTAAGCATGCTGTCCTAAGCAAATCACTGAGATCCAGAATAGACAGGTTAACCTAAAGTCAACAGCAAAAACATAAAAATTAGGTATAATACAATACATATCCTTGACTCCTAAAACAAAACCCCAAACTGCGCATACATGGTCAAACCTGGAGAAAAGGAACAACAGAGCAAACGCAATGACAATAATCAATATATGCATTAACTATAGCAGTCTCTGCAGTAAGACATCCTGGAAAGGTAATATCAGCTAAACGTAGGTCGTTCTTGGCAAATAGGTGTAACATAAGCATAGCTCTACTTCTCAACCGTCGACCAGTCCTGCTGGAGTCGGCAGTCAGGAGAGCCAGATCCGCGATCTCCCACCAGATTCCATATACGCAAAAGTTTCATACCATCTTCAACTGAAGAAATAGCAATAGTGGAACCGTCTCTGGAGATTAGTAAATGCGTGGGGAAGCCCCATCTATAGACAACGCCAGCCTTCTGAAGAGCTACGGTAACAGGTTGGAAAGAGCGTCTTTTGGTAAGGGTGTACTGCGACAAGTCTCCAAAGAGTTGAAGCTGGCCTAAGGCCTCTGCTGAGTCAGAAGAATGTCTAGCCGCTTTAAGCAGGGACTTTAATATGGAAGAAGTGAACTCTCATTAGAACATCTTTTGACGAACCCTCTGGAGCACTCTGGGCCTTCTGAACCCGATGGATGCGGTCTATAAGCAAATCCGAAGAAGTGGCAGAAGGCAGCAATTTCTTGAAGATCTCTATAGTATAGTCATGAAGGCTGCTATTGGAAACCGATTCAGGGACCCCCCTGAGTTTAAGCTTGTTTCTGCGTGAGCAGTCTTCCAAATCCGCTACTTTATCCCGCAGGGCAGCAACTTCTCCCTCGAGGGTATCATGAGAGTCAATAAGAGAATTATGAGAGCTCACCATCTCACCCATTTTCATTTCCATCTGACCGGCCCTCTCGCCCAGATCTTCGATAGAGCTCTGGCAGGATTTCAACATGGCTCTAAACTCAGATGTCACTTCGTCTTTAAACTGATGCAACAGCAGCTTCATACTGCCCACTGTTAACGCTTCGCCATCCTCTAGACGCGGTGAAGAGGGGGAGTCATTGGAAGGGGAAGTAGATGCTAGAGGAGAGGACAGCATGGTCGGGGATGTTGAGCCAGTCGCAGGAGCGGGACCTCTATCCAATAGAAGAACAACCGTGTCGCGTGTAGAAATGTGTCGGCTAGAGTGATTGCAGGGAGGCACTAGGAGAACATAATGCAGAGGAGGTCACATCTCAGCACAACATTGATAGATCCGATTCACGAGAGCGACCAGCAGCATCCCCTAATAGAGGGGCCCCGAACACAGGAAACAGACAACCCGTGTAACCTATAATCCACACTTCAGAGCCTCTATGAAGCCTCATGGGGGTATCTCAGGCAGGTCTGCTCTCCGCAATGCTGTGTGAGGCAGGCCCACTGTCCAGGGACCACAGATGAGTGGGGACACGGTTGGAGGTCTATCTGTAAGCCGCAGCTGGAAGGCTCGTTCCCCACCTCTTGCTGTAATGTTCCTGGGAGCAAGGAGAGGTCGGACGGGGTGTCCCAAGGGGGAGCAGGGTACTCAATAAAGGCAGTAGGGGAACAAGGGGCCAGCCCCAGGGTGAGCCCGCGCAAGGCTCGGCATCTCGTCTGGTCCGGCGGCTTGGTAAGGACTGCAGTATCTGCCGGCAAAATGTGTGTGCAAGGCTGTGGAGGAGGAGGACACCGCAAGCAGGCTGGAGCAGTGGGAGAAGCTCACCTTGCCACGAGGGGGTCGCCCCCATTGAGTGTCCACTGCGTCTCCCACCGGCACCCGGGTTCTAAAATGGCCGTCGATGGAGCTCTAAGTCACCAGCACCCGCGCGTTTCACCTCTCTCCCTCTGTGTGGCTGGTCCCAGCGGCACAGGAGGGATGGTCCGGCGGAGGGAGCAAAGAGCAGAGGCTCCCGTCAGGCACTCCAGGAAGGATAACTACACGGCCGCAGGTGCCATCCACAAATCGAGGCCCCGGCTTGTAGGTGGTGGCAGGCCGCAACCCGCAGGAGCCAGGATACCGGCTGCCCGATTCCACAGCACTGGCCCACCACAAGCACGTCCGTCTCCTCTGCAAGGGTGGTTAATCTGTGGCTCGTAGGTCACTTCTGGAATGATATTAAGCCCAAAAGCCCAGTGAGTATGAATGAGCTCACTGAAAATGCTGCCAGTCAGTTCAGCCTCCAAGCCACGCCCCCCAATATAATTTTATTTTAAAATGGGGAATGGGGTCAAACCGCATTTTGCCATTTGTACATCTGATCCCACCCATAGGCACACACATATACACCTACATACATACTGTCACACACAAAACACATACATATGCTATACAGTCACACATATAGCACTATTATTATTATTATTAAATTTTATTTATAAGGCGTCACAAGTTTTTTGCAGCACCATACAAAGGACAGTACAGGGAGACAAAACTTAGCATTACAGTAAATAAATAACAAAAATAGAGTACAGGTAACAAAGAGCACCACAATTCTCAAAACATAATACAGCTAAGATGTAAGTAGCGATGGAGTAATCATCATACTACTTGGGGCTGGTGGCCATAGATACAGAGGAGCCTTTACCAGCAGGAGAAAGAGCGGGTAAAGATGATCACTGAGTAGGAGAGAGCTGTGAGTGAAATTTGTCGAGAAGAGGGCTTTGACAACAAGAGGAAAGAGGGCCCTACACAGAATAGCTAACAATCTAGTTGCAAGCAAGGTGCGGTGCAAGCAAGCGGGACGTAGCCTGATGGCAGTATGTAAGCAAAGCAGAGATGGTCAAGGCATGAGGCAGGGGGATGGAGGGGCAGCCTCAGGACTAGGCTATGCATCGGAAGGGTACGCTTTGATGAATAGGTGGGTTTTCAGTGCCATTTGAAGCTTTGCATAGCAAATACTGTACATAGTTACATACATGCACACATACTGTATACAGTCACATACATACTTACACACTTATTTACATTCATACAGTCACACAATAATACACACTAAAATACAGTCAGATAATTATACACCACTGGCATATTTATAATGGGTGCAGTGTGTCCTGTGCACATGGGCCCCTGGGGTCCAGGGAGGCACACACTGCACACTCTGCACCATTTTTTTCAATACTTACATTCCAGAGTACTGCGCCGCAATAGCAGCACTGCAGAAATCACCAGCAAAATGGAGCGCCGGACATTTTCCTGACATTTCGCGCATGCGCGGTTAGGAAATCACTAGGAAAATGGCCACCACACCATTTTTCCAGAGACCTGCACATATGCACTAGACTCTGGGACAGCGCTAGGGTCTCCTAGTGACCCTAGTTCCCAGAGCTACAGCGCTGTCGGCTAGAGAGGAGAGTCTAGATGGAGCCTATACATGGGCCTCCTCCTCTCTAGATGCGCCCCTGACACACACAAACATACATACATAGTCACACACATATACAAGTCAGGTCCATAAATATTGGAACATCGACACAATTCCCATATTTTGGCCTCTATACACCACCAAAATGGATTTGAAATTAAACAAACAAGATGTGCTTTAACTGCAGACTTTCCACTTTAATTTGAGGGTATTTACATCCAAATCAGGTGAACGATGTAGGAATTACAACGGTTTCTATATGTGCCTCCCACTTTTTAAGGGACCAAAGTAATGGGACAAACTAAACGATCCTAAATCAAACTTTCACTTTTTTAAAACTTTGTTGCAAATCCTTTGCAGTCAATTACAGCCTGAAGTCTGGAACGTATAGACATCACCAGACGCTGGGTTTCATCCATGGTGATGCTCTGCCAGGCCTCTACTGCAAATGTCTTCAGTTCCTGCTTGTTCTTGGGGCATTTTCCCTTCAGTTTTGTCGTCATCAAGTGAAATGCATGCTCAATCGGATTCAGGTCAGGTGATTGACTTGGCCATTACATAACATTCCACTTATTTGCCTTAAAAAACTCTTTGGTTGCTTTCGCAGTATGCTTCGGGTCATTGTCCATCTGCACTGTGAAGCGTCGTCCAATGAGTTCTGAAGCATTTGACTGAATATGAGCAGATAATACTGCTCGAAACACTTCAGAATTCATCCTGCTGCTTTTGTCAGCAGTCACATTATCAATAAATACAAGGGAACCAGTTCCATTGGCAGCCATACATGCCCACGCCATGACACTACCACCACCATGCTTCACTGATGAGGTGGTATGTTTTGGATCATGAGCAGTTCCTTTCCTTCTCCATACTCTTCTCTTCCCATCACTCTGGTACAAGTTGATCTTTGTCTCATCTGTCCATAGGATGTTGTTCCAGAACTGTAAAGACTTTTTTAGATGTTGTTTGGCAAACTCTAATCTGGACTTCCTGTTTTTGTGGCTCACCAATGGTTTACATCTTGTGGTGAACCCTCTATATTCACTCTTGTAAAGTCTTCTCTTGATTGTTGACTTTGACACATATACACCTA
Source organism: Pseudophryne corroboree (assembly GCF_028390025.1). NCBI lineage: Eukaryota > Metazoa > Chordata > Amphibia > Anura > Myobatrachidae > Pseudophryne > Pseudophryne corroboree. The sequence goes on along the minus strand of NC_086444.1, from coordinate 464,898,633 downwards.
CCTCCTGGAGAGTGTTCTTGATCTGGGCAACTGTTGTGAAGGGGTTTTTCTTCACCAGGGAATTAATTCTTCTGTCATCCACCACAGATCTTTTCCGTGGTCTTCCGGGTCTTTTGGTGTTGCCGAGCTCTCCAGCGCGTTCTTTCTTTTTAAGAATGTTTCAAACAGTTGATTTGGCCACACCTAATGTTTTTTCTATCTCTCTGATGGGTTTGTCTTGATTTTTCCGCCAAATGATGGCTTGCTTCACGGATAGCAGCAGCTCTTTGGATCTCATATTGAGAGTCGACAGCAACAGATTCCAAATGCAAATGTCACACCTGGAATCTACTCGAAACCTTTTACCTGCTAAATTGATGATGAACCAATGAGGGAATAGCCCACTCCTGTCCATGAAATAGCTTTTGAGCCGATTGTCCCATTACTTTTGATCCCCTAAAAAGTGGGAGGCACATATAGAAACCGTTGTAATTCCTACACCGTTCACCTGATTTGGATGTAAATACCCTCAAATTAAAGCAGAAAGTCTGCAGTTAAAGCACATCTTGTTTGTTTCATTTCAAATCCATTTTGGTGGTGTATAGAGCCCAAAATATGAGAATTGTGTCGATGTCCCAATATTTATGGACCTGACTGTATATGTGACTATGTATGTATGTCACAGACACACATACAAACAGACTATATAGTGCTTCCTCTCTCACATCACACACAGGGTACACTCACTGCATGTAGTAGCTCTGTCTTGACCCCCCTCCTCCATGCTGCTAGGCTGCTTGGCAGTCACTGAGTGTCATGTAGCCTCGCCCCCTGCTTCCACTCCGTCCACCTCCTTAGTACAGCTCAAAGCCGTGCAGTCCTGTGGCCCCCCTTTTCCTTAGTGATCAGACTTCAAAATAAACTACAGCTTCCAGCAGCCCTTGCGAGCTCCCAGCAACAAGGGCTGCTGGGAGCTGTAGTTTATTTTGAGTCTGATCATTAGCGCATTGATGCCGGACACCGGCGTCGGCAGTAACAGAGGCTTACCAGGTACAGTACTGACACTACTATTTGATTCTACCCCCTGACCACGGGTGGCACCGCCGCGTTTTGCCCCTACTTGCCCGGTGCCCCTGGTGAGTGCCATCTTGGCCAATGGGTAGATACACCTCTGTGTTCCTATACAATAAAGAGGTGCATGTGTGACACCAAGCTGCTCAGCAGACATTTGGGCAGATGTATTAACCTGGAGAAGGCATAAGGAAGTGATAAACCAGTGATATGTACAAGATGATAAACGAACCAGCCAATCAGATCCTAACTGTTAATTTACATATTGGAGCTGATTGGCTGGTGCCTTTATCACCTTGCACATATCACTGGTTTATCACTTCCTTATGCCTTCTCCAGGTTAATACATCTGCCCCATTGACTGGTATGCTAAAGACTTAGACATTGTAGGTGAACAGTAGAGAGTTTACTGGCCTCCACTGTGTCATGGTAATGCAGGGAGGGGCAGAACATGTGATGTTCAACTGACACATGTAGGGAGCCACTGGATTGGACACGGACAGTTCTCCAGTGGAGTGAAGAAGCCCAGGGTGTTGGAACACTGTGATAGAAGGAAAGCAGCATGTGTGGACCGCAGTGAGTGGATCTGAGTGCCATAGAGAAGTCTAAACATTGGAAGCAGAGTCTGCACACTCTGGTCCCTGTGACAGTGAACCGCTGCGGGGAATCTGTAACCAGAGACTGTAGCGGGCAGTGCCGAGCGAAAGGCAGAAGAGTGGAAAGTTACCTGGCATGGTTGCTATTGGAAGAGGTCTGTAGCAGAGAGGCTGCACCTGGAGAACTGTACAGGGAGCTGGCATCCCAGCGGACGGGAGCATTCCTAGGGTCTGAGTAGCAGAGACACGGAGGAGAGCCTATTACAAGTAGGAGGGCTTCTGTCCATGTGGGGCCTGTACCTTACCCAACGCTTGCTGTACAAAGCGTCAGCATTCCACGCTCCCAGGTAGCCATAACCTCCCCTAATGACTGTTTTGTATATTGTTCTGAGGCCAAAGAATTATAAGGCATGAAGGGGCTGAGTTACTCCTATATAGTTGACACGGGCGAATAAGTCAAGTGGCTGTATACTTGTGCAACTAAGACTGTACCAGAGACCATTCCCCTGTAGATGAGAGGTTTAGCATAAAAGTGATTCTACCACCCATGCCTTAATTGTGATTACAAGTGCTGGAACAGCACCATCTAGTGAATGAAACTGTGGGAGGCCGTTTACTGAAATTGTGCTCATCTAGCGTTGTGATTGTGATTTCAATATTCTGCTAGTGTATCATCCCATATGCCTTCACATCTGGTTATATGATTCCCTGCTAGGCTACCAGAATAATAGGGAGACAAGAAGAGGAATTATCGACCTTCAAGTGGTTGTCCAGTGTCACCTCTGTCCCTGCTCCCTATATTTCTACAAAAGTTAAGGACTCATCAGAAGTTCATTGTGGCTCTCAAAGAAACACTCATATAGAGCTGAACTTCTTTATATATGCATATATACATATCAAAAAAGTCCGGGACCTCCAACCAGTCGACAGGTAATTAAAAAAGGGGACTTATTCTGGGACATTGGTAATTTAACGGGTACCTGATTGAACACCTACGCAGTATAGGTTAACTGTATTATATGTGTTGTATTGAAATTGCTTATTGTACGGATTATGCAGGCTTGTTAAAGTTACTTGAACTTGAGGGAAGTAAAGAGAGCCTTTGAGAATTATAGTAATTGCGTAGAGGGAAATAATTTTCAGATACTGTCAGTGGTGAAACATTGACAAATGTTCTTATATTTTTTCGGTGTGTGATAGTTGATAAATGTGGGGCGTGGCTTGGACGCTGAACTGCACAGATGTGTTCTCCCTCCTGCTTCTACAGGGTATGAAAACTCTCGTATCCCCTCCCAGAGCACTCACTCTCGGCTCATTGCCACACCCAATCCCCTTTATACCATACAGGATCGGCGGGTTATGTCTGAGGAATCGGGGGACGTGTTTACATGTTCCGTGGATTATGGCCTGCCAGTCCCTGCCAAGCTGGGGCCTCGAATTCCTCCATCAGCCGACGGGGTCACCCGGAGCTGTGGGTCTGGAAGCACTGTGAGCCGGAGAGCCGGCCAGACTCCCTGTATCCATCTCCTCTCAAGTCATGGACCCTCACTGAAGCCGCCGCATGCTGGCAGGAGCCTATCTCACCTGTCTCTGAGGTCTCCGATGCTGCAGCTGCTGCTTCTCAGGCTCTGATTCCTGCAGACGGTGGCCATCTTGGACTCTCTATTTCTGATCCCTGTGCCAACTGGAGTAGCTCCCAGATGGTCAGCTGTGGTGTCCTGGTCACTGGCTGGCCCGTGATCGATACCCTCCACTTGTACATGCCACTATCACATCCACCAGAGGAGGGGTGAGTGATAAAGCAGGCTTAGTCCCTGCAGCCTCATTGTGTCTCCCCTCCTGAAGTATTGACTGTAACATTGGGCAGGCAGTACGGTGGCAGAAGGGGATCTACCAGCCACTTTCTTTTATTGTTATATAAATACTTTCTTAGGTGGACGCCCAGCCTGAGTTAGCCTGTACATCAGGACACCCTTACCCACATTCGTAATGTGATTCAGAATTCCTCGGCCAACGCCTGTAAGTTCATTCTTAGTCACCATCTGCATTTGGCTTGCTGATTGTGGGTCAACACCGGCAGTGCCACCTGGGTCACATGGGGCCCACAGAACACAGTCTTCAGCAGCCTGTAGATACCTGGGGTCCCATCGACGGAGGATCTCGGGGCCCCCTAGACACCTATTTCCCTCCCCGGGGGCCACAGTTGTACTATTGGAGTTGTTTAAGGGGTGCGGTCCCGCAGACTCAACCGGTAAACAATAAGTTTACCACCCACTTTCACTAGTGAGCCCATTTCAGCTACTCTCAGGAGCCAGTGGAAGGACAAGTTTATATATTTAGACACATGCTCTCAGCTTTACTGTGTGCCAGTGCATTTTTTATGGTAGATCATCAATGATGCTTTAATGTAAAGCATCCCTACATTGTGATCAGCGTTCTCCCTGGTGCCCAATTCTGTTGTAGTGCTACCTGTTGAATGACCCCCCCTTTTTTTTTTCTCTCTCACAGTGTACTTTATCACCGTTTACCTACTAGCACCAACCATGGCACAGAGAAACAAAAAAGGCCAAGTCTCTTCCACAATTTTTTTTGGAAACCAAAAATGCACAGACCCAGGGTTCTCTCCTGGACTAACCTTCTTCACCACATTCCTCAGATTCTGGTATTGATCCACAGATACAAGCCGTAATGACCAATCTATTGGAGGGTGCACAGTCCGCTTTTAACCAAGAACTTACCAAAGTGATCTCAGAATTTAAGACAGAAATTGCTTCATTGGGTACCAGGACTGATGATTTAGAGAGAAAAAAACGACGACCTATGTCGGTACCAACAACGTATGGATACAGAACTTACTCGACTTCATGATGAAATTTAATTACTTAACGAGAAAGATCAGGAAAATCGCTCCAGACAGAATAACCTTAGAATCTGGAATAGTGCAGAATCAATATCCAACTCTTCCTTGCAACCCTTTCTTAATGATTTCTTTCAGCATCTAGTTCCGGAATTGACAGATGACATCTGCCTGTGCGATAGAGCACACAGAGCCCTGAGGGGAAAATCTTATGCTTCTCAACCTCCTAGAGATGTGATAGCCCGATTATTTTACAAGTCGAAAGAAAATATTCTATTCTCTACCCGTGACTCTTCAACTATCTACTTCCAAAATATGCAATTGCAAATATATCAGGACCTGGCTCCTTCTACCATTCAGAAATGAAGAGACCTACAACCTGTTATGGAGATACTGCATCAAAATTAAGTTCATTATAGATGGGTATTTCCCTTTCTTCTACAAGTTTTTGCCAACAACACCATGTTCCCCATAAAGACCTTAACCCAAGGTCAAGACCTTTTACCCAAACTGAACTTGCTTCCTAACCCTACCTCTTCTACTCCAGCCTCTCCTAAACCACAACGACTAAAACCCCCGTCCGCTGAGTTGACAAGAGTGAGCTGGCATCAGCAGCAAGACACAGATCCTACTTGATCTTTGTAGGTTTATCCTATATTTTCTAGAGATGAGCGCCTGAAATTTTTCGGGTTTTGTGTTTTGGTTTTGGGTTCGGTTCCGCGGCCGTGTTTTGGGTTCGAACGCGTTTTGGCAAAACCTCACCGATTTTTTTTTGTCGGATTCGGGTGTGTTTTGGATTCGGGTGTTTTTTTCCAAAAACACTAAAAAACAGCTTAAATCATAGAATTTGGGGGTCATTTTGATCCCAAAGTATTATTAACCTCAAAAACCATAATTTACACTCATTTTCAGTCTATTCTGAATACCTCACACCTCACAATATTATTTTTAGTCCTAAAATTTGCACCGAGGTCGCTGTGTGAGTAAGATAAGCGACCCTAGTGGCCGACACAAACACCGGGCCCATCTAGGAGTGGCACTGCAGTGTCACGCAGGATGTCCCTTCCAAAAAACCCTCCCCAAACAGCACATGACGCAAAGAAAAAAAGAGGCGCAATGAGGTAGCTGTGTGAGTAAGATTAGCGACCCTAGTGGCCGACACAAACACCGGGCCCATCTAGGAGTGGCACTGCAGTGTCACGCAGGATGTCCCTTCCAAAAAACCCTCCCCAAACAGCACATGACGCAAAGAAAAAAAGAGGCGCAATGAGGTAGCTGACTGTGTGAGTAAGATTAGCGACCCTAGTGGCCGACACAAACACCGGGCCCATCTAGGAGTGGCACTGCAGTGTCACGCAGGATGTCCCTTCCAAAAAACCCTCCCCAATCAGCACATGATGCAAAGAAAAAGAAAAGAAAAAAGAGGTGCAAGATGGAATTGTCCTTGGGCCCTCCCACCCACCCTTATGTTGTATAAACAAAACAGGACATGCACACTTTAACCAACCCATCATTTCAGTGACAGGGTCTGCCACACGACTGTGACTGATATGACGGGTTGGTTTGGACCCCCCCCAAAAAAGAAGCAATTAATCTCTCCTTGCACAAACTGGCTCTACAGAGGCAAGATGTCCACCTCATCTTCACCCTCCGATATATCACCGTGTACATCCCCCTCCTCACAGATTATCAATTCGTCCCCACTGGAATCCACCATCTCAGCTCCCTGTGTACTTTGTGGAGGCAATTGCTGCTGGTCAATGTCTCCGCGGAGGAATTGATTATAATTCATTTTAATGAACATCATCTTCTCCACATTTTCTGGATGTAACCTCGTACGCCGATTGCTGACAAGGTGAGCGGCGGCACTAAACACTCTTTCGGAGTACACACTTGTGGGAGGGCAACTTAGGTAGAATAAAGCCAGTTTGTGCAAGGGCCTCCAAATTGCCTCTTTTTCCTGCCAGTATAAGTATGGACTGTGTGACGTGCCTACTTGGATGCGGTCACTCATATAATCCTCCACCATTCTATCAATGTTGAGAGAATCATATGCAGTGACAGTAGACGACATGTCCGTAATCGTTGTCAGGTCCTTCAGTCCGGACCAGATGTCAGCATCAGCAGTCGCTCCAGACTGCCCTGCATCACCGCCAGCGGGTGGGCTCGGAATTCTGAGCCTTTTCCTCGCACCCCCAGTTGCGGGAGAATGTGAAGGAGGAGATGTTGACAGGTCGCGTTCCGCTTGACTTGACAATTTTGTCACCAGCAGGTCTTTCAACCCCAGCAGACCTGTGTCTGCCGGAAAGAGAGATCCAAGGTAGGCTTTAAATCTAGGATCGAGCACGGTGGCCAAAATGTAGTGCTCTGATTTCAACAGATTGACCACCCGTGAATCCTTGTTAAGCGAATTAAGGGCTGCATCCACAAGTCCCACATGCCTAGCGGAATCGCTCCCTTTTAGCTCCTTCTTCAATGCCTCCAGCTTCTTCTGCAAAAGCCTGATGAGGGGAATGACCTGACTCAGGCTGGCAGTGTCTGAACTGACTTCACGTGTGGCAAGTTCAAAGGGCATCAGAACCTTGCACAACGTTGAAATCATTCTCCACTGCACTTGAGACAGGTGCATTCCACCTACTATATCGTGCTCAATTGTATAGGCTTGAATGGCCTTTTGCTGCTCCTCCAACCTCTGAAGCATATAGAGGGTTGAATTCCACCTCGTTACCACTTCTTGCTTCAGATGATGGCAGGGCAGGTTCAGTAGTTTTTGGTGGTGCTCCAGTCTTCTGTACGTGGTGCCTGTACGCCGAAAGTGTCCCGCAATTTTTCTGGCCACCGACAGCATCTCTTGCACGCCCCTGTCGTTTTTTAAAAAATTCTGCACCACCAAATTCAAGGTATGTGCAAAACATGGGACGTGCTGGAATTTGCCCATATTTAATGCACACACAATATTGCTGGCGTTGTCCGATGCCACAAATCCACAGGAGAGTCCAATTGGGGTAAGCCATTCCGCGATGATCTTCCTCAGTTGCCGTAAGAGGTTTTCAGCTGTGTGCGTATTCTGGAAAGCGGTGATACAAAGCGTAGCCTGCCTAGGAAAGAGTTGGCGTTTGCGAGATGCTGCTACTGGTGCCGCCGCTGCTGTTCTTGCGGCGGGAGTCCATACATCTACCCAGTGGGCTGTCACAGTCATATAGTCCTGACCCTGCCCTGCTCCACTTGTCCACATGTCCGTGGTTAAGTGGACATTGGGTACAACTGCATTTTTTAGGACACTGGTGAGTCTTTTTCTGACGTCCGTGTACATTCTCGGTATCGCCTGCCTAGAGAAGTGGAACCTAGATGGTATTTGGTAACGGGGGCACACTGCCTCAATAAATTGTCTAGTTCCCTGTGAACTAACGGCGGATACCGGACGCACGTCTAACACCAACATAGTTGTCAAGGACTCAGTTATCCGCTTTGCAGTAGGATGACTGCTGTGATATTTCATCTTCCTCGCAAAGGACTGTTGAACAGTCAATTGCTTACTGGAAGTAGTACAAGTGGGCTTACGACTTCCCCTCTGGGATGACCATCGACTCCCAGCGGCAACAACAGCAGCGCCAGCAGCAGTAGGCGTTACACGCAAGGATGCATCGGAGGAATCCCAGGCAGGAGAGGACTCGTCAGAATTGCCAGTGACATGGCCTGCAGGACTATTGGCATTCCTGGGGAAGGAGGAAATTGACACTGAGGGAGTTGGTGGGGTGGTTTGCGTGAGCTTGGTTACAAGAGGAAGGGATTTACTGGTCAGTGGACTGCTTCCGCTGTCACCCAAAGTTTTTGAACTTGTCACTGACTTATTATGAATGCGCTGCAGGTGACGTATAAGGGAGGATGTTCCGAGGTGGTTAACGTCCTTACCCCTACTTATTACAGCTTGACAAAGGGAACACACGGCTTGACACCTGTTGTCCGCATTTCTGGTGAAATACCTCCACACCGAAGAGCTGATTTTTTTGGTATTTTCACCTGGCATGTCAACGGCCATATTCCTCCCACGGACAACAGGTGTCTCCCCGGGTGCCTGACTTAAACAAACCACCTCACCATCAGAATCCTCCTGGTCAATTTCCTCCCCAGCGCCAGCAACACCCATATCCTCCTCATCCTGGTGTACTTCAACACTGACATCTTCAATCTGACTATCAGGAACTGGACTGCGGGTGCTCCTTCCAGCACTTGCAGGGGGCGTGCAAATGGTGGAAGGCGCATGCTCTTCACGTCCAGTGTTGGGAAGGTCAGGCATCGCAACCGACACAATTGGACTCTCCTTGTGGATTTGGGATTTCGAAGAATGCACAGTTCTTTGCTGTGCTGCTTTTGCCAGCTTGAGTCTTTTCATTTTTCTAGCGAGAGGCTGAGTGCTTCCATCCTCATGTGAAGCTGAACCACTAGCCATGAACATAGGCCAGGGCCTCAGCCGTTCCTTGCCACTCCGTGTGGTAAATGGCATATTGGCAAGTTTACGCTTCTCCTCCGACAATTTTATTTTAGGTTTTGGAGTCCTTTTTTTACTGATATTTGGTGTTTTGGATTTGACATGCTCTGTACTATGACATTGGGCATCGGCCTTGGCAGACGACGTTGCTGGCATTTCATCGTCTCGGCCATGACTAGTGGCAGCAGCTTCAGCACGAGGTGGAAGTGGATCTTGATCTTTCCCTAATTTTGGAACCTCAACATTTTTGTTCTCCATATTTTAATAGGCACAACTAAAAGGCACCTCAGGTAAACAATGGAGATGGATGGATTGGATACTAGTATACAATTATGGACGGGCTGCCGAGTGCCGACACAGAGGTAGCCACAGCCGTGAACTACCGCACTGTACTGTGTCTGCTGCTAATATATAGACTGGTTGATAAAGAGATAGTATACTCGTAACTAGTATGTATGTATAAAGAAAGAAAAAAAAAACCACGGTTAGGTGGTATATACAATTATGGACGGGCTGCCGAGTGCCGACACAGAGGTAGCCACAGCCGTGAACTACCGCACTGTACTGTGTCTGCTGCTAATATATAGACTGGTTGATAAAGAGATAGTATACTCGTAACTAGTATGTATGTATAAAGAAAGAAAAAAAAACCACGGTTAGGTGGTATATACAATTATGGACGGGCTGCCGAGTGCCGACACAGAGGTAGCCACAGCCGTGAACTACCGCACTGTACTGTGTCTGCTGCTAATATATAGACTGGTTGATAAACAGATAGTATACTCGTAACTAGTATGTATGTATAAAGAAAGAAAAAAAAACCACGGTTAGGTGGTATATACAATTATGGACGGGCTGCCGAGTGCCGACACAGAGGTAGCCACAGCCGTGAACTACCGCACTGTACTGTGTCTGCTGCTAATATAGACTGGTTGATAAAGAGATAGTATACTACTAATATTATATATACTGGTGGTCAGGTCACTGGTCACTAGTCACACTGGCAGTGGCACTCCTGCAGCAAAAGTGTGCACTGTTTAATTTTAATATAATATTATGTACTCCTGGCTCCTGCTATAACCTATAACTGGCACTGCAGTAGTGCTCCCCAGTCTCCCCCACAATTATAAGCTGTGTGAGCTGAGCAGTCAGACAGATATATAATATATATAGATGATGCAGCACACTGGCCTGAGCCTGAGCAGTGCACACAGATATGGTATGTGACTGACTGAGTCACTGTGTGTATCGCTTTTTTCAGGCAGAGAACGGATATATTAAATAAACTGCACTGTGTGTCTGGTGGTCACTCACTATATAATATATTATGTACTCCTGGCTCCTGCTATAACCTATAACTGGCACTGCAGTAGTGCTCCCCAGTCTCCCCCACAATTATAAGCTGTGTGAGCTGAGCAGTCAGACAGATATATATAATATTATATATAGATAATAGATGATGCAGCACACTGGCCTGAGCCTGAGCAGTGCACACAGATATGGTATGTGACTGAGTCACTGTGTGCTGTGTATCGCTTTTTTCAGGCAGAGAACGGATTATAAAGTAAACTGCACTGTCCTCACTAGTAAACTCTCTCCACTCAGTCTCTACACTTCTACAGTAACAGTACTCCTCCTAGTCAGCTCCAGTAAATCTCTCTCAGTCTCTTATAATCTAAATGGAGAGGACGCCAGCCACGTCCTCTCCCTATCAATCTCAATGCACGTGTGAAAATGGCGGCGACGCGCGGCTCCTTATATAGAATCCGAGTCTCGCGATAGAATCCGAGCCTCGCGAGAATCCGACAGCGTCATGATGACGTTCGGGCGCGCTCGGGTTAACCGAGCAAGGCGGGAAGATCCGAGTCTCCCCCACAATTATAAGCTGTGTGAGCTGAGCAGTCAGACAGATATATATAATATTATATATAGATAATAGATGATGCAGCACACTGGCCTGAGCCTGAGCAGTGCACACAGATATGGTATGTGACTGAGTCACTGTGTGCTGTGTATCGCTTTTTTCAGGCAGAGAACGGATTATAAATAAAACTGGTGGTCACTATCAGCAAAACTCTGCACTGTACTGAGTACTCCTAATGCTCCCCAAAATTAGTAAATCAAGTGTCTCTCTAATCTATTCTAAACGGAGAGGACGCCAGCCACGTCCTCTCCCTATCAATCTCAATGCACGTGTGAAAATGGCGGCGACGCGCGGCTCCTTATATAGAATCCGAGTCTCGCGATAGAATCCGAGCCTCGCGAGAATCCGACAGCGTCATGATGACGTTCGGGCGCGCTCGGGTTAACCGAGCAAGGCGGGAAGATCCGAGTCGCTCGGACCCGTGAAAAAAAACATGAAGTTCTGGCGGGTTCGGATTCAGAGAAACCGAACCCGCTCATCTCTAATATTTTCCTCTCCACATCTTTCTTGCAGCTCAAGGACATTCCATTCTCTGAGAGTTTGCAGTTTGGACACTTCCAAAGTCAGCCACCCCCATGCACCCTTTACCTGCAGTGATTGCAATTTGTTCATTACTAATGCAGCTGCCGCTGAATGGGACCCGCCTCTTTAGGGTGTACGCCCTCATGGGCACTTTCTATTTCCTTTTCTCTTCATCTTATGCTCTAGATTTATCTTTTCTTTTCCCCCTCTTCTTCTAAATTTTTCAACATTCGGAATGGACCCTTGATGTTTTTTTCCCAGCGTTATATGCACTTTCAGAAACTTAGAGCTTACCTCATCTTTACCACTCAGTTATGGCCCTGAAATTATCAATCAATGTTAATGAGCTAAACTCCCCTAAGAAGCGCACTGTAGTTCTCAGTGCTTGTAAAAAGAGAGAAGACAGATATTGCTTTCCTCACGGGTCTGCACACCCAGCTAAAAAGGCAAGCAGTACTCTCAGACCTTCTTTGCCTCAGCTAACTGCCAAAAAAGGGGAGTCACAATTTTAATTCATCGTAACATCCCTTTTGTCCACTTTAAAACAATGACGGACATGGAAGCCTCCCTCATCTTTGCCGTTTCTCTGCCTAAACAGAGGTTTAGTTGCACCTAGGCGATAGCTAAGGTTGTTGAGTTTATGCATGGACAGGCGCATTGAGGCACTGCTACATAGTCAGCATGCAATACACATCTCCACTACTGGGTGGCTAATGCTCCACTAATCCTGTACTTTAGAGCAAATAGTGGCAGATTGATCTACAAGCTCTGGCAAATGGTCATTGACGACTGTAATGTTAATATTAGAGATGAGCGCCGGAAATTTTTCGGGTTTTGTGTTTTGGTTTTGGGTTCGGTTCCGCGGCCGTGTTTTGGGTTCGACCGCGTTTTGGCAAAACCTCACCGAATTTTTTTTGTCGGATTCGGGTGTGTTTTGGATTCGGGTGTTTTTTTCAAAAAACCCTAAAAAACAGCTTAAATCATAGAATTTGGGGGTAATTTTGATCCCAAAGTATTATTAACCTCAAAAAACATAATTTACACTCATTTTCAGCCTATTCTGAACACATCACACCTCACAATATTATTTTTAGTCCTAAAATTTGCACCGAGGTCGCTGTGTGAGTAAGATAAGCGACCCTAGTGGCCGACACAAACACCGGGCCCATCTAGGAGTGGCACTGCAGTGTCACGCAGGATGGCCCTTCCAAAAAACCCTCCCCAAACAGCACATGACGCAAAGAAAAAAAGAGGCGCAATGAGGTAGCTGACTGTGTGAGTAAGATTAGCGACCCTAGTGGCCGACACAAACACCGGGCACATCTAGGAGTGGCACTGCAGTGTCACGCAGGATGTCCCTTCCAAAAAACCCTCCCCAAACAGCACATGACGCAAAGAAAAAAAGAGGCGCAATGAGGTAGCTGTGTGAGTAAGATTAGCGACCCTAGTGGCCGACACAAACACCGGGCACATCTAGGAGTGGCACTGCAGTGTCACGCAGGATGTCCCTTCCAAAAAACCCTCCCCAAACAGCACATGACGCAAAGAAAAAAAGAGGCGCAATGAGGTAGCTGTGTGAGTAAGATTAGCGACCCTAGTGGCCGACACAAACACCGGGCCCATCTAGGAGTGGCACTGCAGTGTCACGCAGGATGTCCCTTCCAAAAAACCCTCCCCAATCAGCACATGATGCAAAGAAAAAGAAAAGAAAAAAGAGGTGCAAGATGGAATTATCCTTGGGCCCTCCCACCCACCCTTATGTTGTATAAACAAAACAGGACATGCACACTTTAACCAACCCATCATTTCAGTGACAGGGTCTGCCACACGACTGTGACTGATATGACGGGTTGGTTTGGACCCCCCCCAAAAAAGAAGCAATTAATCTCTCCTTGCACAAACTGGCTCTACAGAGGCAAGATGTCCACCTCATCTTCACCCTCCGATATATCACCGTGTACATCCCCCTCCTCACAGATTATCAATTCGTCCCCACTGGAATCCACCATCTCAGCTCCCTGTGTACTTTGTGGAGGCAATTGCTGCTGGTCAATGTCTCCGCGGAGGAATTGATTATAATTCATTTTAATGAACATCATCTTCTCCACATTTTCTGGATGTAACCTCGTACGCCGATTGCTGACAAGGTGAGCGGCGGCACTAAACACTCTTTCGGAGTACACACTTGTGGGAGGGCAACTTAGGTAGAATAAAGCCAGTTTGTGCAAGGGCCTCCAAATTGCCTCTTTTTCCTGCCAGTATAAGTACGGACTGTGTGACGTGCCTACTTGGATGCGGTCACTCATATAATCCTCCACCATTCTATCAATGTTGAGAGAATCATATGCAGTGACAGTAGACGACATGTCCGTAATCGTTGTCAGGTCCTTCAGTCCGGACCAGATGTCAGCATCAGCAGTCGCTCCAGACTGCCCTGCATCACCGCCAGCGGGTGGGCTCGGAATTCTGAGCCTTTTCCTCGCACCCCCAGTTGCGGGAGAATGTGAAGGAGGAGATGTTGACAGGTCGCGTTCCGCTTGACTTGACAATTTTGTCACCAGCAGGTCTTTCAACCCCAGCAGACCTGTGTCTGCCGGAAAGAGAGATCCAAGGTAGGCTTTAAATCTAGGATCGAGCACGGTGGCCAAAATGTAGTGCTCTGATTTCAACAGATTGACCACCCGTGAATCCTTGTTAAGCGAATTAAGGGCTGCATCCACAAGTCCCACATGCCTAGCGGAATCGCTCCGTGTTAGCTCCTTCTTCAATGCCTCCAGCTTCTTCTGCAAAAGCCTGATGAGGGGAATGACCTGACTCAGGCTGGCAGTGTCTGAACTGACTTCACGTGTGGCAAGTTCAAAGGGCATCAGAACCTTGCACAACGTTGAAATCATTCTCCACTGCACTTGAGACAGGTGCATTCCATCTCCTATATCGTGCTCAATTGTATAGGCTTGAATGGCCTTTTGCTGCTCCTCCAACCTCTGAAGCATATAGAGGGTTGAATTCCACCTCGTTACCACTTCTTGCTTCAGATGATGGCAGGGCAGGTTCAGTAGTTTTTGGTGGTGCTCCAGTCTTCTGTACGTGGTGCCTGTACGCCGAAAGTGTCCCGCAATTTTTCTGGCCACCGACAGCATCTCTTGCACGCCCCTGTCGTTTTTTAAAAAATTCTGCACCACCAAATTCAAGGTATGTGCAAAACATGGGACGTGCTGGAATTTGCCCATATTTAATGCACACACAATATTGCTGGCGTTGTCCGATGCCACAAATCCACAGGAGAGTCCAATTGGGGTAAGCCATTCCGCGATGATCTTCCTCAGTTGCCGTAAGAGGTTTTCAGCTGTGTGCGTATTCTGGAAAGCGGTGATACAAAGCGTAGCCTGCCTAGGAAAGAGTTGGCGTTTGCGAGATGCTGCTACTGGTGCCGCCGCTGCTGTTCTTGCGGCGGGAGTCCATACATCTACCCAGTGGGCTGTCACAGTCATATAGTCCTGACCCTGCCCTGCTCCACTTGTCCACATGTCCGTGGTTAAGTGGACATTGGGTACAACTGCATTTTTTAGGACACTGGTGAGTCTTTTTCTGACGTCCGTGTACATTCTCGGTATCGCCTGCCTAGAGAAGTGGAACCTAGATGGTATTTGGTAACGGGGGCACACTGCCTCAATAAATTGTCTAGTTCCCTGTGAACTAACGGCGGATACCGGACGCACGTCTAACACCAACATAGTTGTCAAGGACTCAGTTATCCGCTTTGCAGTAGGATGACTGCTGTGATATTTCATCTTCCTCGCAAAGGACTGTTGAACAGTCAATTGCTTACTGGAAGTAGTACAAGTGGGCTTACGACTTCCCCTCTGGGATGACCATCGACTCCCAGCGGCAACAACAGCAGCGCCAGCAGCAGTAGGCGTTACACGCAAGGATGCATCGGAGGAATCCCAGGCAGGAGAGGACTCGTCAGACTTGCCAGTGACATGGCCTGCAGGACTATTGGCATTCCTGGGGAAGGAGGAAATTGACACTGAGGGAGTTGGTGGGGTGGTTTGCGTGAGCTTGGTTACAAGAGGAAGGGATTTACTGGTCAGTGGACTGCTTCCGCTGTCACCCAAAGTTTTTGAACTTGTCACTGATTTATTATGAATGCGCTGCAGGTGACGTATAAGGGAGGATGTTCCGAGGTGGTTAACGTCCTTACCCCTACTTATTACAGCTTGACAAAGGGAACACATGGCTTGACACCTGTTGTCCGCATTTCTGGTGAAATACCTCCACACCGAAGAGCTGATTTTTTTGGTATTTTCACCTGGCATGTCAACGGCCATATTCCTCCCACGGACAACAGGTGTCTCCCCGGGTGCCTGACTTAAACAAACCACCTCACCATCAGAATCCTCCTGGTCAATTTCCTCCCCAGCGCCAGCAACACCCATATCCTCCTCATCCTGGTGTACTTCAACACTGACATCTTCAATCTGACTATCAGGAACTGGACTGCGGGTGCTCCTTCCAGCACTTGCAGGGGGCATGCAAATAGTGGAAGGCGCATGCTCTTCACGTCCAGTGTTGGGAAGGTCAGGCATCGCAAACGACACAATTGGACTCTCCTTGTGGATTTGGGATTTCAAAGAACGCACAGTTCTTTGCGGTGCTTTTGCCAGCTTGAGTCTTTTCAGTTTTCTAGCGAGAGGCTGAGTGCTTCCATCCTCATGTGAAGCTGAACCACTAGCCATGAACATAGGCCAGGGCCTCAGCCGTTCCTTGCCACTCCGTGTGGTAAATGGCATATTGGCAAGTTTACGCTTCTCCTCCGACAATTTTATTTTAGGTTTTGGAGTCCTTTTTTTTCTGATATTTGGTGTTTTGGATTTGACATGCTCTGTACTATGACATTGGGCATCGGCCTTGGCAGACGACGTTGCTGGCATTTCATCGTCTCGGCCATGACTAGTGGCAGCAGCTTCAGCACGAGGTGGAAGTGGATCTTGATCTTTCCCTAATTTTGGAACCTCAACTTTTTTGTTCTCCATATTTTATAGGCAGAACTAAAAGGCACCTCAGGTAAACAATGGAGATGGATGGATTGGATACTAGTATACAATTATGGACGGACTGCCACGGTTAGGTGGTATAAAAAAACCACGGTTAGGTGGTATATATTATAATAATAATACAATTATGGATGGACGGACTGCCTGCCGACTGCCGACACAGAGGTAGCCACAGCCGTGAACTACCGCACTGTACACTGGTTGATAAAGAGATAGTAGTATACTCGTAACAACTAGTATGACACTATGACGACGGTATAAAGAATGAAAAAAAAACCACGGTTAGGTGGTATATATTATAATAATAATACAATTATGGATGGACGGACTGCCTGCCGACTGCCGACACAGAGGTAGCCACAGCCGTGAACTACCGCACTGTACACTGGTTGATAAAGAGATAGTAGTATACTCGTAACAACTAGTATGACACTATGACGACGGTATAAAGAATGCAAAAAAAACCACAGTTAGGTGGTATATATTATAATAATAATACAATTATGGATGGACGGACTGCCTGCCAACTGCCGACACAGAGGTAGCCACAGCCGTGAACTACCGCACTGTACACTGGTTGATAAAGAGATAGTAGTATACTCGTAACAACTAGTATGACACTATGACGGTATAAAGAATGAAAAAAAAACCACGGTTAGGTGGTATATATTATAATAATAATACAATTATGGATGGACGGACTGCCTGCCGACTGCCGACACAGAGGTAGCCACAGCCGTGAACTACCGCACTGTACACTGGTTGATAAAGAGATAGTAGTATACTCGTAACAATTAGGATGACACTATGACGGTATA
The DNA here is from genome assembly GCF_028390025.1 of Pseudophryne corroboree. Lineage (NCBI taxonomy): Eukaryota > Metazoa > Chordata > Amphibia > Anura > Myobatrachidae > Pseudophryne > Pseudophryne corroboree. The sequence goes on along the minus strand of NC_086444.1, from coordinate 464,881,320 downwards.
AAGAATGAAAAAAAAACCACGGTTAGGTGGTAGGTATATAATAATAAATAATACAATTCTGGTCGGACGGACTGCCTGCCGTGTGCCGACACAGAGGTAGCCACAGCCGTGAACTACCGCACTGTACACTGGTTGATAAAGAGATAGTAGTATACTCGTAACAATTAGGATGACACTATGACGGTATAAAGAATGAAAAAAAAACCACGGTTAGGTGGTAGGTATATAATAATAAATAATACAATTCTGGTCGGACGGACTGCCTGCCGTGTGCCGACACAGAGGTAGCCACAGCCGTGAACTACCGCACTGTACACTGGTTGATAAAGAGATAGTAGTATACTCGTAACAATTAGGATGACACTATGACGGTATAAAGAATGAAAAAAAAACCACGGTTAGGTGGTAGGTATATAATAATAAATAATACAATTCTGGTCGGACGGACTGCCTGCCGTGTGCCGACACAGAGGTAGCCACAGCCGTGAACTACCGCACTGTACACTGGTTGATAAAGAGATAGTAGTATACTCGTAACAATTAGGATGACACTATGACGGTATAAAGAATGAAAAAAAACCACGGTTAGGTGGTAGGTATATAATAATAAATAATACAATTCTGGTCGGACGGACTGCCTGCCGTGTGCCGACACAGAGGTAGCCACAGCCGTGAACTACCGCACTGTACACTGGTTGATAAAGAGATAGTAGTATACTCGTAACAATTAGGATGACACTATGACGGTATAAAGAATGAAAAAAAAACCACGGTTAGGTGGTAGGTATATAATAATAAATAATACAATTCTGGTCGGACGGACTGCCTGCCGTGTGCCGACACAGAGGTAGCCACAGCCGTGAACTACCGCACTGTACTGTGTCTGCTGCTAATATAGACTGGTTGATATTTAAAGAGATATTAGTAGTATACAACAATACTATACTGGTGGTCAGGCACTGGTCACCACTCCTGCAGCAAAAGTGTGCACTGTTAATTAATATAATTGTACTCCTGGCTCCTGCTAACAACCTGCAGTGCTCCCCAGTCTCCCCCACAATTAATTATAAGCTTTTAATTTATACATTGATGACTGTGCAGCACACTGGGCTGAGCTGAGTGCACACAGACTGAGTCACACTGTGTGACTGACTGTGCTGTGTATCGTTTTTTTTTTCAGGCAGAGAACGGATATAGCAGAGAGAAGTGAACGGATATATTATATTAAATAAAAGTTAACTAGCAACTGCACTGGTCACTGACTGTGGTAAACTAACTCTGTCTGCGACTCTGCACAATCTCTCTCTATCTAATCTATCTATCTCTATTCTAATGGAGAGGACGCCAGACACGTCCTCTCCCTATCAATCTCAATGCACGAGTGAAAATGGCGGCGACGCGCGGCTCCTTATATAGAATCCGAGTCTCGCGAGAATCCGACAGCGTCATGATGACGTTCGGGCGCGCTCGGGTTAACCGAGCAAGGCGGGAAGATCCGAGTCGCTCGGACCCGTGGAAAAAAAAGTGAAGTTCGTGCGGGTTCGGATTCAAAGAAACCGAACCCGCTCATCTCTAGTTAATATACTGTATACTGTATACACAGACCAATGGTCAGACAAAGAGACTGAATTAAAAAATAGTTTATACAGACCCAAACAAACGTGTTGAAACACTTGTCCATTGCCGTGTTACTGTATGTGAGCATCCAACTCCTGTAGACAAGCAATATATAAAAATAGTGTATACAGATGCAACTAATGTGTTACAGCAATTCTGTAGTTAATTGATGTTAACAAATCAATAAATAAAAATAATGTATACAGTCACAACTAATGTGTTAAAGCAATACTGTAGTTAATTGATGTTATAGATACTGTACTGGTCCAAGTCCCATACATTGTAATATACCTTCATATTCAATAGAAACATGCACACAGGTTCTACACAAATCAGGGCAAAGCTGCAGGAGCATCTCATTCCGCTATCTAAAATACACAGCGGCTATGGGGATAAGCGAGCTCTATGTACACATACAGTACTGTAGCAGGCCAGACTCAATCGCAGAGCAGGTTCACAAAATGGATGCTGCTCATGACCCAGTGTCTTACGGAAGCCCACAGCTATGGAGCAAGCGACAGCATCGGTTTTGCAAGAGTTAGGGCAATGCTAAAGGGGCAACTCAATACACTAGTTAAAATATACACAGCAGCAATGAGGTGCAGTAGAATGAGCAATTAATAAAAATAGTGTATATAGATGCAAATGAACATGTTAGATCTACAGCTATAGAACGTGTTAAAACTATGATCCATTGACGTTAGGGATATACTGTGTTGTACAGTATGAGCGTCCAAGTCCCGTAATGGCATAAACAAAAACCAATGGGAAGGGATCACTGCTTCCATTTACACATGAGCTTGTGTATCTATTATGAGGCGCCATGGGCAAGTGGTGAAGTCTGCCGCTTCCCATGCTTAGCATCCCAGGTTCGATTCCCACAGTGCGAGTGCATGTTTATTTTTTCCTGATAATTTATTAATTTTTCTTTTTTTTATCTATTGTAATATATTTTCACATTCAATAGAAGTGTGCACATAGGTTTTACATAAATCAGAGCAAAGCTGCAGGAGCATCTCATTCCGCTATCTAAAATACACAGCGGCAATGAGGCCCCGTAGACAAAGCAATAAATATAAATAGTGTATACCAGGCATGTCCAAACCACGGCCCTCCATCTGTTGTGAAACTACATATCCCAGCATGCCCTGACAGTTTTGCTGTTAGAGAATGCTAAAGCTGTGTCAGGGCATGCTGGGATATGTAGTTTCTCAACAGCTGGAGGACCGCAGTTTGGACATGCCTGGTGTATACAGATGCAACTAACTGTTCGAGCAATACTGTAGTTAATTGACGTTAGAGAATCTGTGCTGTACTGTATGAGAAGGGATCACTGCTAACATTTACACAAGAGCTCGTGTCTCTATCAAAGCATCTGATATTCTTAGTAGGTCTTCATTTTCATACAGTACTGTGTTGTCAATTTATTGTACCCTGACCTCCCTCCCTGTATGTGAAATGAGCAGGCTCCCAGGGGAAGGGGGAAGGGGTAGGTGGTTGCTAAATAATGTGTTGAAAGACAATACAGTATCTGCAGTGCCTAGTTTGAACCACCTCTCCCTTTCCCCTCCCCTGGGAGCCTGCTCATTTCACAGACAGGGAGTATTGTATTATTCATTCTCTGTTGGTACCTACAAAAATTAACCAATAAATCAATCAATTAAAATATATACAGACGCAAAGGTTCTTATGACGTTAGGGTTCTGTAAATTTATATGTAAATCCCGTAGAATGAGCGATTAATATAAATAGTGTATACAGACACAAATCATGTTAGAACCACAGCTATAGAATGTGTTACAAACTATGGTCCATTGACGATAGAGATACACTGTACTGTATTGTAGAGTATGAGCGTCCAAATCCCGTAGCCATTGCGGCATAATCAAAACCAATGGGAAGTTTGAATATGATTATGTGCACAGAAAAACAACAGTTTCCATAACTGCTGTAACTGTCTTCCGCTGCACACAATACTGTACAGTATAAACCAGTTAACTTGTACTGACGTCCTGCATCACGGCCGCAAGATGAACAACCTACAGTAAATCAAATCTCCCAGAATGTTTACCGCAGCCTGGGTTACAACAAGGATTTTGTAAGGGCAGTGATTTGCGGCAGTCAATACAGGTACAGTATGACTGCTACTGTACAGTATTTGTGCAAAGCAGTCCTGACTCTAAACAACCCCCTCCTAGTACCCCCTGCGGTAGAGAACACATCCTGTGTACCAGCAAGCTTCTTACTATACTGTACAGTATCTCAATGGCTGCTAATACTCGGAAGTGTGAGTTGCAAATGTTTTATTAGTAATACAGTAGGTACTGTACTGTACAAAAAAAAATACTGTACATTTTGATGGAAGATACTGTAAGAACCACTTAGACAATCTAGTCTTCAGTTAAACACACAAAAGATTTTGGACAAGGTTACTGTAAATTGCATTTGGAATTTAATGCATACAGTAAAGATCTGTCCACAATGTACTGTTCTGTACATACAGTATTTCCTTTATCCTACCATGTACAGTACGCATGGCTTGAAATCTCAACGACTATGAGATTAACAGCACAGTAGCTATGCTTTGTGATTTTTCTTAAGTTGCTTCTTTAATATGATACTTTATACATATTCTAATGTATTATGGTAAACAATTTTTTTGGGTGTACAGTAGGCTGATCTGTAAATAGTTGTAATGCAGGTGTGTTTCCGCACTAAAAATAATTACATACAAAGGGGTATATTCAATAACTGTCAGAAGCTGCCGTCTTGTCGGAAAGACGGCAGCTTCCGACAGTTTTAGGTTGGAAGGGGTTCCGACCTATTCATTAAGGCCCCGTTTATTCTGACAAGTCGGGAAACCCGACTTGTCGGAATGCTGTCGGAATGCACACTGATCGGCGGCTTCAGCCGACGATCAGCGTTCATTGTCGGAAGCGGGGCCAAACCTGACAGGTTTTAGCCCCGTTTCCGACAATTTCAATACGACTTGAAAAAAAGTTAGATTGAGATGAGGTAAACTGAGAGCAGGTGACGGAAGGGTGGGGGGGGGGGGGGGGGGGGGGGCAGCGGGTAGAGCAGGAACCCAGTGGCAGCGTCCACCCGGCTCCAGCAAGCGAGGTCCTGCTTGCTGGAGCCGGGTGGATGCCGCCGTGAGCCTCCACTGCTGCAGCTGCTGCTTTTCCCCCCTCTCCATCTCATCCTCCTCCACTGCTCTCCTGCTGCTGCCCCCACAGCCGCAGACATCCCTCCCACGGCAGCCGCTGACAGCTCCCCCCCCCCCCCCCCCAGCGCCGCTGACAGCTCCCCCCGGCGCTGCTGTCAGCGGCGGCAGGACAAGACACCGGGAGCGGCCAAATCCGACAGTCGGATTTGGCCGCTCTTTTGAATAGGGATTGTCGGGTCCATTCCGACAACTACATGTCGGAATGGAACCAACTCTTATTGAATATACCCCAAAATTGGCAAAATTTATTAATAACCAACTAAAAGTAATCCAATCGCTGGTATTGCTCGTAATAGCTTGTTGGTGGTGCACCAAGGGTACAGTAGAGCACTACTGAGAGTTAATTGACACTGAAGAAGAAAGACTCTTTGTTGGCGCACTCGTTGAAGAAAAAGTATAAAGTAATATTACTGTCTAATCATCTTAAAATATAACTTTTATTGGAAACTATCTAAAATAAATTGTCACAGGTTGTAGTGATCCTTCCTATACGTACTATATAGAGTAACATGCCCTCTGGTCCATTGGATGTACAGGGTAGGTCACATAATAAAGAGATAATACTCCAAAATAAAAAATTAAGGCAAAATGGCCAAATGTGCAGCAGGATACTAAATATTACTCACTATTAGAGAGTTTGAACAAAAGCGTCCTCGAGGGGTATTTTATGTCATACACCTAAACAATACTGGGAAATAATTTCTAGTTTGCAGTTATGATCCGCCCAACAACGTCATAAATCATGTAAAATAGAGTATATACACAAACATAGTTGGAAAAAACGTCTTGTTTGAAGTTAGGGTCCACCCTAAGTTAACAGTTGCGGTAATGTAGTTGAAAGTATATAGGAAAAGGTGGGAAAACTAGACAAATGTATGAATCTGCTGTCAACGTTAGACCGGATTGCTCGTTCCAATACACCTACTACACCGGATATTCTCTGGGGGTTCCCCAGAGAATATCCGGTGTAGTAGTCCGGCCCAACACTTTTTCGCTTCTGGTCCGGCCCAACACTTTTTCGCTTCCAAGATCAGCCGAGATTGAGCAATTTAAGTGTGGCTTGGTAGTAGATAAGCCGTGTCTAGCACCAGAATATAAAAATTAGGTAGTAGATAAAGATGGGTAAAGAGAGACAAGTGGATCTGCTGTTGGCGTTAGACAGTGAAGACCCATCAGGGTTCACGGAATTACTAATTAGAGTCCTGAAACTCAGAAGTAGGAATTGGGAGAATGCAGAATCATCCAGCAATCTGGATGTTTGGCTGTGCCAACACGTGTCGTTTATGTCACATTCATCTGGAGTCTACAGTATGTCAGAATTCCTTAATGAGGTTATACTGCAATACCATAAGGATATAATACTATTAACGAGCTTAACAGTGAGGATACTATGGGGGTAATTCCAAGTTGATCGCAGCAGGATTTTTGATAGCAATTGGGCAAAACCATGTGCACTGCAGGGGAGGCAGATATAACATGCAGAAAGAGTTAGATTTGGGTGGGTTATTTTATTTCTGTGCAGGGTAAATACTGGCTGCTTTATTTTTACACTGCAATTTAGATTGCAGATTGAACTCTCCACACCCAAATCTAACTCTCTCTGCACATATTATATCTGCCTCCCCTGCAGTGCACATGGTTTTGCCCAATTGCTAACAAAAATTCTGCTGCGATCAACTTGGAATTACCCCCTATGTTCCCTTGTATCGTCTGGAGTTGCTGGATTGTAGTTACATACAGTAAAAAAAATTATAGCTGCTCAGGTGTAATCTGTAGCCAACACATAGCAATAAAGAGGGTTGTTGTGCTGTGTCTCAACATGCTAATTGGCTTCAAACCAAATCACAAATAAAAGTACATATATATATATATATATATATATATATAAATATATATATACAAGCAAATAGCTAATTGTGGCTTATTAACATGGATAAATGACAGGGTGAACTCTTATTCACAATTATGCACATTATAGCCCATACATTGTCATGCCTGTGTCTGTGCACTAAGGGGGTCATTCCGACCCGTTCTCACCCAGCGGTTCTTCACTGCAATGTGAATGTATTGGAAATGCGCATGCGTGGCGGGCGCATTGCGCACGCGTGTCATTGCCTGGCGACGATCGTCTCCAGGCAATGCCGCCGCCAGCGACAAATGTGATCGCAGCGGCGATTGCAAGAAGATGGACAGGCGGTAGGCATTCCGGGGTGGATACTCACCGTTTCTAGTGGTTTTCGGGGAGTGGTAAGAAGAACGCAGGCGTGTCCAGGCGAACGGAGGGCGGATGTCTGACGTCAGGACCGGGACCTTCATCGCTGGATCCGTCGCACGGGGTAAGTGTGTCCAGGGCTGGTCTTGTTTTGAGTGAAACTTTTTTAGCATAGCAGGGACTGCACAAGCGTTCGTAGCCCTACTATGCTAAAACACACTCCCCATAGGCGGCGTCTAGTTGATCGCACGAGCAGCAAAAAGTTGCTACGTGCGATCAACTCGGAATGACCCCTTATGTCAATCAGTGCATATTGGTTAGTAAAAAGCCTTTGGACCGATTGCAAATAAAGATAGAGAAAAATATCCACATTTGCTAAATTTATCAATTCCGTGTGAGGGAAATCCCTCTAGACACAAGCAAATAGCTAATTGTAGCCAATTAACATGGATAAATTAAATGGTGAACCAGGGTTAGACTGGCCCACAGGGGTACAGGGGAAACCACCGGTGGGCCCCACTGCCTGGGCCCCCACCTCCTGCTCTAAAGGCCAGTACTGATGGGAGAGATGCGTGCTGAGCGATCTTAACACAGCGTGATGTGTGCTGAGCGAGGGGACGACGATGGAGGGCCGCTCACTTCACACAACGCTGAAGTGAGCGACCCGCTAGATTGAGCCTGCATGCAGGCTTAATCTAGCACCGGCGATAGCGATGCTGGGGGGCATACACACGACAGATCTGTGCTTAAAATCTAAGCAATCTAGTCAGATTGCTTAGATTTTACACACGGATCTCTCTGTGTGTACCCCTCTTTAGGATTAGGTTCCAGACTGTGCACTTGAATTATACATCATACATATGTTACCTTATACTGGGCTAAGGTGTATTTTCTACAGTGCATTGCTGTTATTAATCGGTTATATATTTTGGTTCATTATCATGCATGCAGCAGCTGAATTTTCTGTATATATTTATGAAGGGGCCCAGATGTTGCACTCTCTAATGGTTGGTCAAACCAATGATGTGGCAGGCCACACCCCCTCTGTGGACTTACCACACCCGTAAACATGGGCCCCTACCACTGCATTCCCCGATGGGCCCTACGGGATCCGGACTGAAGATCGACAGTGTCTAGGTCTACAATGTGTAGGTCGACCACTATAGGTCAACAGTCACTAGGTCGACATGTTTTCAAGGTCGACAGGGTTTCTAGGTCGACATGTTCTAGGTCAACAGGTCAAAAGGTCGACATGAGTTTTTCACATATTTCTCTGACATCCTAGTGGATCCTGGGAACTCCGTAAGGACCATGGGGAATAGACGGGCTCCGCAGGAGACTGGGCACTCTAAAGAAAAGATTAGGTACTATCTGGTGTGCACTGGCTCCTCCCTCTATGCCCCTCCTCCAGACCTCAGTTAGAATCTGTGCCCGGCCAGAGCTGGGTGCTCCTAGTGGGCTCTCCTGAGCTTACTAGTAAAGAAAGTATTTATTAGGTTTTTTATTTTCAGTGAGCTTCTGCTGGCAACAGACTCACTGCTACGTGGGACTAAGGGGAGAGAAGCAAACCTACCTGCTTGCAGCTAGCTTGTGCTTCTTAGGCTACTGTACACCATTAGCTCCAGAGGGTTCGAACACAGGCACCTGTCCTCGATCGTCCGTTCCCGGAGCCGCGCCGCCGTCCCCCTCGCAGAGCCAGAAGAACAGAAGCTTGAAGACGACGAAATCGGCGGCAGAAGACTCCTGTCTTCATTTAAGGTAGCGCACAGCACCGCAGCTGTGCGCCATTGCTCCCAGCACACTTACACACTCCGGTCACTGTAGGGTGCAGGGCGCTGGGGGGGGGGGGGGGGCGCCCTGGGCAGCAATTGAAGTACCTTTTGGCAATAAAAATACATATATACAGTCTGGCACTGTATATATGTAAAAACCCCCGCCATTTTTTTACACAGAAAGCGGGACAGAAGCCCGCCACTGAGGGGGCGGGGCATTCTTCCTCAGCACACCAGCGCCATTTTCTCTTCACAGCTCCGCTGGAAGCAGCTCCCCAGGCTCTCCCCTGCAGTATCCAGGTACAAGAAGGGTAAAAAAGAGATGGGGAGCACATAAATTTAGGCGCAAATAAAACATATAAGGCAGCTATTGGGTAATCACTTATTATAAGTGAAAATCCCTGTGTTATATAGCGCTGTGGTGTGTGCTGGCATACTCTCTCTCTGTCTCCCGAAAGGACTTTGTGGGGTCCTGTCCTCAGTCTGAGCATTCCCTGTGTGTGTGCGGTGTGTCGGTACGGCTGTGTCGACATGTTTGATGAGGAGGGTTACGTGGAGGCGGAGCAAGGGCAGATAAGTGTGGTGTCGCCCCCGTCGGGGCCGACATCTGATTGGATGGATATGTGGAAGGTCTTAAACGACAATGTAAGCTCCTTACATAAAAGGTTTGATGACGCTGCAGCCTTGGGACAGCCGGGGTCTCAGCCCGCGCCTGCCCAGGCGACTCAGAAACCGTCAGGGGCTCATAAACGCCCTCTATCTCAGGTGGTTTACACAGATGTCGACACGGAGTCCGTCTCAAGTGTCGACGATGATGAGGCACATTTACAGTCTAAAATGACCAAGGCCATCCGATACATGATTATTGCAATGAAAGATGTATTACACATTTCTGAGATTAACCTTAATACCAAGAGGGTTTATATGTTTGGGGAGAAAAAGCAGCCAGTGACTTTTCCCCCATCTGATGAATTAAATGAATTATGTGAAGAAGCGTGGAGTTCCCCTGATAAGAAACTAGTGATTTCTAAGAGGTTACTGATGGCGTCAACGGACAGGTTACGTTGGGAAACATCCCCTAGGGTGGACAAGGCGCTGACACGCTTATCTAAAAAGGTGGCCCTACCATCTCAGGATACGGCCGCCCTAAAGGAGCCTGCGGATAGAAAGCAGGAAGCTATCCTGAAGTCAGTGTATACACACTCTGGTACTCTACTGAGACCTGCTATTGCTTCAGCCTGGATGTGTAGTGCTGTCAGTGGCGTAACTACTGCCCCCGCAGTCCTCGCGTTGGCTTGGGGGCGAGGGGCTGCGGGGGCGCCACTGACTTAGAACAGATTGACATGCGGACGCATGTCAATCTGCGGTCTCCTTCCCTCCGCTGCTGTGTTGGAGGGACACGGAGGGCACCGCGCGCAGCCTCTCCAGTGTCCCTCCTGGCTCTCCGGCCGGTCTAATAAAGGAAGTGCCGTTCGTGAGCTCTGATTGGCTCATGAACCGGCACTTCCTTTATTAGACCCGCAGGAGAGCCAGGAAGGACACGGGAGAGGCGCGCGCTGTGCCCTCCGTGTCCCCACCAACACAAAGGAGCGGGCGGGTGGGGGGGAATAGGGGAGCAGGCACTGTGTGGGAATATCTGGCACTGAGGGCATGTACCTGGCGGCACTGTGGGGGAATATCTGGCACTGGGGGCATATACCTAGCACTGTGTGGAGTAATATCTAGCACTGGGGGCATATACCTGGCACTGTGGGGCAATATCTGGCACTGGGGTGAGCAGGCACTGAGGGCGCTTATGTGACACTGTGGGGGAATATCAGGCACTGGGGGCATATACCTGGCACTGTGGGGGAATATCTGGCATTGGGGGCATACATCTGGCACTGTGGGGGAATATCTTGCACTGGGGGGAGCAGGCACTGAGGGGGCATATGTGGCACTGTGGAGGAATATCTGGCACTGGGGGCAAATACCTGGCAGAGTGGGGGAATATCTGGCACTGGGGGGAGCAGGCACTGAGGGGGCATATGTGGCACTGTGGGGGAATATCTGGCACTGGGGGCATATACCTGGCACTGTGGGGGAATATCTGGCACTGGGGGCATATGTGGCACTGGGGGGGTATATTTGGCACTAGGGGCATGTACCTGGCACTGTGGGGGAATATCTGGCACTGGGGGCATATGTGGCACTGGGAGCACGGCCCTACCAACAAGCACTACCCCCTAGCAACGAGCATGACACCCAGTGCATGAAAAACCCCTGGCAACGAGCATGACACCCTGAGCATGAAAATCCCTGGCACCGTGCATGGAACCAAGAGCATGAAACCCCTGGCAACGAGCAGGTAATTTAAAAGTAATTAGAAGCCTTACTGTAGAACTTAATGTGTAATGGGCATTACGGTGTGTGGCATAATGTATCACGGACATTGCGGTGTGTGTCATAATGTGTCAGGCATTACGGTGTGTTGTATACTATATCACGATCATTGTGGTATGTGGTATAATGTCTCAGGGTCATTGCGGTGTGTGTCATAATGTGTCACAGACATTGTATGTGCTATAATGTATCAGGGGCATTGCAGTGTGTAGCATAATGTATAATGGGCATTGCGATTCCTGTCATAATGTGTCACAGGCATTACGGTGTGTGGCATAATGTGTCGGGGGCATTACAGTGTGTGCATATTGTGTCATGTGCATTATTGTGTGTGGCATAATGTCTAAGGGCCATTGCAGTATGTGGCATAATGTATACTGGGCATTACTATAAGGAGGTAAATGACAAATAATGTAAGGGGCATGAATCAGGATTATTTTTCTTTCCTGTGGTGGCTAACGTATGGGCGTGCAGGTTGCAAAACTGGGGTATAAGGTAGTCTTTTCCTGCAATGCCACGCCCCTTTATGCGAAGCCATGCCCATTTCATATTTGCCCCTTTGCTACTGCCAATTATGGGGGGGGGGGGTGCGCCAAAGAATTTTTGGGCTTGGGGGAGAAAAATTTCTAGTTACGCCACTGAGTGCAGTAGCAGCATGGACAGATACTCTGTCAGACGACATAGATTCCCTCGACAGGGATACTGTTTTGCTAACCCTGGGCCATATAAAAGACGTCGTCTTATATATGCGGGATGCTCAGAGGGACATTTGCCTGCTGGGCTCTAGAATTAATGCTATGTCCATTTCTGCCAGGAGGGTCTTATGGACTCGGCAATGGACAGGAGATGCTGATTCTAAAAAACACATGGAGGTTTTGCCTTATAAGGGTGAGGAATTGTTTGGGGACGGTCTATCGGACCTCGTGTCCACAGTGACAGCTGGAAAGTCGACTTTCTTGCCTCAGGTTTCCTCACAGCCTAAGAAAGCACCGTATTATCAAATGCAGTCCTTTCGTTCTCAGAAAGGCAAGAGGGTCAGGGGCGCATCCTTTCTTGCCAGAGGCAGGGGTAGAGGTAAGAAGCTGCACCATGCAGCCAGTTCCCAGGAACAAAAGTCCTCCCCTGCTTCCACTAAGTCCACCGCATGACGTTGGGGCTCCACAGGCGGAGCCAGGTGCGGTGGGGGCGCGTCTTCGAAACTTCAGCAACCAGTGGGTTCGCTCACAGGTGGATCGCTGGGCTGTACAAATTGTATCTCGGGGATACAAGCTGGAATTCGAAGCGACTCCCCCCCCCCCGCCGTTACCTCAAATCAGCCTGGCCAGCTTCCCCCATGGAAAGGGAGGTAGTACTGGTGGCAATTCACAAGCTGTACCTCCAGCAAGTGATTATCAGGGTCCCCCTCCTTCAACAGGGAAGGGGTTACTATTCCACAATGTTTGTGGTACCGAAACAGGACGGTTCGGTGAGACCCATTCTGAATTTAAAATCCTTGAACACTATATAAAGAAATTCAAGTTCAAAATGGAATCGCTCAGAGCGGTTATTGCAAGCATGGAAGAGGGGGATTTTATGGTGTCGCTGGACATCAAGGATGCTTACTTGCATGTCCCCATTTACCCACTTCACCAGGAGTACCTCAGGTTTGTGGTACAGGACTGTCATTACCAGTTCCAGACGTTGCCGTTTGGCATGTCCACGGCACCGAGAATATTTACCAAGGTAATGGCCGAAATGATGATACTCCTTCGGAAGAAGGGAGTTATAGTTATCCCGTACTTGGACGATCTCCTCATAAAGGCGAGGTCCAGAGAGCAGTTGTTGATCAGCGTAGCACTCTCTCAGGAAGTGTTGCAACAGCAGGGCTGGATTCTCAATGTTCCAAAGTCGCAGCTGATTCCTACGACGCGTCTGCTTTTCCTGGGCATGATTCTGGACACAGAACAGAAGAAGGTGTTTCTCCCGGTGGAGAAGGCCCAGGAATTAGCATCTCTGGTCAGGGACCTCCTGAAACCAAAACAGGTATCGGTGCATCACTGCACGCGAGTCCTGGGAAAGATGGTGGCTTCATACGAAGCCATTCCCTTCGGCAGGTTCCATGCAAGGATCTTTCAGTGGGATCTGTTGGACAAGTGGTCCGGATCGCATCTTCAGATGCATCGGCTGATCACCCTGTCCCCAAGGGCCAGGGTGTCTCTTCTGTGGTGGCTGCAGAGTGCTCACTTCTCGAGGGCCGCAGGTTCGGCATACAGGACTGGGTCCTGGTGACGACGGATGCAAGCCTCCGAGGATGGGGGGCAGTCACTCAGGGAAGAAACTTCCAAGGGCTGTGGTCAAGTCTGGAGACTTCTCAACACATAAATATACTGGAACTAAGGGCCATTTACAACGCCCTGAGTCAAGCAGAGCCCCTGCTTCGAAACCGGCCAGTGCTGATTCAGTCAGACAACATCACGGCGGTCGCCCATGTAAACCGCCAGGGCGGCACAAGAAGCAGGATGGCAATGGCGGAAGCCACAAAGATTCTTCGTTGGGCGGAGAATCACGTGCAAGCACTGTCAGCAGTGTTCATTCCGGGAGTGGACAACTGGGAAGCAGATTTCCTCAGCAGACACAACCTCCACCCGGGAGAGTGGGGACTTCATCAAGAAGTCTTCACACAGATTGCAAAGCGATGGGAACTGCCACAGGTGGACATGATGGCGTCCCACCTCAACAAAAAACTAAAAAGATATTGCGCCAGGTCAAGGGACCCTCAGGCGATAGCTGTGGACGCCCTAGTGACACCGTGGGTGTACCAGTCGGTATATGTGTTTCCTCCTCTTCCTCTCATACCCAAGGTACTGAGAATAGTAAGAAAGAGAGGAATAAAAACAATACTCATTGTTCCGGATTGGCCAAGAAGGACTTGGTACCCAGAACTGCAAGAAATGCGCACAGAGGACCCATGGCCTCTGCTTCTCAGACAGGACCTGCTGCAACAAGGGCCCTGTCTGTTCCAAGACTTACCGCGGCTGCGTTTGACGGCATGGCGGTTGAACGCCGGATCCTAGCGGAAAAAGGCATTCCGGATGAAGTTATTCCTACGCTGATAAAGGCTAGGAAGGACGTGACAGCAAAGCATTATCACTGTATATGGCGAAAATATGTTGCTTGGTGTGAGGCCAGGACGGCCCCTACAGAGGAATTCAAGCTGGGTCGATTCCTGCACTTCCTACAGTCAGGGGTGACTATGGGCCTAAAATTGGGGTCCATAAAGGTCCAGATTTCGGCCCTATCCATTTTCTTTCAAAAAGAACTGGCTTCACTGCCTGAGGTTCAGACGTTTGTTAAGGGAGTGCTGCATATTCAACCCCCTTTTGTGCCACCAGTGGCACCCTGGGATCTTAACGTTGTGTTGGATTTCCTGAAATCCCACTGGTTTGAGCCACTTAAGACCGTGGAACTAAAGTATCTCACGTGGAAAGTGGTCATGCTGTTGGCCTTAGCATCGGCTAGGCGTGTGTCGGAATTGGCGGCTTTGTCATGTAAAAGCCCATATCTGATCTTCCATATGGACAGGGCAGAATTGAGGACTCGTCCCCAATTTCTCCCAAAGGTGGTATCATCGTTTCATTTGAACCAACCTATTGTGGTGCCTGCGGCTACTCGGGACTTGGAGGACTCCAAGTTGCTGGACGTAGTCAGGGCTTTGAAAATATATGTTTCCAGAACGGCTGGAGTCAGGAAGACTGACTCGCTGTTTATCCTGCATGCACCCAACAAGCTGGGTGCTCCTGCTTCAAAGCAAACTATTGCTCGCTGGATCTGTAGCACGATTCAGCTGGCTCATTCTGCGGCTGGATTGCTGCATCCAAAATCAGTAAAAGCCCATTCCACAAGGAAGGTGGGCTCTTCTTGGACGGCTGCCCGAGGGGTCTCGGCTTTATAGCTTTGCCGAGCGGCTACTTGGTCGGGTTCAAACACCTTTGCAAAGTTCTACGAGTTTGATACCCGGGCTGAGGAGGACCTTGTGTTTGCTCATTCGGTGCTGCAGAGTCATCCGCACTCTCCTGCCCGTTTGGGAGCTTTGGTATAATCCCCATGGTCCTTACGGAGTTCCCAGCATCCACTAGGACATCAGAGAAAATAAGAGTTTACTCACCGGTAATTCTATTTCTCGTAGTCCGTAGTGGATGCTGGGCGCCCGTCCCAAGTGCGGACTTTCTGCAATACGTGTATATAGTTATTGCTTAAATAAGGGTTATTGTTATGAGCCATCCGTTGAGTGAGGCTCAGTTGTTGTTCATACTGTTAACTGGGTAAGGTTATCACAAGTTGTACGGTGTGATTGGTGTGGCTGGTATGAGTCTTACCCTGGATTCCAAAAATCCTTTCCTTGTAATGTCAGCTCTTCCGGGCACAGTTTCCCTAACTGAGGTCTGGAGGAGGGGCATAGAGGGAGGAGCCAGTGCACACCAGATAGTACCTAATATTTTCTTTAGAGTGCCCAGTCTCCTGCGGAGCCCGTCTATTCCCCATGGTCCTTACGGAGTTCCTAGCATCCACTACGGACTACGAGAAATAGAATTACCGGTGAGTAAATTCTTATTTTTTTCTTTTTTTTTTACTTTTTCATACTTAACGATTCACGTGGACTACGATTGGAACGGTAACCTGTGCCGAGCGCAGCAGTAGCGGAACGAGGCACCTTGCCCAAAGCATGGCGAGCGAAACGAGCCATGCGAGGGGACACGGTGCACTAACTGGGCTTCCCAGTCACTGTACGGAGAAAACGACACCAAAAAACCATGAAAAACTCATGTCGACCTTTTGACCTGTCGACCTAGAACATGTCGACCTAGATACCCTGTCGACCTTCAAACCCTATAGTGGTCAACCTAAACATTGTCGACCTAGACATTGTCGATCTAATGGTCCACACCTGGCCCTACATGCCCCAGTACGTCACTGGGGTGAACCCTTATTCACCATTATAGCCTACCCGTTGCCATGCCTGTGTCTGTGCACTATGGGGGTCATTCCAAGTTGATCACTCACTAGCTGTTTTTAGCAACCATGCAAACGCATAGTCGCCGCCCACGCGGGAGTGTATTTTCGCTTTGCAAGTGTGCGAACGCCTGTGCAGCCGAGCGCAGCAAAAACATTTTGTGCCGTTTCAGAGTAGGTCTGAACTTACTCAGCCCTTGCGATCACTTCAGTCTTTTTGGTGCCGGAATTGACGTCACACACTAGCCCTCCAAACGCCCGGACACGACTGCATTTTCCCTACCACTCCCAGAAAACGGTCAGTTGACACCCATAAATGCCCTCTTTCTGTCAGTCTTCTTGCGATCGGCTTTGCGTATGGATTCTTCGCTAAATCCATAGCTCATCAACCATCCGTATTGTACCCGTACGACGCGCGTGCGTATTGCGGTGCATACGCATGCGCAGTAGAGACCTGATCGCAGCGAAAATCGGCAGCGTGCGATCAACTCGGAATGACCCACTATGTCAATCAAGGCAGATTGGTTAGTAAATAGCCTCCGGACCGATTGCAAATAAAGATAGAGAAAAAAGATAGAGAAAAATATCCACATTTGCTAAATGTATCAATTCCGAGTGAGGGAGATCCCTCCTTTACAAGTGAATACATTTGGATACATAGTGATGTCGATACTAAAGCAGTGGGGACAGGAGGGTGAATAAGTTACTTTACCACTTGCGGCCACGGTGTGCACAGAAGGAGGTCAGTCGGAGGCAGGGGCGGATTGGGAACAAAAAGCGGCCCTGGAAAAATTTGTACTAGTGGCCCCACATGGGCAGCACCAGTGGTGTAAGGTCTAGCCATGGGCCATGGCAGCAGCACCCTTCCCACAAGACTTTCCAGATAGTGGGCATGTTCAGCTTCGTCAGAGCTCTAATATAGAGTGAAATGCGCATAGGGGAATAGCCGTGCACCGCTATAAAAAATGAAATGTGATCAGTTAGAATGTGTATTCCATTGTGTTACCTGCCAGCCATAGTGCGTGCTAACGTTATACTTATGCACGTCTAGACATTAGTCAGTGCAGTGCGGTGCTGTGATATACGGCAGCCCGCAATACAAACAGCACTAGTCTCTTCACATATGTCTGTGGCGTCCAGTAATAGAGATTAGGAACATGTCAGTCGTATACTAAGTCCGTGGCGTCTGACAACAGAGACTAGGACCATACCTGCTGTGTATTAAATTACATGCATCTGGGTAATAGCTCTTGAACTGCCCTATAATCTATATAGATATGAGGGATGTGAAATGTAACATTGGCATGAGCTAATCACAGATATAATTTGATATTAGCTAAACATGGATGCATTATCTCCCTTGAGGGACATATAACATATGAACACCTAATTAATCAAATAAGGGAATGTGATCTAATCCCTTTTTTGAATGGTCTAGGTATGATTAATGTGTAATTTTGTTATCAGCTTAAAAGGTTATATGTTATAGTCAATAACGTTACATGCGTGTATATGCATATATATGAAGGACTCCATATAGGAAAGACTTCAATTGTGTCTTCTTGCCTATGATAAGAACATTTTTTACTACTGTATCCCATCTGGAAGTAGGTACTGCAGACCTCCAATGATATGGTGATTGAATCACAACACAGAAAGACATTCTGTTTAATAAAGCAACAATTGTATCGGTTACAACATTCTGCTGTGTATTAAAAGTTATCACATGTATCACCTAGAAGTAACTGTTACTTTTGGCAGGACAGAAACACAGAAGTAATGCCCAAGTTGGGAACCTTTTTCTCTATAAAACAATTAGAATAAGGTTGTGGCAGGCTTATGAAGAATTATAATATTAACCAGGGGTTGTTATACCTATTATAAAGAATATATACATATATATCCCAATCATATTCTTCTGAGGAATACAGCAGTGGAATACAATCTGTACATCAAATACTAATCAATAAGTGGCGGCACACGGCTCAGTTTTTAATTTTCTTTATTATTTGGCACTAGGACAAAACAAATCCTTTTCTTTTTTCTGTTTTGTCCATTTTTCTGATTCACGTCTATACTATCTTTTATAAATTTTATATTTCACTGTTTACGGCCCAATTAAGGGTCTTAATACTTCATATGGGATACTAATAAAGTTGATACATTCCATATGGGTATTGGTAGGTACTAAGAGTCAAGTGTTAATACATATATATATATATAGATATACCAAAAAGACGGCACTCACTGGTCTTTTACAGAATCAATAGACAGCGTCCTCATATCAACGTTTCGAGTTTATTTCAACCCGTCATCAGGATACACATAACAAACAATAATGACACAAACATACCTTATATACCCCTCCATACTGCCAAACGAGTGCGCGCCAAACCAAGCTCCCAGCTGAATAATTAGTGTGATTAACACAGTCAGTGTGTTCACACCCCTCACGGAAGTCCAACGTGGAAACTACGTCGCGTCAGGTTGCCTTGGCAACCTGTAACAACACACGGGCCATGAAGTATGACTCACACCAATCGCGGTGCAGGTCATGATGTATATCAACGGGGAACCAATCAGTGGACACATCACCTCCCACACACTAAACTAACTGGCCTCCGCAAACCGTTCCCATAGTAACTAGACAAACGCTGGTTGTGTACGCCAGGCAGCACATACGGTATCCGTAAACACTCGTTTGGCAACATAGATTCACAATACCACCAACAAATCTATAATAATCAAAAAACACAAAAGTATATAATCATAATTACCAACACAGAATAAAGTGCTAAGTGCATAAAGAACAGTCATCAGAGACATTCAAGTACAATTTATAAAGGCATCCCATGGTATCACAGCAATCAAAACATATCTATATTTATCTAAATACCAGATCTCAAATAAAACCAAGCAACAAGTTTCATATAATAGCATAGGGTTACTGATATCACCAATACATATTATAGGTAAGATGATCATTAAGGCCCCTAGGTTTCACAGTATCTAGTACCTGTATCCATTTAGTCTCAATCTGTAAAAGCCTCTTGTGTCGGTCACCACCCCTTGGGCTCTCTGGCACATGATCAATAATGATACACTTAAGGCTTGCAAGCGAATGGTTGTTCTCAACAAAGTGCCTTGCCACCGGTTGTTCAGATGGCTTACCATTTAATGCCGCTCTAATTGACGACCTGTGCAGGGTCATCCGCTCTCTAAAGGTACGTATAGTTTTACCTATATAGCAAGAGCCACAAGGACACTTAATCATGTATACCACAAAACTCGATGTACACGTGACTGCTGATCTGATCATATATTTTCTACCACTATGTGGATGGTAGATACTAGCGATCATAAAACGACATGTTGTACACCCAGAACATTTATAACAACCCCCACTCTTAATCTGTACTCGAGGGTCATAATGCATCTGTTCAGTAATGTCTGGGTGTACCACCCAGTCACGAATATTCTTACCCCTCTTAAGACATGACATCACCTGCAAGGGTCTAAACACTTTAGCATCCCTGTCACCCTGTACTATAGGCCACAGGGTCCTAACTGATCTCTCTACAATAGAATGTGAGGTATTAAACCTCCTCACCCAATGCAATTTGTTCAAATTCTGTTTCTTATTTGTTTGATTCAAAAGAGACTCTCTAGTAAGCAGATCTACTTTGCACCTAGTCTCAGAAAGCACCTCACTGGGGTAACCACGTTCAATAAATTTATCTGTCATCCTATCAAGATCACGTGATAACATCTGCTCATCACTAGTAATCCTCTTAACTCGCAATAATTGTGAGAAGGGCAAGCTCTTTTTCATGGCAACTGGGTGGTGGCTATTGTAGGACAACAACGTATTCCTATCAGTAGGTTTGGAAAAAATTGAGGTGGTCAGCATCCCTTCCTCAACTGTAATATTTACATCCAAATATGAGATATTATCCAAACTACAGGTATACGTATACTTAATGGGACAATCACGCTTATTAAGAGTGTCAACCAATTCCACAAAACTACCATGATCACCTCTCCAGAATAGTATAATATCGTCAATATATCTATAGTAAAACAAAATTCTGTCCCTAACATCTCTATTGAAAAAACATTCTCTTTCTATTTTGAACATATATGCATTCGCATAGGCTGGTGCGACATGAGAACCCATCGCACAGCCTTTGCGTTGTAGATAATATCCACCATTATGATAAAAATAGTTGTTATGTAACACAAAATGAAGAAGAGAAATCAAGAACTCCAAATCAGGACCATTAAATTCTGCATCACCACTCAATAATTCCCTGACTGCTTGGATACCATCATCATGTGGAATGTTAGTATATAAGCTGGTGATATCAAGCGTACACATCCACGTGTTATCAGGTATATTACCAAGTTCCTTAAGTTTAACCAACAAGGATGTAGTGTCCTTCAGGTAAGTGCTCTGAGATTGTACAGCTGGCTGAATATAATAGTCCAGATACTCAGAGATCCTACTACACAGTGATTCCCTTGCAGAAATTATAGGGCGGCCAGGTGGCCTATCCAGATTCTTATGGATCTTGGGCAGACTATATAAAAGTGGTACTCTAGGACAATCTACTTTAAGAAAAAGGGAGGTGTCCTCATCAATGACTGCATTCTTCACTGCGTCATCTAATAAAGTGTCCAGTGCCAATTTGTAATCACTAGTAGGGTCACACATCAATTTCTGGTAAGTACTTATATCCGATAACTGCCTATCAATCTCATCACAGTAATCGGTTACATTTTGAACTACTACTCCTCCACCTTTATCGGCAGCACGGAATACCACGTCCTTGTAGTTCCCCAGATCCTTCAATGCCTTATATTCTGTAGCTGTTAAATTGGACCTACATAGTGATTGTTTTCTCGACTGTTCAACAACTTGGCAGTCCAATGCTTTCATAAAAGCCATAATAGACAAATTCCTGGAGGTAGGATCAAAAGTGGATTTTCTCCTAAAACTCTTCACTGTCTGAGCAACACCCCTATCGTCATTCCTGTCTCCAAAAAATTCTCTAAGTTTGAGCTGCCGATGCAGATGGGACTGGTCAATTTTCCAATGCAAATCATTAAAGGGTACTGTGGGTACAAACCCCAAGCCTTTATTCAATACCTTGATTTCCATATCAGTTAACACTCTGGAGGACAAGTTAAATACCAGGTTCATTTCTTCTTCTGTCCCCTTTTGGAGGTTCCGACGGCATTGCCCGCCCCTCCTTGTGGGTCTTTTCCTCGCCCGCGTCCAACGCGGGAACGTGTCACTAAAGGGGGCTTATTGGCACTTGCCCCTTGTGTTGCGGTCACATCCTCACCTGATGAAGAATACGCTTCGCTGGATGACACATTAGACTTCTGGCCTCTCCCTCTCCAACGTCTCTGCGGACGTGATCTTTGATTATTACCAGGGACACCAGTTAGCCATGTATACACTCGCTGTTCGGAGTAATCTTTATTAACCTTCTCTATTTTCTGTTTTTTGAAGGCAATTAACTCCCGCTTGTATGTTGCCAAATCTTGCGCAAGTTTCTCCATAGGAACATTTTTAGTGTCACCCAGTAGCAAGTGTGAGTGCAGCGACTCATAATCGTGAATCTTACGTCTAATTTCTGACAGCTCGCGTGCCGACTCTTCGATTACCAACGTCATCAAATCAAATGCACATTTATTTAAAACCGCTACCCAGCGGCGACAAAATTCATTATTATACCTCCCAATCGTGGGGATGTTCCGCACACGAAAACCACGGGGTATCTTTTTCTCTCTCTGATAATCTGACAAAGTGATGCCATGCATTAAAAAGTCAATCTCTCTTTTCTTCATTTTAAACAGTGCGGCATAAACCTCATCAATGGTTTTAATCCCTTCTGCATCCTCAAACCGTTCAGTAAACCACAGTGCTTCAGTCTCACTTTCAGAGAAGCTCAGGACATCACCCAAAGGTAGGGTGACTCTATTGAAACCACCAGTATCTGGGGTACTTGACTGTGACATCATAAGGCCAAACAAATATACTTGCAAGAAAAGTGCTTCAGTGCCGTGCAAAAGAATTAGTTAAAAAACAGTGCAAAAACCGGAATAAATAGACAGACTATCTCCACAAAAGACTGAATCAAAAAGATGCAGACAAGTTGTTATCCAGTGGGGATTGAGATGGTATCATAGTACGAGAGAATACATAAGTAATTAAAATACAGGAATGGGGTGCTCAGACAGACTAAGTCGACTCAGATCTTTCAATCCCAGTACAAACTTGGCTAGACAATTTCCCAATGGTCGGCACTCACTTCTGTCCCATTTAAATGTACCTTGCCACGGTGCTGCGTCGGCAGAAAGCATGCAGATATACCAAAAAGACGGCACTCACTGGTCTTTTACAGAATCAATAGACAGCGTCCTCATATCAACGTTTCGAGTTTATGTCAACCCGTCATCAGGATACACATAACAAACAATAATGACACAAACATACCTTATATACCCCTCCATACTGCCAAACGAGTGCGCGCCAAACCAAGCTCCCAGCTGAATAATTAGTGTGATTAACACAGTCAGTGTGTTCACACCCCTCACGGAAGTCCAACGTGGAAACTACGTCGCGTCAGGTTGCCTTGGCAACCTGTAACAACACACAGGCCATGAAGTATGACTCACACCAATCGCGGTGCAGGTCATGATGTATATCAACGGGGAACCAATCAGTGGACACATCACCTCCCACACACTAAACTAACTGGCCTCCGCAAACCGTTCCCATAGTAACTAGACAAACGCTGGTTGTGTACGCCAGGCAGCACATACGGTATCCGTAAACACTCGTTTGGCAACATAGATTCACAATACCACCAACAAATCTATAATAATCAAAAAACACAAAACATATCTATATTTATCTAAATACCAGATCTCAAATAAAACCAAGCAACAAGTTTCATATAATAGCATAGGGTTACTTTTACAGATTGAGACTAAATGGATACAGGTACTAGATACTGTGAAACCTAGGGGCCTTAATGATCATCTTACCTATAATATGTATTGGTGATATCAGTAACCCTATGCTATTATATGAAACTTGTTGCTTGGTTTTATTTGAGATCTGGTATTTAGATAAATATAGATATGTTTTGATTGCTGTGATACCATGGGATGCCTTTATAAATTGTACTTGAATGTCTCTGATGACTGTTCTTTATGCACTTAGCACTTTATTCTGTGTTGGTAATTATGATTATATACTTTTGTGTTTTTTGATTATTATAGATTTGTTGGTGGTATTGTGAATCTATGTTGCCAAACGAGTGTTTACGGATACCGTATGTGCTGCCTGGCGTACACAACCAGCGTTTGTCTAGTTACTATGGGAACGGTTTGCGGAGGCCAGTTAGTTTAGTGTGTGGGAGGTGATGTGTCCACTGATTGGTTCCCCGTTGATATACATCATGACCTGCACCGCGATTGGTGTGAGTCATACTTCATGGCCCGTGTGTTGTTACAGGTTGCCAAGGCAACCTGACGCGACGTAGTTTCCACGTTGGACTTCCGTGAGGGGTGTGAACACACTGACTGTGTTAATCACACTAATTATTCAGCTGGGAGCTTGGTTTGGCGCGCACTCGTTTGGCAGTATGGAGGGGTATATAAGGCATGTTTGTGTCATTATTGTTTGTTATGTGTATCCTGATGACGGGTTGAAATAAACTCGAAACGTTGATATGAGGACGCTGTCTATTGATTCTGTAAAAGACCAGTGAGTGCCGTCTTTTTGGTATATCTGCATGCTTTCTGCCGACGCAGCACCGTGGCAAGGTACATTTAAATGGGACAGAAGTGAGTGCCGACCATTGGGAAATTGTCTAGCCAAGTTTGTACTGGGATTGAAAGATCTGAGTCGACTTAGTCTGTCTGAGCACCCCATTCCTGTATTTTAATTACTTATGTATTCTCTCGTACTATGATACCATCTCAATCCCCACTGGATAACAACTTGTCTGCATCTTTTTGATTCAGTCTTTTGTGGAGATAGTCTGTCTATTTATTCCGGTTTTTGCACTGTTTTTTAACTAATTCTTTTGCACGGCACTGAAGCACTTTTCTTGCAAGTATATTTGTTTGGCCTTATGATGTCACAGTCAAGTACCCCAGATACTGGTGGTTTCAATAGAGTCACCCTACCTTTGGGTGATGTCCTGAGCTTCTCTGAAAGTGAGACTGAAGCACTGTGGTTTACTGAACGGTTTGAGGATGCAGAAGGGATTAAAACCATTGATGAGGTTTATGCCGCACTGTTTAAAATGAAGAAAAGAGAGATTGACTTTTTAATGCATGGCATCACTTTGTCAGAATATCAGAGAGAGAAAAAGATACCCCGTGGTTTTCGTGTGCGGAACATCCCCACGATTGGGAGGTATAATAATGAATTTTGTCGCCGCTGGGTAGCGGTTTTAAATAAATGTGCATTTGATTTGATGACGTTGGTAATCGAAGAGTCGGCACGCGAGCTGTCAGAAATTAGACGTAAGATTCACGATTATGAGTCGCTGCACTCACACTTGCTACTGGGTGACACTAAAAATGTTCCTATGGAGAAACTTGCGCAAGATTTGGCAACATACAAGCGGGAGTTAATTGCCTTCAAAAAACAGAAAATAGAGAAGGTTAATAAAGATTACTCCGAACAGCGAGTGTATACATGGCTAACTGGTGTCCCTGGTAATAATCAAAGATCACGTCCGCAGAGACGTTGGAGAGGGAGAGGCCAGAAGTCTAATGTGTCATCCAGCGAAGCGTATTCTTCATCAGGTGAGGATGTGACCGCAACACAAGGGGCAAGTGCCAATAAGCCCCCTTTAGTGACACGTTCCCGCGTTGGACGCGGGCGAGGAAAAGACCCACAAGGAGGGGCGGGCAATGCCGTCGGAACCTCCAAAAGGGGACAGAAGAAGAAATGAACCTGGTATTTAACTTGTCCTCCAGAGTGTTAACTGATATGGAAATCAAGGTATTGAATAAAGGCTTGGGGTTTGTACCCACAGTACCCTTTAATGATTTGCATTGGAAAATTGACCAGTCCCATCTGCATCGGCAGCTCAAACTTAGAGAATTTTTTGGAGACAGGAATGACGATAGGGGTGTTGCTCAGACAGTGAAGAGTTTTAGGAGAAAATCCACTTTTGATCCTACCTCCAGGAATTTGTCTATTATGGCTTTTATGAAAGCATTGGACTGCCAAGTTGTTGAACAGTCGAGAAAACAATCACTATGTAGGTCCAATTTAACAGCTACAGAATATAAGGCATTGAAGGATCTGGGGAACTACAAGGACGTGGTATTCCGTGCTGCCGATAAAGGTGGAGGAGTAGTAGTTCAAAATGTAACCGATTACTGTGATGAGATTGATAGGCAGTTATCGGATATAAGTACTTACCAGAAATTGATGTGTGACCCTACTAGTGATTACAAATTGGCACTGGACACTTTATTAGATGACGCAGTGAAGAATGCAGTCATTGATGAGGACACCTCCCTTTTTCTTAAAGTAGATTGTCCTAGAGTACCACTTTTATATAGTCTGCCCAAGATCCATAAGAATCTGGATAGGCCACCTGGCCGCCCTATAATTTCTGCAAGGGAATCACTGTGTAGTAGGATCTCTGAGTATCTGGACTATTATATTCAGCCAGCTGTACAATCTCAGAGCACTTACCTGAAGGACACTACATCCTTGTTGGTTAAACTTAAGGAACTTGGTAATATACCTGATAACACGTGGATGTGTACGCTTGATATCACCAGCTTATATACTAACATTCCACATGATGATGGTATCCAAGCAGTCAGGGAATTATTGAGTGGTGATGCAGAATTTAATGGTCCTGATTTGGAGTTCTTAATTTCTCTTCTTCATTTTGTGTTACATAACAACTATTTTTATCATAATGGTGGATATTATCTACAACGCAAAGGCTGTGCGATGGGTTCTCATGTCGCACCAGCCTATGCGAATGCATATATGTTCAAAATAGAAAGAGAATGTTTTTTCAATAGAGATGTTAGGGACAGAATTTTGTTTTACTATAGATATATTGACGATATTATACTATTCTGGAGAGGTGATCATGGTAGTTTTGTGGAATTGGTTGACACTCTTAATAAGCGTGATTGTCCCATTAAGTATACGTATACCTGTAGTTTGGATAATATCTCATATTTGGATGTAAATATTACAGTTGAGGAAGGGATGCTGACCACCTCAATTTTTTCCAAACCTACTGATAGGAATACGTTGTTGTCCTACAATAGCCACCACCCAGTTGCCATGAAAAAGAGCTTGCCCTTCTCACAATTATTGCGAGTTAAGAGGATTACTAGTGATGAGCAGATGTTATCACGTGATCTTGATAGGATGACAGATAAATTTATTGAACGTGGTTACCCCAGTGAGGTGCTTTCTGAGACTAGGTGCAAAGTAGATCTGCTTACTAGAGAGTCTCTTTTGAATCAAACAAATAAGAAACAGAATTTGAACAAATTGCATTGGGTGAGGAGGTTTAATACCTCACATTCTATTGTAGAGAGATCAGTTAGGACCCTGTGGCCTATAGTACAGGGTGACAGGGATGCTAAAGTGTTTAGACCCTTGCAGGTGATGTCATGTCTTAAGAGGGGTAAGAATATTCGTGACTGGGTGGTACACCCAGACATTACTGAACAGATGCATTATGACCCTCGAGTACAGATTAAGAGTGGGGGTTGTTATAAATGTTCTGGGTGTACAACATGTCGTTTTATGATCGCTAGTATCTACCATCCACATAGTGGTAGAAAATATATGATCAGATCAGCAGTCACGTGTACATCGAGTTTTGTGGTATACATGATTAAGTGTCCTTGTGGCTCTTGCTATATAGGTAAAACTATACGTACCTTTAGAGAGCGGATGACCCTGCACAGGTCGTCAATTAGAGCGGCATTAAATGGTAAGCCATCTGAACAACCGGTGGCAAGGCACTTTGTTGAGAACAACCATTCGCTTGCAAGCCTTAAGTGTATCATTATTGATCATGTGCCAGAGAGCCCAAGGGGTGGTGACCGACACAAGAGGCTTTTACAGATTGAGACTAAATGGATACAGGTACTAGATACTGTGAAACCTAGGGGCCTTAATGATCATCTTACCTATAATATGTATTGGTGATATCAGTAACCCTATGCTATTATATGAAACTTGTTGCTTGGTTTTATTTGAGATCTGGTATTTAGATAAATATAGATATGTTTTGATTGCTGTGATACCATGGGATGCCTTTATAAATTGTACTTGAATGTCTCTGATGACTGTTCTTTATGCACTTAGCACTTTATTCTGTGTTGGTAATTATGATTATATACTTTTGTGTTTTTTGATTATTATAGATTTGTTGGTGGTATTGTGAATCTATGTTGCCAAACGAGTGTTTACGGATACCGTATGTGCTGCCTGGCGTACACAACCAGCGTTTGTCTAGTTACTATGGGAACGGTTTGCGGAGGCCAGTTAGTTTAGTGTGTGGGAGGTGATGTGTCCACTGATTGGTTCCCCGTTGATATACATCATGACCTGCACCGCGATTGGTGTGAGTCATACTTCATGGCCCGTGTGTTGTTACAGGTTGCCAAGGCAACCTGACGCGACGTAGTTTCCACGTTGGACTTCCGTGAGGGGTGTGAACACACTGACTGTGTTAATCACACTAATTATTCAGCTGGGAGCTTGGTTTGGCGCGCACTCGTTTGGCAGTATGGAGGGGTATATAAGGTATGTTTGTGTCATTATTGTTTGTTATGTGTATCCTGATGACGGGTTGAAATAAACTCGAAACGTTGATATGAGGACGCTGTCTATTGATTCTGTAAAAGACCAGTGAGTGCCGTCTTTTTGGTATATCTGCATGCTTTCTGCCGACGCAGCACCGTGGCAAGGTACATTTAAATGGGACAGAAGTGAGTGCCGACCATTGGGAAATTATATATATATATATATATATATAATGTATAAAGACACAGATCCAATATCAGGAATTCTAGTTGGTTCTGGGAGTGAGTGCACCCAGAGAAACTGATCCCTTTTTCTTCACCCTTTCTGTACATGTTTCAGGATCAGTGGGTAGCACCAGTCTACAATTTCATATCTGTATTGTATACAGTTATTGAGAGACTATACTCCTACAAATATTATTTATTATCCAATTAAGCTGGTGCGGGACTTTTTTGCTTCTATATAATTCTTTAGAAAGATATATTTTCTTGCTTATTACACCAACCGTATCCCAATCACTATTCACTCAATCTTATATGTTAGCCAAGCAGGCAGACAGAGCATACACTAGATCACAGGTTCTCAAACTCGGTCCTCAGGACCCCACACAGTGCATGTTTTGCAGGTCTCCTCACAGAATCACAATTGAAATAATTAGCTCCACCTGTGGACCTTTTAAAATGTGTCAGTGAGTAATTAATACACCTGTGCACCTGCTGGGTTACCTGCAAAACATGCACTGTGTGGGGTCCTGAGGACCGAGTTTGAGAACCTCTGCACTAGATCATCTGCAATCACAGGCTAAGTGGCAAAGTAATTTTCATATATGCAAATAATTTTGCATCTTATTCATTATGTCTATAAATAGGACCACATGTCCTCAAACAAAACAGGCCCCACGGGTGCGTCGGCCCACCGGGAATCTTCCCTGTCAGTCCTATGACCAATCCGCCTCTGGTCGGAGGTAGCGGACCGCGGGTAGAGGCGGTCACAGAGACCTGTAAATATACTGTATAGTAAGTCAGTTTGCACACAGAGGTCTGTAAATATACTGTATAGTAAGTCAGTTTCCATAGAAACACTGGCCCTCATTCCGAGTTGTTCGCTCGCAAGCTGCTTTTAGCAACATTGCACACGCTAAGCCTCCGCCTACTGGGAGTGAATCTTAGCTTATCAAAATTGCGAACGAAAGATTCGCAATATTGCGAAAAGACTTCTCTGTGCAGTTTCTGAGTAGCTCGAGACTTACTCTTCCAGTGCGATCAGTTCAGTGCTTGTCGTTCCTGGTTTGACGTCACAAACACACCCAGCGTTCGCCCAGACACTCCTCCGTTTCTCCAGCCACTCCCGCGTTTTCCCCAGAAACGGTAGCGTTTTTTCACACACTCCCATAAAATGGCCAGTTTCCGCCCAGAAACACCCACTTCCTGTCAATCACACTCCGATCTCCAGTACGAAGAAAAAACCTCGTAATGCCGTGAGTAAAATACCAATCTTCATAGCAAATTTACTTGGCGCAGTCGCAGTGCGAACAGTGCGCATGCGCAGTTAGCGGCAAATCGCTGCAATGCGAAGAAAATCACAGAGCGAACAACTTGGAATGAGGGCCACTGTTCAGTACTGTACATCAGGGATGGGGAACCTTTGGTCCTCCACCTGTTATTGAACTACACATCCCAGCATGCCTTGCAACAGTTTTATCATGGCCAAATAGCAAAACTGTAGTAAGGCATGCTGGTATGTGTAGTTCAACAACAGCTGGAGGACCTAAGGTTTCCCATCCCTGCTGTACATTGTGAAGTAAAAAAAATTAAATAAATGGATCAGTAAAGAAAATGCTCCATGTACAGTGCTGTACAGGACTGTACAGGTACTGTACCTGTACATGTAATTTTTACATTATTTTCCACAGGAAATGTGCATTAGAGGTATACTGTATACAGTAAATGTACTGTACTACAGTAAGTTGCACAGGCAGTTCCTGCTAAATCCTATGATACAGTACAGTATGTAACATGCTTATATTATGTGTATAATTTCAAAATACAGTACTGTACTACACTTACAGTACTTATGTACAGTATACGGTACAGATTTTTTTTTTTTTTTTTTTTACAAACACACAGTTGCATCCCAGAAGCAAATGCATGTACTGTACAGTACAGAAGACAGCTTATGGTGACAGGACTCACTTATCCCCACCCATAGTCGCTGTGTATTTAAGATAGCATAATGAGACACTCCTGCAACATTGCCCTGATTCATGTAAAACCTGTGTACATACAGTATTTCTCTTACATCCTAGAGGATACTGGGGTTCCATTTAGTACCATGGGGGTATAGACGGGTCCACTAGGAGCCATGGGCACTTTAAGAATTTGATAGTGTGGGCTGGCTCCTCCCTCTATGCCCCTCCTACCAGACTCAGTTTAGAAAATGTGCATGTAGGAGCCGGTCACGCTTATAGAAGCTCCTGAAGAGTTTTCTGCATTTATTTTATATGTTTGTTATTTTCAGGCAGGGCTGGATGGCACCAGCCTGCCTGCTTCGTGGGACTTGGGGAGGAAGGTTGCCCAACCTCCCAAAGGGTTAATGGTCCTGTTCCCTGCTGACAGGACACTGAGCTCCTGAGGTAACTATTTGCAATCCCCACCACGGCGAGCGTACATTCCCGCAGCACGCCGCCACCCCTAACAGAGCCAGAATAATGAAGAGTGGTGAATACTAAGCCGGCATCCCGGTTAGCGAGCGACGGCCATTATGGTGGCAAGAGGGTACGGAGACGCACGGCTTCTAACCGGGGCAGAATGCGTCTTCAGACACAGTATACAGCTGCGTCTCAGTACACTGTACACAGTACCCACACTGGCAAAAACAGCCTTAAAAAGGTTTTCTCTCCATTTTAAGCACCAGATTACCTCAGCCAGTATAAAAAAGCGGGAAGGCTGTGTGCCATTGAGGGGGAGGGACCTTTCCTATGAGCGGATCCAGCCGCTCACCAGTGCCATTTTCCCTCTGCAGTGAACACAGATGCTGACTAACAGGGACGCGCAGCTCCTCCGGAGTGACTCCAGTTTACCTCAGCGGTAGCAGTGGGTTATAGCAGGGGGCAGAGGCGTAACTCTGGGAGGCAATGGAGTCATCTGCCGCCGGGCTCCTGCTCTGAGGGGGCACCTCTCCTCCCATTCTCTGACACCATTCAATTAAGTTAATTGATAGCCGCCGCTATCTCTTCAATGGCCGACTTCCTCACTGGTCCCTGCACCTTACAAATCACACCCTTTTTATTATAGATACACATTTTACAAGTGTCATACCCAGGATTAAAACCCACAACCTATTACACTGGAAGCAGGAACCTTACTGATGAAGCTGTTTACTCCTGTATAGGAAATATGAGAATTCTAACTATATGAAGTTACTTCTCTGACAATTACACATAACTTCATATACTGTAGTTAGAATTCTCATGCTTCCTGTACAGGAGCAAATAGCTCTATCAGAAAAGTGTCTGCTGTTAGTGTAACAGGTAATGGCTTCTAATCCTGGGTATGACTGGTAAGAGATGTGCGATTTAAAATAAAAGACAATGAAATGTATATATACACAGTACATTTTTATTTCAGAACACTATATATATATATATATATATATTTTATATATACATACATACTTATCTAAATTTAGGGGAGGGGCTCCAATATTTATCTTGCCTCCGGGCAACTGGGACAAACTTACGCCACTGGCAGGGGGGGGGGGAGCGATTATTCGTGTACTAAGTCCCCTATCAGGGTACTTAGTCTGCGACCCAGCTAAGCTTGGCATTAGCGATAAGGGTGGGGTGGGGGCTGGCTCCAAATAACTCTGTGGTTAATTGTTCTTAACCTTTCCTGTGTGTGTGTGTGTGTGTGTGTGTGTGTGTGTGTGTGTGTGTGCGCTGTCACATTTACATTATGTCAGGCAAAGAGTGTGTTTCTTGTACAGTGGAATGTTCCTCTTCACCAGGGGGCTCTCTACTGGGTACTCAGGGCAGTGCACCTTCCCAGAATAGCGGGGCTGAACCGGAGTGGGTTAATTTCCTTAAATGAATTATCTCCAATATTTCTATGAAATTGTCCTGCAATGAGAAAGAGATGCAATACTTAAGACAGACTGTGGATTAGTTTATGAATAGAGACTCAGTTCCCAAACCAGAGTCTCAATCCCCTCCCATTTGTCCGCAAAAATGATCTCTGGCCCATATCCTGCAGTCTGATGCTGACGGGTCAGACATGGAGGAGGGTGAGGTGGATTTGGAGGGAGGGATGCTACTCTGTCACAGGGAATAGAGGCTCTTATAGAGGCTATCAGAGATGTTCTGCAAATTCCTGATAAGGTGTCAGAGGAGTGTGAGGAATCTTATTTTAATGCAAAAAAGTAGTCCTCGGTCACTTTTCCTGTGTCAAAGGAATTGAATACCCTGTTTGAAGAACCGTGGGTTAATCCTGATAAGAAAATTAAAATCCCTTAGAGGTTGCTCTCATCATTTCCTTTTCCTCTGGAGGATAGGAAAAAAATGAGAAAATCCACCGATAGTGGACGGATCAATCTCTAGGCTGTCACAAAAAAATTGTATTGCCTGCTCCTGGTGCAGTCTCCCTAAAAGACACGGCTGATCGTAAAATTGAGACTACACTCAAATCATTGTACACAGCTGCTGGGGTGGCCCAGAGACACACTGTTGCATGTGCATGGATCACAAAAGCCATTGCTAAATGGTCAGGTAACCTAATTGAGGAGTTAGATTTCTTGTCTAGGGGAGATGTCGTTTTACTCCATGCTATACAGGATTCTGCGAACTTCATGGTGGAAGACATAAAAGATATAGGCTTGCTTAATGAGGCACCACCGCTATGGCAGTGTCAGCACGCAGGGGCTTATGGTTACACCAGTGGAATGCTGGCGCGGACTCCAGGAAAGGCTAGGAAGGCCTACCACTCACAAGAGAGGCCTTGTTTGGAGATGAACTAGACAAATGTATCTCCCAAGCTACGTAAGTCTACGCATCTTCCTTCCGCAGCTCCCCTAGCCAGGAAGGCTTATTCAGCTTCAAATTTACAGTCCTTTCGGATGGCCAAGTTTAAGGGAAAATCCAGAGGTGCTTCTACAGCCTCCAGAGGTGCAAGAGGTAAACCATGGAAACCAGCAACTGCAGGTGCTCAGGAACAGAGCTCAGGCTCTGCTTCCTCAAAGCCTTCCGCATGATGGTGGACCGTGATGCATGGAAGACTGTCAGGCGGGAGCCCGACTACAATTCTTCAGTCACATCTGGCCAAGTTTGTGCTGGGATCCCTGGGTCATAGATCTTATTTCCCAGGGCTACAGACTGGAGTTCCAAGAGCTCCTACCTCACAGATTCTTCAAATCAGGCTTACCAGTTTCACAAGAGGCAAGTATAACTTTACAACATGCCATTCAAAAACTGGTACAGACTCAAGTCATTATTCAAGTTCCACCTCATCTGCAAACCAAGGGGTACTATTCCAACTTGTTTGTAGTACCGAAACCGGACGGTTCGGTACGGTCGATCCTGAACCTCAAGTCCTTGAACCTGTTCTTAACAGTGTTCAAGTTCAAGATGGAGTCTCTGAGGGCGATGATCTAAGGTATGGAATTCCTAGTGTCTCTGGATATCAAGGATGCATACCTTCACATTCCGATCTGGCCACCTCATCAGGCTTATCTACGGTTTACACTGCAGGACTGTCACTACCAGTTCCTGGTCCTGCCATTTGGTCTCTCCACGGCACCGAGGGTGTCACCAACGTGATGGCAGAGATGATGTTTCTTCTCCACAAACAGGGAGTGAATATAATTCTGTACCTTGAGGATCTCCTGATAAAGGTGCCGTCCAGGGAGAGGTTGCTGGACAGCACTGGTCTCTCAAACTTCCCCAGGTTCACGGGTGGATTCTGAACCTTCCAAAATCTCACCCAGAGCCAACACGGAGGCTCCCATTCCTGGGAATGATACTGGCCATGGAGTCGCAGAAGGTATTCCTTCCATTGGAAAAGGCATTGGTAATCAAGTCGATGGTGCGGGATGTCCTGAAGCCAACCCGGATATCGGTGCATCTATGCATTCGCCTTCTGGGGAAAATGGTGGCCTCTTACGAGGTGCTTCAGTATGGAAGGTTTCATGCAAGACCCTTCCAGCTCGATCTGTTGGACAAATGGTCCAGATCGCATCTTCACATGCACCAGAGGATCCATCTGTCGCCAAAAGCCAGGATCTCCCTTCTGTGGTGGCTACAGACTTCTCACCTTGTCGAGGGTTGGAGGTACGGAATTCAGAACTGGAATCTGCTAACCACAGACGCAAGTCTCAGAGGTTGGGGAACAGTCACCCAGGGGGTGCAGTTTCAAGGAAGATGGTCAAGCCAGGAAGTCATCCTTCCAATCAACATTCTGGAACTCAGGGCCATATACAACGCCCTTCTGCAGACCTATCTTCTTCAAAATCGGACCATTCAGGTCCAGTCAGACAATGTGACGGCAGTGATGTACATAAACTGACAGGGCAGAACGAAAAGCAAAGCAGCAATGTCAGAGGTCTCAAGAATTCTCCTCTGGGCTGATGAAAACGCTGTGGCGTTGTCAGTGGTCATCATTCCGGGAGTAGACAACTGGGAAGCAAACTTTCTCAACAGACACAATCTGCACCCGGGGGAGTGGGGCTTTCGGCCCTCATTCTGAGTTGTTCACTCGCTATTTGCTTTAAGCAGCAGTGCAAACGCTAAGCCGCTACCCTCTGGGAGTGTATCTTAGCTTAGCAGAAGTGCGATTGAAAGGATTGCAGCGCTACAACAACAAAAAATTGTGCAGTTTCAGAGTAGCTGCAGACCTACTCCTACCTTGCGATCACTTCAGACTATTTAGTTCCTGTTTTGACGTCACAAACACGCCTTGCGTTCGGCCAGCCACTCCCCGGTTTCCCCAGCCATACCTGCGTTTCTATCTGGCATGCCTGCGTTTTTACACACACTCCCCGAAAACGGTCAGTTACCACCCAGAAACACCCACTTCCTGTCAATCACTCAACGTTCAGCAGTGCGACCGAAAAGCGTCGCTAGAGCTTGTGTAAAACTGCATCGGCTTTTGTGAAAGTACGACGCGCGTGCGCAGTGCGCCTCATATGCATGCGCAGTATTGCCGTTTTTTGCCTGATCGCTGCGTTACAAAAGAAAGCAGCTAGCGATCAACTCGGAATGACCCCCTTCACCCAGAAGTGTTCAGGTGCTTGACATGTCGGTGGGGACATCCACAGATTGACATGATGGCCTCTCGTCTCAACAAGAAGCTCAAGCAGTATTGTCCCAGATCGACAGACCCACAGGCAATGGCGAAGGACGCACTGACGACTCCATGGGTCTATCAGATGGTGTATGTGTTTCCTCCACTTCCTCTGATCCCAAGGATTCTCAAAAGAATAAAAAGGGAAAAGGTTCAAGCATTACTCATTGCTCCGGACTGGCCAAGAAGGGCCTGGTACGCGGACCTTCTGGAGATGCTCCTCGTAGATCCGTGGCTTCTACCTCTTCACGAGGATCTTCTGCAACAGGGCCCGTTCATCTCTCAGGACTTACCGTGGCTACGTTTGATGGCATGGAAGTTGAATGGCTGATTCTATCCAGGAGAGGGATCCCTCACAAGGTCATCCTGACTATGATCCAAGCCAGGAATGGGGTAACGTCTAAACATTACCACCGTATTTGGAAGAAATACGTCTCTTGGTGTGAGAGAAGAAATTAATCTGCGGTGGAATTTCATCTGTGACGTTTCCTGCTTTTTTTGCAGGCAGTTGTGGATGTGGGCGTACGTTTGGGCTACATAAAAGTCCAGATTTCGGCCTTGTCCATTTTCTGTCACAAACAATTGGCTTCTCTCCCTGAGGTCCAGAAATTCTTGAAAGGTGTTCTGCACATCTCAATTTGGTGCTGCAGTTCCTAAAATCAGACTGGTTTGAATTGTTACAGGAAGACCGTCACACTGTTGGCCTTGGCTTCAGCAAGATGTGTGTCGGAGCTGGGGGCTTTGTCTCATAAAAGCTCCTATTTCATTTTCCATGAGGACAGAGCTGAACTCAGAACTTGTCAGTAATTTCTTCTTAAGGTGGTGTTTGCATTTCACATCAACCAACCTATTATGGTTCCGGTTGTCACCGACACCTCTCTACTTCAAAGTCTTTTGATGTTGTGAGGGCTTTGAAGGTGTATGTAAAGTGAACAGCTCGTCACAGAAAATCGGACTTGCTGTTTGTTCTCTATGATCCCAATAAAATTGGGTGTCCTGCTTCAAAGCATTCCATTCCATGCTGGACCAGGCTCACTATCCAGCATGCTTATTCCACGGCAGGTTTGCCAGTTCCAAAATCTGTACAGGCCCACTCTACTAGGTTGGTGGGTTCTTCATGGGCAGCTGCCCGGGATGTCTCGGCTTTACAGCTCTGCCGAGCAGATACTTGGTCAGATTCGAACACGTTTGCCAAGTTCTACAAGTTCAATACTTTAGCCTCTGAGGACCTTCAGTTTGGTCAATCAGTTCTGCAGGAACCTCAGCACTCTCCCACCCAGTTTGGGAGCTTTGGTACATCCCCATGGTACTAAATGGACCCCAGTATCCTCTAGGACGTAAGAGAAAATAGGATTTTAATTACCTACTAGTAAATCCTTTTCTCATAGTCTGTAGAGGATACTGGGCGCCCGCCCGTTGATTCATTCTTCCTGCACTGTTACTTGGTTAAATATTGTTGGTTCAGCTGTTGCTGTTCTTGTTTAAAGTTGGGTTAACATAGCTTTCCTCTGGTTTGTGTGTGCTGGTTCAGAATCTCACCACTGTCCTTTATATCCTTCTCTCAAAGTATGTCCGTCTCCTCGGGCACAGTTTCCTACACTGAGTCTGGTAGGAGGGTTATAGAGGGAGGAGCCAGCCCACACTATCAAATTCTTAAAGTGCCCATGGTTCCTAGTGGACCCGTCTACTGTACTGTATCCCTAACTTCAATGGACCATACTGTAGCTTAAACACTGTCACAACTGAGGGCCTGAGCTGACGGGAGGCAGCCTCAGTTGTAGGGGCTGAGATGTACCGGAACCTGGGAGGTTGTATCAGACCCCTGGACATGTAAGTAACATGAATAATAACTGCCCGAAGGCGTGACCACGACAACTTGGATAAAAGTCAATGATGTTTATTATGACAACTCCGCAACACAGCAGCAGTAAAAGAAAACGTAAAAGTCAGCAAAGAATAAATACAGTTCCTGGGTACTACAGGATGGCAGGAGCCACAGGGCACTGGTAGTGTGAGATAGTTCTTATGATCTTCTAGATGGAAAGTCCTTACCAGGCCCGACTGTAGCAATGGAGATAACCCAGGATTGTGCCAGCTGGTGTTCCAGGAAAAGCTGGGTTGCTGAAGATAAAACAGCTGCTGTGGATACTGGCTGGAACCAGACTGTTGTTAGCACGGAGTGGATACTGGCTGGAACCAGTTAAATAATAAATGAACTTGGGAGCGATGAAATATGAACTGAAATGTAGAACTTGAGAGCGGAGAAATAATAATACCGGTGGAGAGTGGTAAAGTGTAGAAAGGACACCGGCCCTTTAAGGGAAGCTGTACTCTGCTGGAAGCTGAGCTGGAAGCAGGTAATGTTGTAGCTGGAAACAGATGAATCCACAATGGATTGGAGAGTCAGGCTACACCGCAGGTGGAATGCTGGTGCGGGTCTCTATGGTGGAAGTCTTGAGACAGGAGCTGGAACCTGGAAGACAATCACAGGAGAGAGACAAACAGGAACTAGGTTTGACAACCAAAGCACTGACGCCTTCCTTGCTCAGGCACAGTGTATTTATACCTGCAGCAAGGAAGGGATTGGCTAGGCAATTATGCAGATTATCAATACTGAGAACAGATTGGTGGAAATGATCAGCTGACAGAATCCAAGATGGCTGCGCCCATGCAGACACTTGGAGGGAAGTTTGGTTTGTAATCCATGTGGTAATGAAAACAGTAATGGCGGCGCCGGCCACCGGAGACAGGAGGCGCCAGGCTGACAGATGCACATCCAACCACGCGGACACAGCGGAGGCCGCGGCTGACGTAATCGCCACTCAGACACTCTGCATGCAGAAGTTCAGGGACGGCGGCGGAGGCCGCGGGAGACGCCATGCCAGGTGTAATATGGCGTTTACTGTGACAGCGTCCCAGAGTGACAGGAGAGGATACAGGAATGTACACATCAGGATAACAGATGGGATCCGGTCCTGGAGCGCTGAGCCAGCCTTAGGAGGCATCTGATGGGTAAGAAATGGCGTCCAGATACCCGGATCGTGACAGCACCCCCCCCTTTAGGAGTGGCCCCAGGACACTTCTTTGGCTTTTGAGGAAACTTGGAATGGAATCTCCGGACCAAGGCAGGAGCATGGACATCAGAAGCATTGGTCCATGAACGTTCCTCAGGACCATAACCCTTCCAGTCAATAAGATATTGTAGTTGACCGTAACGGTGACGTGAGTCCAGGATCTTGGCCACTTCATACTCAACGCCTCGTTGAGTTTGGACTTTCGGAGTTGGAGGAAGTGAGGAATGAAACCGATTCAAGATCAGCGGTTTCAACAGGGAAACATGGAATGTCCTGGGTATTTTTAAGAAGGGAGGCAACTGGAGTCTGTAAGCAACAGGATTGATGACTTGTTCAATCTTGAAAGGACCGATATAGCGAGGTGCAAACTTCATACTGGGAACTCTTAACCTCAAATTCTTCGTGGATAACCATACCCGATCACCCACCTTAAGAGCAGGAACTGCTCGACGCTTCTTATCCGCAAACTTCTTGTACCTGAACGATGCCTTGAGCAGAGCTGATCGTACGCTCTTCCAGATATTGGCAAACTGATGCAAGGTGATATCCACTGCGGGAACAGAAGTTGCTGGAAGCGGTTGGAACTCAGGGACTTTAGGGTGGAATCCAAAGTTAGTGAAGAATGGTGTTGAAGCAGATGAAGAATGATACTGGTTGTTATGACAGAACTCGGCCCAGGGAAGTAATTGAACCCAGTCATCTTGAGAGGAGGACACATAGATGCGGAGGAAGGCCTCCAAGTCCTGATTCACCCTCTCGGTTTGACCATTGGTCTGAGGATGGTAAGCCGTGGAAAACTTTAGCTTGACTTGGAGGACTTGACATAAACTTCGCCAGAATTTGGCTGTGAATTGAACTCCTCGATCTGAGATAATTTCTTCAGGAAGACCGTGGAGTCGGAAGATCTCTTGTATGAATACTTGAGCCAACTTGGAAGCTGACGGAAGACCGGTGAGAGGAATGAAGTGTGCCATCTTGGTGAACCGGTCAACTACCACCCAGATGGTATTGAACTTGTTGCAGATAGGTAAGTCTGTAATGAAATCCATCGACAAGTGGGTCCATGGTCGACGGGGAACGGATAGTGGAACCAGTTGCCCCGCAGGCGACTGGCGGGATACTTTATGTTGGGCACACTTTGGGCAAGATGCAATAAACTCCAAGACGTCCTTTTTCAGAGTTGGCCACCAATAGGACCTAGAGATAAACTCCAGGGTTTTTTGGATACCTGTATGTCCGGCAAAACGGGAAGCATGGGCCCAATGCATGAGCTTCTTCCTTAGCATCGGCTTCACAAAACTTTTCCCTGATGGGGGCGTAGAGTCCATCCCTACCGTGGAGAATGCCAACGGATTTATAATAGGATGCTTGTCTGAAGACTCTGACTCATTTTCTTGCTCCCATGAGCGGGAAAGGGCATCGGCCTTGCGATTCTGAGAGCCCGGACAGAACTGGAGTTTAAAGTCGAACCTGGAAAAGAAAAGTGCCCATCTGGCCTGACGAGGGTTGAGACATTGTGCGCCCTTCAGGTATAAAAGGTTCTTGTGGTCTGTAAGTATGGTGATTGAATGAGAAGCTCCCTCCAACAGATACCTCCACTCTTCTAGAGCGAGCTTGATGGCTAGCAACTCCTGGTCGCCAATGGCATAGTTGCGCTCAGCTGGGGAGAACTTCCGGGAGAAGAAACTGCAAGGGTGTAAATGGCCATCTTTAGCCCTCTGAGATAACACCGCTCCTACTCCAACGGAGGAGGCATCCACCTCTAAGATGAAAGGAGAGTCGATGTCAGGCTGTTTCAGAACAGGCGCAGAGATGAACCTTTGTTTTAAAAGATGAAATGCTTGCATGGCTTCTTCAGACCACTTGGACGGGTTAGCACCCTTCTTAGTGAAAGCAGTAATAGGCGCCACAATGGTGGAAAAGTCTCGTATAAACTTTCGGTAATAGTTGGCGAACCCTAAGAACCTCTGGACCCCTTTGAGGGTTAAGGGTACCGGCCAATTTTGGATTGCTTGTAGTTTCTCAGGATCCATCTCTAGTCCGGAACCGGACACAATGTACCCTAGAAACGGAATGGACTTGACTTCAAAGACGCATTTTTCTAATTTGCAATAGAGATGATTGACACGGAGACGGGACAGAACCTCTTTAACCCAAAAACGATGTTCCTCTAAATCGTTGGCAAAAATGAGGATATCGTCTAGATAGACCACGACATGACGGTATAGAATGTCTCTGAAGATCTCATTGACAAAATGCTGGAAGACAGCTGGAGCATTGCTCAATCCGAAGGGCATGACGAGGTACTCATAATGTCCGTCACGGGTGTTAAAGGCGGTCTTCCACTCGTCACCCTCACGGATCCGGATGAGATTGTATGCACCTCGCAAGTCCAGCTTTGTAAAGATGGTAGCTCCGCTAACTCTGTCAAAGAGCTCAGTAATCAGGGGTAAAGGATAACGGTTCTTGATGGTAATGTCGTTCAAACCTCTGTAGTCGATGCACGGCCGCAGACCACCATCTTTCTTTTTTACAAAAAAGAAGCCTGCGCCGGCTGGAGAAGAAGAAGGTCGAATGAACCCCTTTGCTAGGTTCTCTTTAATATATTCCTCCATAGAATGCGTCTCAGGCAGAGACAACGGATAAGTTCGGCCTCGAGGTGGAACCTTCCCTGGAACGAGATCAATCGGACAGTCCCATTCTCTATGAGGAGGAAGGATATCAGCAGAAGCTTTACTGAACACATCCGTGAAATCTTGATATGGAGGAGGTGGAACATCAGACGACCTGGGGGAGGAAGAACAGACAGGCAATACTTTAAACAAACATGTCTCAGCACAGGAGGAACCCCATGCCAGGATTTGCGTAGTCGTCCAATCAATTGTAGGATTGTGAAGACGGAGCCATGGAAGGCCCAGGACCACAGGATGTGTGGCTCTTGGAATCACTAAAAAAGAAATAAGTTCGGAATGAAGAACTCCCACTCTCAGACGAACTGGTAGAGTCCTTAAAGAAATAACTGCATCAAAAATTTTGCTACCATCCACGACAGTTAAAGAAATGGACGAAGGAAGTCTCTCGGTGGGTAGGGACCACCGTTTAACATAGGCTTCGGTAATAAAGTTCCCAGCTGCTCCGGAATCAAGGAGGGCAATGACGTTCCGATAACGTTGAGCAACTTGAAGCGAGACTGGGAGATTACAATCTTGAGGAGATGGAGAGGAGATCATTACTCCTAGCCGGCCCTCTCCTTGGCGAGCTAGGATTTGGAGTTTCCCGGACGTTTGGGACAGGCATTAATGGTGTGAGACGGAGCTGCACAATAGAGACAGAGAAACTCGGAGAGACGTCTTCGGCGCTCAGCAGGAGTTAAACGGGAACGGCCAAGTTGCATGGGCTCATCTTTAGATGGTGACAGTTGACGAGGAGGAGGAGCAGAAGATTTTGGAGCAGATGATCTTCCACGCTCAGTTGCTCTCTCTCTGAAACGTAAATCAACTTTCGTGCAGAGTGAGATTAGCTCATCTAACTTAGAAGGTAAGTCTCTGGTAGCTAACTCATCTTTAATACGCTCAGATAAGCCATGCCAGAATGCAGCATACAGGGCCTCGTCGTTCCATGCCAGTTCGGATGCCAGGATCTGGAACTGTATCAGATATTGTCCTACAGTACGTGACCCCTGGCGTAAACGGAGAATCTCGGATGAAGCTGAGGTTACCCGGCCTGGCTCGTCGAAGATGCGCCTGAATGTTGACACGAAGGCAGTGTAGGAAGATAGCAGGGTGTCGGACCTCTCCCATAACGGTGATGCCCAATCAAGGGCTGAGCCACTGAGAAGAGAAATAATGTAGGCAATTTTTGTACGGTCACTGGGAAAATTGCCAGGTTGTAGCTCAAACTGAATCTCACACTGGTTGAGAAATCCCCTGCAGAATCTTGGAGATCCGTCAAATTTTGCTGGCGTTGGAAGATGAAGACGTGGAGCAGAAATGGGTAAGGTGGGTGGGGTTATAGCTGGAGTCACTGTGGTTGACGCACCAGACGCGCCTGATCCACGGAGAGTTGTCTGAATCCCATCCAGCCGAGTAG
This sequence comes from Pseudophryne corroboree, assembly GCF_028390025.1. Classification (NCBI taxonomy): domain Eukaryota; kingdom Metazoa; phylum Chordata; class Amphibia; order Anura; family Myobatrachidae; genus Pseudophryne; species Pseudophryne corroboree. The sequence goes on along the minus strand of NC_086444.1, from coordinate 464,838,798 downwards.
AGAGATCCTGGAGACAGCGGATGATGTGGCCCTGTGCAGCCTCCTGATGTTCTAGTCGGGCTGCCAGTTCTTGCATCGGCCTGGCCGCTTGATCCTGGTCTCCGGCTGGATTCATCAGGTCAGTGCTTACTGTCACAACTGAGGGCCTGAGCTGACGGGAGGCAGCCTCAGTTGTAGGGGCTGAGATGTACCGGAACCTGGGAGGTTGTATCAGACCCCTGGACATGTAAGTAACATGAATAATAACTGCCCGAAGGCGTGACCACGACAACTTGGATAAAAGTCAATGATGTTTATTATGACAACTCCGCAACACAGCAGCAGTAAAAGAAAACGTAAAAGTCAGCAAAGAATAAATACAGTTCCTGGGTACTACAGGATGGCAGGAGCCACAGGGCACTGGTAGTGTGAGATAGTTCTTATGATCTTCTAGATGGAAAGTCCTTACCAGGCCCGACTGTAGCAATGGAGATAACCCAGGATTGTGCCAGCTGGTGTTCCAGGAAAAGCTGGGTTGCTGAAGATAAAACAGCTGCTGTGGATACTGGCTGGAACCAGACTGTTGTTAGCACGGAGTGGATACTGGCTGGAACCAGTTAAATAATAAATGAACTTGGGAGCGATGAAATATGAACTGAAATGTAGAACTTGAGAGCGGAGAAATAATAATACCGGTGGAGAGTGGTAAAGTGTAGAAAGGACACCGGCCCTTTAAGGGAAGCTGTACTCTGCTGGAAGCTGAGCTGGAAGCAGGTAATGTTGTAGCTGGAAACAGATGAATCCACAATGGATTGGAGAGTCAGGCTACACCGCAGGTGGAATGCTGGTGCGGGTCTCTATGGTGGAAGTCTTGAGACAGGAGCTGGAACCTGGAAGACAATCACAGGAGAGAGACAAACAGGAACTAGGTTTGACAACCAAAGCACTGACGCCTTCCTTGCTCAGGCACAGTGTATTTATACCTGCAGCAAGGAAGGGATTGGCTAGGCAATTATGCAGATTATCAATACTGAGAACAGATTGGTGGAAATGATCAGCTGACAGAATCCAAGATGGCTGCGCCCATGCAGACACTTGGAGGGAAGTTTGGTTTGTAATCCATGTGGTAATGAAAACAGTAATGGCGGCGCCGGCCACCGGAGACAGGAGGCGCCAGGCTGACAGATGCACATCCAACCACGCGGACACAGCGGAGGCCGCGGCTGACGTAATCGCCACTCAGACACTCTGCATGCAGAAGTTCAGGGACGGCGGCGGAGGCCGCGGGAGACGCCATGCCAGGTGTAATATGGCGTTTACTGTGACAGCGTCCCAGAGTGACAGGAGAGGATACAGGAATGTACACATCAGGATAACAGATGGGATCCGGTCCTGGAGCGCTGAGCCAGCCTTAGGAGGCATCTGATGGGTAAGAAATGGCGTCCAGATACCCGGATCGTGACAAACACGTTCTTTTGCATCTGTATACACTATATTTATTAATTGCTCATTCTATGGGACCTCATTGCTGCTGTGTAATTTAACTAGGGTATTGAGACACTCCTTCAGCATTGCCCTGATTCTTACAAAACCTATGCAGTCGCTGGCTCAGTTTTGTGCAGGGTCACGGGCTGCAGCCATGTCAATCTAGTCTGGCCTGCTACAGTACTGTATGTGTAATGTACGGTGCATAGAGCTCGCTTATCTCCATAGCCGCTGTGTATTTTATATAGTGGAATGAGACGCACCCGCAGCCTTGCCCTGATTTATGTAAAACCTGTGTGCACACTTCTATTGAATGTGAAGGTATTTTACAATAGACTAAAAAAATGAATTAAGTGTCAGGAAAAAGTTAACATGCATTTGCACTTTGGGAATCGAACCCGGGACTCTAAGCATGGGAAGCAGCACATTTCACCACTCGGACACCTCGCTGCATGAGATACATAAGCTCATGTGTAAATGTAAGCAGTGATGCCTTTCCATTGGTTTTGATTATGTCGTAATGGCTACGGGATTTGGACGCTCACATATCCCTAACATCAATGGAACATACCTGTAACACGTTCGTTTACATCTGTATACACTACTAATTTTATTTGTTGGTTTGTCTGCGAGACTTGGATGCTCACATATCCCTAACGTCAATGGACTATACTGTAGCTTTATCATATTCGTTTGCATCTGTATATACTGTGCTATTTGCATCTGTGTATACTTTACTATATTCAATACTATATACAGTATTTGAAATACTGTAGCATACTGTAGCTTAATGAGACGCGCCAGTTAAGTATTTCTTATGCTGTATTTCAGTATTGTATTTTAATGGAGACACACGCATGCACAATGGTGAGTTTAAAAAGCGACATCTGGTGGATGATTGCAGGTATTACACTCAAAGGTAACGCCAAACGCTCTGTGCACCTCCCTATGACTAGGCAAGCCTCCTTGTGCCCAGGCACACTGCATATGTGTGATCGCGACTAACGCCTCAGCCAGCAAAGATAACGGAGGCTCCATCTGAATACGCCCCCTAACCAAGTTCAATCCCAGTTCCTCCAAGTTTTATTTAGGCGTCTTCAAAAAGTAGCACAGAGCCACACAATTCTAGGAGGGGACTTCAATACTGTAACTGACCCTTCACTCAGAGCCTGTCTCAGCCAATTTGATGCCCTAGGCAAAATTTTGTCTAGTGCCCCCTAGCACCGCCGCTAGTTCTGCATCTGACCCAGCAACACTCAGGCAGTGGGGCCCACCGGGGGGGGGGTTACCCTGTGGGCCAGATTGACCCTGCATAATGCCACAGAATAATGCCCATAATGCACATAATACCACACAGTAATGCACCTTACACATATGCCCCACATTAGTAATGCCCATAATACACATAATTTCACACAGTAATGCACCTTACACATATGCCCCACATTAGTAATGCCCATAATACACATAATTCCACACAATAATGCACCTTACACATATGCCCCACATTAGTAATGCCCATAATACACATAATTACACACAATAATGCACCTTACACATATGCCCCACATTAGTAATGCCCATAATACAAATAATTCCACACAATAATGCACCTTACACATATGCCCCACATTAGTAATGCTAGTAGCTTTTTTTATAAAACTTACTTTTACTTGCTGGCGTGCTTGCAGTCAGTGTGTGCGCCCATGCAGCTCCCTGGATCCGTGACTGCGATTTGTGAGATGGGGTGGCAGAATGGGTGGGTGAGTGCTTGCGCTCACACCCATTAGAGGGGCACCCGTACAAGGGATTTGACCTCATGCCATCCTTTGCAAGCCTCACCCTTTATTTTCGCTTACTCGTTGGAAACAGATAGCAGCAATGTCCAGAAAGACCAGTATCAAACATGTAGCAACTGTCCATTCTCTTCACTGTTCAGTGTGTTTGCTGGTGTCTGTTACTCCCGGCAACTGAATGCCCTTTATTTTATACTGTGGGGGCGATATGCTCTGTCCTCCAGTCTGACTTATCCGAAAGTCACGCTGCACTGATGTTTCATATAGAAATAGTGCAACGCAATTTACTGACCACGTTACAGTACTGGATGGCAGAGAAATTTCACGTCATAGACTAACTAGGAAATAAAGTGTGGGGAGAACACTGCCCATGTTATGTCCCTGCAGACACCTGGGGTTTGCATAGGGATAAGGGACACATACAGGATGGCATGGTCCCCCACACCATGTGCACAAGCAGTATAGATGATGTCAGATTTATGTTAAGCAGTCTTCCAAAATACACATGTGGTACCATAAGGGGCCATCCAGTAATAACCTTACATAGTCAGTGAAAATGTCACAGGTCCAGGAAGTGCAGTTACCAGGCTTCTGCTGTCTGAGGTTTCACAAGTCAGGGGCATTCAAGCATGTCGGAGGGAGTTTAAGAGACAGTGTGCATTCTATTTGACAAATGTAAACAGCAGTGTATACAAGTACCGATTGAATACATTTGGAAAGTAACACTTAGTTTGCATACTGTCCCTCCCAGCATGAGATCCTGCAGGGACATGCTTGGATGCCCCTAGACATGCTTGGATACCCTAGGCAAATGCCTAGCCTGCCTATAGCTAAGGCCAGCTCTGCCTTCCCTAGACAAATCTGGCCCTCCTGGTGCTAAGAAAGATGTTATCACTTCTAGGGCTTCTTTTACCCTTTCCTCCTCTCTTAAACAATTGAATTTATGTGACTCATAGCGGTTATGCCACTCTTCGGCCTGAAACTAAACACATTATTCAGCCCCCCATCAGCTATACTCACGCATTGATATGCTCCACATCTCTCAATCCACTACCTCTTTAATTGCAGATGCCAGTATTTCCCCTTTTACGTGGACCGACCACGCAGGTTTCTCACATTAGATCTCCTTCAGGGTCCTCCTCGTAAATGGTGTTTAGATAACACATTATTATTACACCCCTCAATTTTAACTGAACTTAAAACAACTCTGAAACACTATTTCAAAGAAAATAACACCCCAGAGGTTGCCCCTGGAATCGTGTGGGAGGCCCATAAAGCCACCCTCTGAGGCCACATAATGGTGAAAACCTCTATTATGTGGAAAAAAGCAGCACAAGAAATCACATCCTTAGAGAATCAAGTAGCCCCTTTACTTGCCCAACATAAACTTTCTCCCACCACATCGCTCCTCTCCCATATCGACAATCTCAAAGGCCAGTTGAACACTTTACTCTCTCATCAGGCAGCGATCATTCTGCAGAAACTGTGCCAAAGATTTTACAATAAATCAGATAAAACTGACTCCTTGCTAGCTAACAAACTTAGACGTAAACAAGCATTATCTACTATCGATAAACTTTATGCCAGAAAATTAAACGGTTTTATGTATGATTCCACAGTAATGGTGGAAGAGTTTAGAGACTTCTACAAGTCCCTATATAACCTGCTGACATCCCCCACCCCTCAATCGATTTGGAGACTATACAGGCATATTTACTAAATGCACCTCTACCTACCATTACTGATATGCAGCTTGCATCACTACTGTAAATGCAGACATATCACCGGTGGAAATCATTTCTGCCATGAAGTCCATGCGTTCTTCAGCTGCCCCTGGGCCGGATGGCTACACAGCCCAGTATTTCAAAACTTTTGCAAATGAACTTACCCCCTTATTCAATAGCATTTTAAATGGAGCTTCCTTCGCACAGGCCTCCCTGCAAGCAGACATAGTGGTGATCCCGAAACCTGATAGAGACCACATGAAATGCGACAACTACAGGCCAATATCATTGCTTAACATAGACCTTAAAATTTATGAAAAAATCTTGGCGACACGTTTAGCTTCCTATCTCCCTCACCTAATACACCTGGACCAAGTGGGTTTCATCCCAGGTTATCAAGCGTCCGACAACACCAGAAGGGCTATAGACATCATACATTCTATACACAAGCAGGAACTGCCCTCTTTGATTCTTGCACTAGATGCTGAGAAGGCATTTGACCGGATTTCCTGGCCTTTTGCCTTCCAGGTCCTTAACAGAATGGGCTTTACTGGTAAATTTTTCCCAAGGCATTCAAACTTTATACCAATACCCTACAACCACAGTATCAGTTAACCGTCTCCCTTCTTCTCCTTTTCAGATCGCAAATGGCATCAGACAGGGATGCCCACTCTCCCCCCTAATCTTCGCCCTAGTCATGGAACCTCTAGCTGCACTAATACATAACAACATTGACATTGTGGGGGTGCGTGTCGGTCCGACTGATCATAAAATTGCCCTATACACGGACGATGTTCTATTATCTCTGGGAAACGCGACCCAATCTTTACATCCCCTGTTATCTGAAATTGACCTCTATTCCCAACTCTCAGGTTATAAAATCAATACTGAGAAAACTGAAGTACTGGATTTCTATATTCCAGGACCGACCCAACTAACCCTAGAAGCTTCTTTTCCGTTTAATTGGCATAAGAGGAAACTTAAATACTTATGTATCCTTTTAACACGCAGACACCACCAATTGTTTCAAGCAAACTTCCCCCGAATTTTAGATCAGATTAAGCTAGATTTACTCTCATGGTCTTCTCCTATTGATATGAAGAATAAATTCAGTTAAGATAAAAATACTTCTCAGACTCTATATCTTTTTCAGACTCTTCCGATCTTTATTCCCCACTATGTGTTTACGATTTTGAGATTTCAGACCTCTCGCTTCAGCTGGGCAAATAAGCACCCCAGAATTTGGTTACAACTGCTTCAGTGCCCCACCCACAGCGGAGGACTGGGTATTCCAGATTTTAGAAGATATTGAGGTCTATTTACTAAGCCTTGGATGGAGATAAAGTCGTCGGAGATAAAGTCCCAGCCAATCGGCTCCTAACTGCCATGTCACAGGCTGGGTTTGAAAAATGTCAGTTAGGAGCTGATTGGCTGGTCCTTTATCTCCATCCACTTTAACTCTATCCAAGTCTTAGTAAATAAACCCCATTGTATTGCTGCGCAATTGGCACAATGTGTTCAGTGGTGCAGCGCTGAGGCATGGAAGGTCTGGATTGATATTGAGGCTTTCTTCAGTTTCCTCTCTTTTATGGATCTCAAGATCTAACCGTCCCAAAAGTGTGGTTTCTCATCCAATTGTATCCCGCTCTTTATCAATTTGGGATTATGCAAATAAAAAATATAGTTTGGCTCCTCCATAATCCTGCTTTTCCTCCGGGTATGCACAGCACAGCATTTCTCCCATGGAAAAAAAGGCATATTGTTCCTTAATGATATTTCTAAGAACATGAGTTTTCCCCAATTCTCTCAAATTCAAGATGACAATTCTATACCTACTCAAAACTTTTTAAAGTATTTACAAATTAGATATCTTCACTCTACAGTGAAGCATATACACACCAATAGGCCTCTATTTGCTTTTGAAGCATTGTGTCTCAGACGCTCTTCCACTAGATGACTGATTTTATACACTGCTCTCTGATGGCTCCATATCCCAGCAAACTTCCTATGAGAGAGCCTGGGAAATGGATCTTAACTCTACTCTCACTGAAGAAGAGTGGTCAGAGATATGGGACAATGCGGTCTCTAGCTCTATATGCGTCAAAATAAAGGAGAACACTTATAAATTACTATACAGGTGGTACTATGTCCCCTATCCTGATACTTCTGATAGGTGTTGGAGAGGGTGCGACTCGGAGGGATCATTCATACACATATGGTGGTCTTGCCCCAAGGTAGCTAGTTTATGGAAAGAAGTAATACATTTCATAGCAATCCTATTGCATATTCCCATTCCAAATGATCCCCAATATTTTCTTCTACCACTAGATGTTCCAACATTATCTAAACAAAAAATCAAACTGATGCGCCATGTGATCTCTGAGACTACCTGCTAAATTGCAATGGACTGGAAGCAATCAGCTGCCCCTTCTATGTATTCTATAATGTCCCGCATTTGGTACGTGTACAGTATCAAGTACATGACGAGTATCCTTAATAGCTCTTCAAAAAAATTCAATGCCATATGGTCTCCATGGATCTCCCTTCAGCAAATCATCCCTCGTTTTGCTATCTGATACTTAAACCCCACTAGCTGAATTTTACATAAAGGGTCACCTGATCTTTTAATTATTTTCATCAAGGGTCCACACCCCCCTTTCTTCCTTCTTCCTCACCCTCTTTTCTTCTTCTATTCTTTTCCTTTCTTTTTCTTACTCTTTGCTTCTCACCCTTTTTTCTCCTCTTTTTCTTCTATTTAACATTTTCTTCACATCATCCAGAAGTGTGTCTTTTTTTTTCTCTTTATTTCTTTACAAATTGGTTAAAATGGATCACAAACGGAAATGTATCAGTATTATGCTATTCAAGTTTACACATGTACCTTTATTGTACTGGATTGTGAATGTTGGTACTTGCTTTCTTAATGTATTGTGATCTCCTAATAAACAAATATTTAAAAAAAACAAAAAAAAAATTGGTAAATGTGATACATTTTTCTGAAATGAATAAAAATAAATACTCTGAAGCTGAGATACCGAAAGCGCATCTTGGTGTGAGTTGATGCCCTTCTCCTTCCTCCAAAGAGTACAGACGAACCTGTACCAAAGTGTTAAGATAATACATTACTTGTTACACGACCATTGTGCAGCAACACCTTCAGTTACCAGTGGTTGTGACACATGCATATTTCCTTGCCTATGGCAATTATTGTGAAAAGATAGAACTAATATTTTCATTCTAACCTACTACGTCTGCTACTAACTCCCCAGACTCTGCATTCCCTACCTGTGCTCCTTTCTCACTCATTATGGGGTACCTATGAATCGCAATAATTTTTCTCCAGAAAATAACGGGCTGATGGCGCAATTTATGACCAATGGTCATTATCAGGCTATTCAATTGAAGACCCTTTTTTGGGGAGAAAAATGTCCCATTTTCAAAGGATAGCACATGGGATCCGGGATAAGTATCCGGACCCATGTGTTATTGCGGCTCTGAGAGCTGCTTACCTGAGGCACGCAAAGTTTAATACCGATAAGTGCCTTATATTGGGCTATTTAGATAGCCCCCGGCGAATCCATTGGCCATGATAAATTACTGCAGCTAATTGGATACCGCCCTTTCTGTCTTCTCACATCCCCTCCAGAAAGTATGATCTCGCTAGCACAATCCCTCTCTCCTTTTTTTAATCTATGTAAGAATTACTGTATATTTTTTATATAGTCAGTCCAAAAATAGTCTGGCACTCCACCTCCTCTCCAGTATCCTGACTCAGGTGCCCTCCTTAGGGGTGAGCTGACCCCAGTATAGCAGCAAAATGAAGGCTGCACTCCAAGACTTTCTTTAAAGGTGAAACAACACTCCAAACGTGTTTATTCTATTTTCAATCAACACGTTTCAATAAACACGTTTGTAGTGTTGTTTCACCTTTAAAGAAAGTCTCGGATTGCCGCCTTCATTTTGCTGCTATTTGTTTATATATAAACTTTTCTGTGAAAGTTTGCACTTATGTAGTTTCGTGGTATATTGTTTCTCATATGGATGTCATACAAAACCCTTGTGGCGCCATATAAATAAAGGATGATAAAAAGATAATGATAACAACAACAATAAAAATAGTAATAGTAACATAAAATTATGGTGATAGTTTTTTCACTGCCACTGTACATACTGTAATTAATGTAGAAAACATTGGCAACCTGTCTAATTCTGCTACTTCCAAGTAAAACATATTTACACCTAAAATGAATAAAGAAATACAAATAAATAAATAAATAACACTTTGGTGCGAGCCTAGTCAAGAGTGTATCGTGTCCACATGGCTGAAGGCTGCAGCACTGACCATGCAACTTTTAAGGAGCTGTCCTATTTGTGAAATAGTATGTTGCATGTAGTGCTTTTTGTACTGTGTATAAGTTAAGGATAATGGAGTTCCATATTCCACAATATTTGCCACCAGGCAGCGTGATAGAAGGTAGTTTGCCTGGGGGCAAGCAAGACGGTTACGTTTTTGTATGGCATCTGTGCATAATAAGAATAAAGTATACTTTTCCCTGGTGGGAGAGTTGGGGAACTTTCTCTTTTACCCATTACATCATGTAAAACTTCCTATGTCACGAACCTGAAAATACACTTCCTTAAATACACTTGTACATTCAAGAGGAATACCAGGCCAGGAACAAATGGATTGATAGTAGGGAGGACAGTTGCCTGGAATGCCGTGAGTAAAATACCTACCTGCATAGCAAATTTACTTGGCGCAGTCGCACTGCGGACATTGCGCATGCGCATTAGCGACTAATCGCTCCGTTGCGACAAAAAAATAACGAGAGAACAACTCGGAATGACCCCCAATACTCTTATTAAAAAAAAGTAGAGTTTATATGTTCTCTCCTTGCTTGCCGGGTTCCTCCCACAGTCCCCAAAAATATACTGGTAGGTTAATTGATTCCTGACCAAAAAAATTAACCCTAATGTGTAAGTATGTGAGTGTACATGGGCAGACTAGATGGGTTAAGTGGTTCGTATCTGCCGTCAAATTCTATGTTTCTATGTTTTCTTTTGTTGAACAAATAATAATATTATTTAAAAATGTAAAAAAAAAAAAATTCTAACCCTTTGTCCTTTACTCACAATCTAGGAATTAAACCCAGGATCCTGGGATTGAATCCCGGTAATCCAGATATCCCACAATTACAAAATTATTTCAGGATTTGAATACCTATACAAGTGACAATGGGGTTAATTCAGACCTGATCGCTGCTGTGCCCTTTCGCCCAGTGGGAGATCAGGCACAAACTGCGCATGCGTATGCACCGCAATGGGCAGGCGCGTCGCACGGGTACAAAGCGGATCGCCGCTCAGCGATGGGTTTGTGTGACGGATCCGTTCGCATGGGCCATCGCAAGGAGATTGACAGGAAGAAGGCGTTTCTGGATGGCAACTGATCAGGGAGGGGTTGGAAAAACGCAGGCGTGTCCATGTGTTTGCATGGAGGGTTCCTGACGTCAACTCCGGTCCCGGACAGGCTAAACTGATCGCAGCAGCTGAGTAAGTCCTGGGCTGCACAGAGACTGCACAAAATCTGTTTGTGCAGCTCTGCTATACATGCGTTCGCACACTTACACAGCTAAAATACCCTCCCCCTGTAGGCGGCGACTATCTGATCACAGCAGTGCAAAAATCACTTGCTAGCGATCAGGTCTGAATTACCCCCAATATGCAACTGGCCAAATGCACAGAAAAAAGCAGCTAAACTGAACTGATGTTATTTTGCATTTCATATTGCAACCACTTTCTAATATGTTCTGCCTGTGTCTTTAGCTCGGTTCCAGTATGAAAGATAGTGTCTAGTTAGACAGTCAACAGATAGACACTATATGTTAGACAGACAGTAGGTCGACAGGGTCAAAAGGTCGACATGAAATAGGTTGACAGGTCAAAAGGTCGACAGGGTCAAAAAGTCGACATGAAAAAGGTAGACACCATGTTTTTTTGCATTTTTATGGTTTGTGTGGATAGTTTTGTCATCTGGGACCCCCAATTGTAGAAAGGCATACCCTCGCGGGGCTCACTGCACTCGCCATGCTTCGGGCACGGTGGCTCGCTGCGCTCGCCACAAGGTTTATAACCAACTTTATGCCGACATGGATAGAGAAGGTATGAAATAGTCCAAAAACATGTTACATTAAAAAAAAAATTGTCTATCTTTTTATGTCGACCATTTTCATGTTGACCTTTTGACCACATCAACCTTTTGACCTGTCGACCTTTTGTACTGTTTACCTTTTTTATGACGACCTTTTGACCCTGTCGACCTTTTGACCCTGTCGACCTAATGTCTAACATATGGTGTCTATCTATTGACTGTCTAACTAGACACTGTGGGGTAAATTTACTAAGATTCGTGTTTTCCCGTTTGAGGTCAAAGTTCAATCACGAATGACATCGAAAGTGTAAATATGCAACTTTTTGAATTGATTACGACTAATTTACTCAGCTGCCGTATTCTGCATTTTCGGGTTTTCCGATGTCGATGTCATTCGTTTTTTTTGGCAGTGTTTTACGTGAGTGACTTGTAAAACACTGCCGACTTTAAAACAATGAATCTCGGCCGGATCTGAGAGATCCGTGCTGGGCTTCATTGTGCACTTTGTTAAAAAAATAAATAAAGTTTAAATGTAAAACAAAAATTTCGTGGGGTCCCCCCTCCTAAGGCAAACCAGCCTCGGGCTCTTTGAGACGATCCTGGTTGCAGAAATATGGGAAAAAAATGGACAGGGGTTCCCCCATATTTAAGCAACCAGCATCGGGCTCTGCGCCTGGTCCTGGTTCCAAAAATACGGGGGACAAAAAGAGTAGGGGTCCCCCGTATTTTAGAAACCAGCACCGGGCTCCACTAGCTGGACAGATAATGCCACAGCCGGGGGTCACTTTTATACAGTGCCTTGCGGCCGTGGCATCAAATATCCAACTAGTCACCCCTGGCCGGGGTACCCTGGGGGAGTGGGGACCCCTTCAATCAAGGGGTGTCCCCCCCATCCACCCAAGGGCCAGGGGTGAAGCCCGAGGCTGTCCCCCCCATCCAATGGGCTGCGGATGGGGGGCTGATAGCCTTTGTGAAAAGTGTTTGATATTGTTTTTAGTAGCAGTACTACAAGTCCCAGCAAGCCTCCCCCGCAAGCTGGTACTTGGAGAACCACAAGTACCAGCATGCGGCGGAAAAACGGGCCCGCTGGTACCTGTAGTACTACTACTAAAAAAATACCCCAATAAAGACATCACACACACACCTTGAAAGTATAACTTTAATACATCCATCCACACCTCCATATACACATACTTACCTTATGTTCCCACGCAGGTCGGTCCTCTTCTCCAGTAGAATCCATGGTGTACCTGTAGAAAAAATTATACTCACATAATCCAGTGTGTTAGGCTCCTCTGCTTGAAATCCTTTTGTAATCCACGTACTTGAAAAAATAAAAAAACGGATACCCGACCACGAACTTTCCCCGAATGCCAGAAACCCACTCTGACTGATGTCTAAGTGGGTTTCTTCAGCCAATCAGGGAGCGCCACGTTGTAGCACCCTCCTGATCGGCTGTGTGCTCCTGTACTGTATGACAGGTAGCACACGGCAGTGTTACAATGTAGCGCCTATGCGCTCCATTGTAACCAATGGTGGGAACTTTCAGGTCAGCGGTTGACCGAAAGTGACCTCACCGCTGACCTGAAAGTTCCCACCATTGGTTACAATGTGAAAACATGGGGCCCCTTTCAGTTCGTGGTCGGGTATCCGTTTTTTTATTTTTTCAAGTACGTGGATTACAAAAGGATTTCAAGCAGAGGAGCCTAACACACTGGATTATGTGAGTATAATTTTTTCTACAGGTACACCATGGATTCTACTGGAGAAGAGGACCGACCTGCGTGGGAACATAAGGTAAGTATGTGTATATGGAGGTGTGGATGGATGTATTAAAGTTATACTTTCAAGGTGTGTGTGTGATGTCTTTATTGGGGTATTTTTTTAGTAGTAGTACTACAGGTACCAGCGGGCCCGTTTTTCCGCCGCATGCTGGTACTTGTGGTTCTCCAAGTACCAGCTTGCGGGGGAGGCTTGCTGGGACTTGTAGTACTGCTACTAAAAACAATATCAAACACTTTTCACAAAGGCTATCAGCCCCCCATCCGCAGCCCATTGGATGGGGGGGACAGCCTCGGGCTTCACCCCTGGCCCTTGGGTGGCTGGGGGGGACGACCCCTTGATTGAAGGGGTCCCCACTCCCCCAGGGTACCCCGGCCAGGGGTGACTAGTTGGATATTTGATGCCACGGCCGCAAGGCACTATATAAAAGTGACCCTCGGCTGTGGCATTATCTGTCCAGCTAGTGGAGCCCGGTGCTGTATTCAAAAATACGGGGGACCCCTACTCTTTTTGTCCCCCGTATTTTTGGAACCAGGACCAGGCGCAGAGCCCGATGATGGTTGCTTAAATATGGGGGAACCCCTGTCCATTTTTCCCCCATATTTCTGCAACCAGGATCGGCTCAAAGAGCCCGAGGCTGGTTTGCCTTAGGAGGGGGGACCCCACGCAATTTTTTTTCTGTAAATTTTGAACATTTCACCCCCCTTCCCACTGAAAAACATGCACGGATCTCATGGATCCGTGCATGCCTATACAAACACGGGATAAAAAAGCAGGTCTGTTTTTTTTAGCACTTTTTCACGATTTGTATTTTATCACGGCAGTGTTTGGCTATTGTCGGCAGTGTTTGTGTTTTGCACTTTTTAGTAAATTCCCGATTTCTAGCAAATTGCAGGCGTATTTGACCGATGGTGTATTGATTCGTGATTTTTTCCTAGGACTTCCAAAATATTACGAATGCCCTCATCACTGCCGTGATTTTTGCTTAGTAAATTACAGAGATAATACTTTGATGAAAAAACGGCATCTCGGTCAAAATCGGGACCTTAGTAAATATACCCCTGTCTATCTATCAAACGGATACCCTTTAGCTCTGGCCCTACTGGCCAGAGGCGGAACTAATAGCAGTGCAGCCGGTGCGTTGCACCGAGGCCCACTGCAATGGAGGGGCCCGAAGCTGGCGGCAATGGCATTACCACCAGTAACAATAATGAGTCACTCTGACTCATTATAGTACGCCGGCCGGCCACGGTATTAACAAAGAGGGAGGAGGCTTTCGGCAAGAAGAGAGGATGGGGAGGGGAACGCACTCCTCCCCGCCTACGGCTCCTCCTCTGGACCATCTGTAGTCTGATAGGAGGAACTACCCTGTCCCTGCCGGGTGCGCGAGATCTTGGTGTCCGATACCCGGCGGGAGCAGGCTCTCACGTGGCGTCCCTAACATCACTGAGCCAGCGCCGGTAGTCACCGGACTCTCTAGCCAACCCTACAATCACTTTGACAGGTAGCTGGGCTGGCGGTTTGGGGGTTGAGTATGGGGAAAGGGGGAGGGGGGGGTCGGGGGTACATAGAGCACTGTCCTCAACCTCCTCTGGAAACACTTGTGCCTGTGTTTACAGGGCACAGGCCATACATATTGTCATCGAGGTACCCATCAACATGATAGACAGGTGTGAGACTACATACACTGTATATTGTGGCTGCTGTGTCTTTATTATTAGTGATTACATACCTCAAAGTGCTGCCTCTGTCTGTCCAGTAATGTGTTTTTTTGGATGGATGGCACCAGGGCTATTAGTGTAGTCAGACTGTGTGCTGGTCCTGCTGCATTATTCATATGTGTGTATCTATATTTTTATTTATGTATATATATATATATATATATATATATATGACATGTATTCACGTCACATGACCTCCCCCAACATCCTGTCCCCTCACTATCCCGACGGTCACATGCCGACCAACAGGGACTATTCCCACTCGTGGGAACACACCCCATGGCGACCGCAGGTCACCACCGAGCCTGTAAGGGGCTTGCTGTACTCGCCCCCCACCGGGATCCCGGCGTCAGTATGCTGACTGCCGGTCAGCCATACCACACCTCTCTATCTCTCTCTCTCTCTCTATATATATATATATATATATATATATACACTGATCAAAAAAATAAAGGGAACACTAAAATAACACATCCTAGATCTGAATGAATTAAATATTCTTATTAAATACTTTGTTTTTTACATAGTTGAATGTGCTGACAACAAAATCACACAAAAATTATCAAAGGAGATCAAATTTATTAACCCATGGAGGTCTGGATTTGGAGTCACACTCAAAATTAAAGTGGAAAAACACACTACAGACTGATCCAACTTTGATGTAATGTCCTTAAAACAAGTCAAAATGAGGTTCAGTAGTGTGTGTGGCCTCCACGTGCCTGTATGACCTCCCTACAACGCCTGGGCATGCTCCTGATGAGGTGGCGGATGGTCTCCTGAGGGATCTCCTCCCAGACCTGGGCTAAAGCATCCACCAACTCCTGGACAGTCTGTGGTGCAACGTGGCGTTGGTGGATGGAGCGAGACGTGATGTCCCAGATGTGCTCAATTGGATTCAGGTCTGGGGAACGGGCGGGCCAGTTCATAGCATCAATGCCTTCGTCTTGCAGGAACTGCTGACACACTCCAGCCACATGAGGTCTAGCATTGTCTTGCATTAGGAGGAACCCAGGGCCAACCGCACCAGCATATGGTCTCACAAGGGGTCTGAGGATCTTATCTCGGTACCTAATGACAGTTAGGCTACCTCTGGCGAGCACATGGAGGGCTGTGCGGGCCCCCAAAGAAATGCCACCCCACACCATTACTGACCCACTGCCAAACCGGTCATGCTGGAGGATGTTGCAGGCAGCAGAACATTCTCCTTGGCGTCTCCAGACTCTGTCATGTCTGTCACATGTGCTCAGTGAGAACCTGCTTTCATCTGTGAAGAGCACAGGGCGCCAGTGGCGAATTTGCCAATCTTGATGTTCTCTGGCAAATGCCAAATGTCCTGCACGGTGTTGGGCTGTAAGCACAACCCCCACCTGTGGACGTCGGGCCCTCATACCACCCTCATGGAGTCTGTTTCTGATCGTTTGAGTAGACACATGCACATTTGTGGCTTGCTGGAGGTCATTTTGCAGGGGTCTGGCAGTGCTCCTCCTGTTCCTCCTTGCACAAAGGCGGAGGTAGCGGTCCTGCTGCTGGGTTGTTGCCCTCCTACGGACTCCTCCACGTCTCCTGATGTACTGGCCTGTCTCCTGGTAGCACCTCCATGCTCTGGACACTATGCTGACAGACACAGCAAACCTTCTTGCCACAGCTCGCATTGATGTGCTATCCTGGAAGAGCTGCACTACCTGAGCCACTTGTGTGGGTTGTAGGGAGGTCATACAGGCACGTGGAGGCCACACACACGGGTGTAGTATGGTATGCCGGCGCTCGGGGTCCCGGCGACCAGCATACCGGCGTCGGGAGCCCGACCGCCGGCATATCGACAGCGTGGCAAGCGCAAAGGAGCCCCTTGCGGGCTCGCTGCGCTCGCCACGCTACGGGCACGGTGGCGCGCTACGCGCGCCACACTATTTTTTTCTCCCTCCAGGTGGGTCGTGGACCCCCACGAGGGAGAATAGTTGTCGATATGCCGGGTGTCGGGATTCCGGCGGCGGTATACTGTGCGCCGGGATGCCGACATTCGGCATACAGAAGACCACCCCACACACACTACTGAGCCTCATTTTGACTTGTTTTAAGGACATTACATCAAAGTTGGATCAGCCTGTAGTGTGTTTTTCCACTTTAATTTTGAGGGTAACTCTAAATCCAGACCTCCATGGGTTAATAAATTTGATTTCCATTGATCATTTTTGTGTGATTTTGTTGTGTGATTTTGTTGTCAGCACATTCAACTATGTAAAGAAGAATATTTCATTCATTCAGATCTAGGATGTGTTATTTTAGTGTTCCATTTATTATTTTGAGCAGTGTATATATATATATATATATATATATATATATATATATATTTATATAAAATGGCACTTCATATTGTTTTATGTATATATGTATTTGGACTTTTTTCATTCTCTTTCCTCCTCTGTCTGTTATTTCCTCTGTGTTCCTCTTGTCTCCGTCTGTTATTCCCTGTGTGTTCCTCTTGTTTTCGTCTGTTATTCCCTCTGTGTTCCTCTTGTTTCCATCTGTTATTTCCCCTGTGTTCCTCTTGTTTCCGTCTGTTATTCCCTCTGTGTTCCTCTTGTTTCCGTCTGTTATTCCCCGTGTTCCTCTTGTTTCCGTCTGTTATTCCCTGTGTGTTCCTCTTGTTTTCGTCTGTTATTCCTTCTGTGTTCCTCTTGTCTTCATCTGTTATTCCCTCTGTGTTCTTCTTGTTTCCATCTGTTTATTTCCTCTGTGTTCCTCTTGTCTCCGTCTGTTATTCCCTCTGTGTTCTTTTTGTTTGCACCTTCCATCTGTCTACCCGTTTTCCCCCTGTATTCCTCCTGTCTCGCTCTGTGCCTCCCAACCACTCCTGTTCTATCCCGTCTTTTCCATGTGAGGTTTTTTCGTGTATGTGTCAGTATACAGCCGGTGTTGTGGAGGTGCCTCGGTTAAGGTCTAGTGAGAGAATTGGTGAGGGTGGGTGAGCAGAGATAGGTCAAGGGTGACTGGGGGTAGCCAGAAAAATGAGATTTATGGTAAGAACTTACCTTTGTTAAACCTCTTTCTGCGAGGTACACTGGGCTCCACAAGGATAGACATAGGGGATGTCCTAAAGCAGTTCCTTATGGGAGGGGACGCACAGTAGCGGGTACAAGAACCCGGCGTCCAAAGGAAGCATCCTGGGAAGCGGCTGTATCGAAGGCATAGAACCTTATGAACATATTCACTGAGGTCCACGTAACCGCCTTGCACAATTGTTCAAGGGTCGCACCACGTTGGGCCGCCCAAGAAAGTCCAACAGACCGAGTAGAGTGGGCCGTAATGTGAGCAGGAGCCGACAGACCAGCCCTCACATAAGCATGTGCAATCACCATTCTAATCCATCTGGCCAAAGTTTGCTTGTGAGCAGGCCAGCCCCGTTTGTGAAATCCAAACAGTACAAAGAGAGAATCAGATTTCCTAATAGAAGCAGTTCTCTTCACAATGTTACGGAGAGCCCATACCACATCCAAAGACCTCTCTTTGGGAGACAGATCAGGAGAAACAAGTGCCGGAACCACAATCTCCTGGTTAAGGTGGAACGAGGAAACCACCTTAGGTGAATATCCGGGACGAGCAGTGGCGCACCCAGGGGGGGTTTCCGAGTACCCAGAAACCGCCCTCCACTAAAAAATTTTTTTTTTTTTTTTTAGCTGCATGAGTATTATAAATGACTGTCTAGCATCCTCTGCAGCCTGCTGTCTTCCTGGTGGCACTTGCAAGTGCAATAAAAGTTTACTTTATTTTAATTATAGTACATATATATCCATGTGCCTACATATATACACATGTATATACATACATACATACATACATACATACATATAAACACACACACACACACATACGATATATATATATATACATGTGTATATATATGTGTACTGTATGTGTGTGTGTATATATATATATATATATATATATATATATGTATGCATGTTTAATATGCTATGTATATGTGTATATGGGTTCACTACAATCTCCCGGCGGCCGGCCTCCCGGCGACCAGCATACCGGCGCCGGGAGGCCGGCCGCCGGCTTACCAGCAGTGTGGCGAGCGCAAATGAGCCCCTTGCGGGCTCACTGCGCTTGCCACGCTACGCGCGCCACACTATTCTATTCTCCCTCCAGGGGGGTCGTGGACCCCCACGAGGGAGAATAAGTGTCGGTATGCCGGCGGTCAGGCTCCCGGCGCCGGTATGCTGGTCGCCGGGAGCCCGACCGCCGGCATACTGAAGACCACCCGTGTATATGTACGTGTGTGTGTGTATGTATATATATATATATATGTGTGTGTGTGTGTGTGTGTGTGTGTGTGTGTGTGTGTAGATATATGTATATATATATATATATATATATATATATGTACACACACACACACACACACACACAGACACACTAGTTTTACGGACCCAGCATATACTGGATCACCTCAGTCCCCACCCCCGTGATTGGCTCCGCCCAGTTCTGGAAACCCCCCCATGCAAATCCTGCGTTTGCCACTGACGAGTCCTAAGAACCGCCCGGTCACGGTGAAATATCAGATATGGAGAACTACAGGACAAGGCACCCAAATCTGACACTCTTCTAGCTGAAGGAATAGCCAGCAGAAACACCACCTTAAGGGAAAGCCACTTAAGATCAGCTGAACCAAGAGGTTCAAATGGAGACTCTTGTAACGCCTCCAAAACCACCGACAAGTCCCAAGGAGCCACAGGCGGGACATAGGGAGGTTGGATACGCAACACACCCTGAGTAAAGGTATGCACATCAGGTAAGGTTGCAATCTTTCTCTGAAACCACACCGACAAGGCAGAAATATGAACCTTGAGGGAGGCCAGATGCAGGCCTAAGTCCAGGCCCTGCTGAAGAAAAGCCAACAACTTGGCCGTACTAAACTTGGAAGCGTCATAATTGTAAGATGCTCACCAAACAAAGTAAGAATGCCAGACCCTATAGTAATCCGAGCAGAAGCCGGTTTCCGGGCGCACAACATAGTTTGAATGACCGTCTCTTTGAAAACCCTTTAGCCCTCAAGACGGAAGCTTCAAGAGCCACGCCAGCAAAGACAGCTGGGCTAGGTCCTGGTAGACACAGGGGCCCTGAACGAGAAGGTCTGGGCGTTGTGGAAGTAGAATTGGACGCTCTGACGATAGACCCTGCAGGTCTGAGAACCAGTGCCGTCCGGGCCACGCCGGAGCTATGAGAAGCAGAATCCCTCTTTCTTGCTTGAACTTCCGAATTACCCTGGGCAGGAGTGACACCAGAGGGAACATGTACGGCAGCCGAAACCTACACGGCACC
This sequence comes from Pseudophryne corroboree, assembly GCF_028390025.1. Lineage (NCBI taxonomy): Eukaryota > Metazoa > Chordata > Amphibia > Anura > Myobatrachidae > Pseudophryne > Pseudophryne corroboree. The sequence goes on along the minus strand of NC_086444.1, from coordinate 464,818,838 downwards.
GCCAGCGCATCCACAAATGCTGCTTGAGGATCCCTTGTCCTTGCTCCGAAGACCGGAACCTTGTAATTGTGTCGAGACGCCATCAGATCTACGTCTGGAAGGCCCGACCTTTCCACTAGGAGTTGAAACACTTCTGGATGGAGGCCCCACTCGCCGGCATGTACGTCCTGACGACTGAGAAAGTCCGCTTCCCAATTCAGGACTGAAGATTGCCGATATGGCCGGTAGATGGCGTTCCACCCAATGTAGAATCCGTGTGACTTCCTTCATTGCCAGACGGCTTCGAGTGCCGCCTTGATGATTTATGTAAGCCACTGTGGTGGCGTTGTCTGACTGCACTTGAACAGGATGGTTCTGAATTAAATGCTGGGCTAGGTTCAATGCATTGAAGACCGCCCGCAATTCCAGAAGGTTGATTGAGAGGAGGGACTCCTCCTTGGTCCACCGACCCTGAAAGGAGTGTTGCTCCAGCACCGCGCCCCAACCTCTTAGACTGGCATCTGTCGTCAACAGGACCCAGTTGGATATCCAGAAGGGACAGCCCCTGCACAATTGTTGGTCCTGGAGCCACCAGAGCAGCGACAGACAGACCTCCGGAGTCAATGAGATCATTTGAGACCTGATCCAGTGAGGCAAGCCGTCCCACTTGGCTAGAATCAGCCTCTGGAGGGGGCGAGAATGGAATTGAGCATACTCCACCATGTCGAATGCTGATACCATGAGGCCCAGCACCTGCATCACTGAATGTATCGACACTTGCGGACGAGAGAGGAAGCAACGAATCCTGTCCTGAAGCTTCAGGACTTTCTCCTGATACAAGAACAACCTCTGGTTGTGAGTGTCCAGTAGCACTCCCAGATGCACCATGCTCTGAGCAGGGACCAGGGAGGATTCTTCCAGTTGATGAGCTACCCGTGGGCTTGTAGAAACCGGACCGTCATATCCAGATGACGTAGGAGAAGTTCTGGGGAATTTTCCAGGATTGACAAGTCGTCCAGATACGGCAGTATCTTGACCCCTTGATGGCGGAGTACCACCGTCATCACCGCCATGACTTTGGTGAAGACTCGCGGAGCCATTGTTAAACCAAAAGGTAACGCCCGAAACTGGTAATGGAGGTTGCCAATCGCAAACCTCAGGTATTGCTGATGTGACGCTGCTATAGGAATATGCAGGTAAGCATCCTGTATATATCCAGGGAGACCATGTAGTCCCCAGGTTCCAAGGCCAGAACTATAGAGCGAAGGGTTTCCATACGGAACTTGGAAACCTTCACAAACCTGTTCAATGCCTTGAGGTTGAGAATGGGCCGGGAGGACCCATTCGGTTTCGGGACTAGAAACAGCGGAGAATAGTACCCCCGACCCCTCTGCGCAAGAGACACCTGTACTACGACTCCTGTATCCAGGAGGGTCTGTACCACCGAATGTAGAGTGTTTGCCTTTGTCTGGTCCAACGGGACGTCTGTCCGGCAAAATCGATGAGGGGGTCGGTTTTTGAAGGCTATGGCGTAACCTCGAGTGACGACTTCCCGTACCCAGGCATCTGAAGTGGTCTTCATCCATTCCTGGGTATACCCTAGAAGCCGGCCCCCCACCCTGGGATCCCCCAGGGGGAGGCCCGCCCCGACATGCGGCAGGCTTATCGGCCTTGGACGGGCCGCCCAGGCTCTTTTGGGCTTTGGCTTACCAGGTTTGGAAGTGCGGGTCTACTTGTTGTACGCCTGACCTTTTGCTTTACCTGAAGGACAAAAGGGGCGAAAGGAAGTACCTTTAGCCTTCGACACAGAAGGAGCGGTACTTGGCAGACAGGCAGTTTTGGCAGTAGCCAAGTCAGCCACTATCTTATTTAAGTCCTCCCCAAACAGAATATCTCCCTTGAAAGGGAGTACCTCCAGGGTTTTTCTAGAGTCCAGATCCACAGACCAGGATCTCAGCCACAATATCCGGCGAGCCAGGACTGATGTAGTAAAGGCCTTGGCTGCTAGAATACCGGCGAGAAGCTGTGACAATATATGACAAGCATTGTCTAGCATGGTCATGAGAGATTTCAGCTTCTTACTCCAAGGCCCATGCTTCAATAGCCTCTGCAGTCCATCTTGCTGCAATAGTGGGCCTTTGTGCAGCACCTGTGAGGGTGTAAATCACTTTTAGACAACCCTCCATACGTTTATCCGTAAGCTCTTTTAGAGACGTGACGGTAGTGACAGGTGGAGCTGAGGAAACCACCATCCTAGCCACATGTGAGTCTACTGGAGGAGGCGTTTCCCAATTCTTAGACAGCTCTGGTGCGAGGGGATAGCGAGCCAGCATCTTCTTTTGAGGCACAAACTTCGTACCCGGGTTTTCCCAGGGTTCCTGACGTATATCCACTAGGTGGTCAGAGTGAGGTAAAACTTGTTTAATCACCTTCTGACGCTTGAACCTATCTGGTTTCTTAGGAGGGACGGATGGCTCGGGATCATCCGCAATCTGTAGAAATAACTTAATAGCTTCCAAAAGATCAGGAACATCAACATGTGAACTACCCTCCCCATCAGCAGTATCTGAGTCAGAACCTGTGGGGTCAGTGTAAGTGCCGTCTTCATCAGACGATGTGTCAGTGACAGCAGTGGATTGTGAGGAGACAAGAGCTCGCTTAGAGGACCCTTTGGGCTTAGGCGAGCGATGGTCAGACTTTTTAGTAGTCAGGGACTGGTTCAGCTTCTTCAATTGAGCAGATAAATCGTCCACCCACGGCGGGTTAGCTGCAGGGACCACATACGGTTGTACCGGCATAGGGGGTCCCATAGGGGGTGTTAGTTTATTAACTAGCGTGTGTAGAAGCGTGGAAAAAGCGGCCCACGGTGGGTCATTATGTAACTCCGTTGCCACAGTCCCACTGGGGGGCAAGGAGCCCCCAGAACCAGAGCCCACAGCTGCTATATTTTCCTCATAAGGATCCGTGGCTTCAGCAACACCGGCAGTGTGTTCAGCCCCAGAACCGTTACCCTCAGAAGCAGACATTATATAACTTGCAGTATCAGGTAACACAGTACAATTGTCAGCAGCACAATACCTCTTACCCAAACCCCTGTGCAGTGTAGTCAGCACCAGCAGAGATAAAGGAGAGATATGGTGACTAAAATCACAGAGAAAAATACGTATTAAAGTATATCTTTGTGAAAATCCTATATCAATATCAAACCTGACGCACCAAGCCCCCTCAGGTTATAGAATATAGGGATAGCAAGTTGAGTGAAAGACACAAAATGGACATCACTCAGCTAGCTAATGCACACACAGATAGTCACAGTTTGTACAATGCAGAGGTTATTACTAACAATAATACTGCACTGGACTAGCTTATATATATAGCTATGTAGTTAATAGATATAACACTGCACAGTAAGAACTGGATGTATATCACAGGGTAATTGTACTAGAAAACCCTGACTAAGTGCACTCTTTCTTAACTAGCACTGTCTAAAAAGGCAGGTAGAATACTTAAGTGTCATGTAAAGTCACGGCACTGACAACCAGGCGGCTTTACACAGGAGGATTTGCCCAAGCAGTCCCAGGAACAGTGAAGCTGGGAGATAATGGTGCCCAGACACTGACAGGGAGTGAGGGAGAGACAGATATGCAGCTCCAGGGCGGGAACATTTGCGGGAAATGGTGCTCTGGGGCTGGGGAGGGGCTTCAGGTCTAAGCCTTATCCCCCTGCTGACAAAACCACGGGGTACTGTGGGCTACTGAAAATGGTTTAGAGAGAAAGCCTGACCTGCACCCATACCCTGGTGATCTAGTGGGATCGCCTGTACTGCCACAGTGTCCACCACCAGCGCGCGCGGCCCGCCTCCCACTGACCGCGCTGGATCGCGATAAAGGCCGGGTCCCGCAAGCGGGACCCACTCACCACCTCCCGAAGCACGGCCACGCGATCCCGGAGAGCCCCCGTCGTGTGTGCCTGACTGTGAAGAAAACCGGACCCTCCTGCTGTAGTTACCCGGCAACCAGGGCTCGAGAGTGTAGAGCGCCGCTGGGGAGAGCTGGAGCTGCAGCAGTGAATGTCTTCTGACATTTACCACCGCTGCTGCCCTTGTAGTGTTCACTTTTTTTTCAAAAAAAGCTCTTCTTAGGGCTGCCTGGAGCAGCCCCTCTGTTATTTGCCTGCTTACTGCAGCACCAACTACAAAACTGAGCTCCTGTGCAGGGAGGTGGGGTTATAGAGGAGGCGGCGCTATGCATTCTGGAAACAGTCAAAGCTTTGAGCCTGTTGGTGCCTCGGATCAAGATCCTACTCCACACCCCCAATGTCTATCCTTGTGGAGCCCAGTGTACCCCGCAGCAGAAAATATATTTTAATATGTGCAGGCGCACCGTACAGTGGGCGGGATGTACTAATGTACATCGCCGCCCATCGCCGCCCTGCGCCACGATGCTGATCGCATATGTACTAACATATGCGATCAGGATTGCGGAGGACAGCTCTTCCGATAAGAGCTGTCCTCCGCGATGTACAGCGGCAGTCTGACTTCCGGGATTCGGCCCCAGGAGTCAGTCTGCGCATGCGCGGGGTGACGGGGGGCGGCCGCAGGGCATGCTGGGAGGGATCCGTTCGGATTCCTCACACAGCGCCGCGGAGAGAAGCCCATAGGCTTCTATGAACTATCGCCAGCTAAAGCTGGCGAAACCCGCCGTGGCGCTGACCAGCCGGACGGGGCTTAGTACATCAGGAAAATGCGGTAAACAGGGGGTTTACCGCATTTTCTGCTTAGTACATCCGGCTCCCTAACAGCAGTGAAGCTTGCTACTAATTATCTAGAATATAAAATATTTATTTTTTGCGTGGGGAGGGGTGGTTGTGCAGGGGGGCCCATTACATTTTGTTGCACCTGGGCCCACCACTTGCTAGTTCCGCCACTGCTGCTGGCCACCCATAGTTACCCTTTGCCTTTCTCCAATGTAATCTTAATTTGTACAAGACATTCAAAACAATGATTTTAGGTCAACATGAGTAGACAAGGTAAAGACTTGCGGTGCTGGTAATAATAAACACATTCCAGGCCCAGCAGTGTGTTCTAGATGAGGGTGGGAAGTTGATGCGAGATGTAAAGGTTAGGCAAGTTCACATGACACATGAAGCAGGCTGGGATATAATGCTGGGGAAAAAAAGTATTTCACTGAAAATACTAAGCATTAAACTTGTGTGGCTTGTCCTGTCCCCTAAAATAAAAGCAATGTAAGAGTCATTAATTGAAAATGGACAGCCATCCCGACATAATACACAGAGAAAGAAAATTAATTTCGGTGTGTCAAACATAGGGGGTCATTCAGATCTGATCGCTGCTGTGTTTTCGCACAGTGGCCAATCAGGTACTAACTGCGTATGTAGTGCCGGCGCTACCCGCTCAGCAAGGTCTGAAATGCAGGGAGGCGCCGCGCTGGATAGGCGCTCTCCCTGCTTTACAGACCTTGCAGAACATGTGCGCTGTTGCTGCCCTTTGCCGCTGCGCCTTTCACTCTGTGTGATGGGGCAGCTAATGGGGTGACACAGAGGACAGATTATGGTGTGACACAGGGATCAGCTAATTGAGTGACACAGGGGACAGAGTATGGGGTGACATTGGGGACAGATAATGAGGTGACACAGGTGCCAGGGTTGGTTACAGGTAATGGGGTAGCACTGATGCCAGGACTGGAACAGATATTGGGATGACACAGGTGCCAGGACTGGTTACAGGTAGTGGGGTAGCACTAATGACAGGACTGTGGATAGATATTGGGGTGACACAGGCGCAAAGACTTGTTACAGGTAAAAGGGCGACACTGGTTCCACAACTGGGGACATATAACAGGATGACAGGCCTGGGGACAGATATGTGGGTGACACAGTGTCTGGGACTGGGATCTGGGGAATGATAACTGAATGACACAGGAGATGGGAACTAATTAATAAGGTGAAACAGGTGCTGGGGATGGATAACACAGGGCTAAGGTCAGGACACTGATAATAAGGGGATACAGGGGCAACATCTGGTAACAGAGAATATGGTGACAAAGGGTTCAGGACTGAGGGCGCTAGGGCTCGTGCTGCGGGCTGAGAATAGGAAGACGCAGAAGCCCAGACAGGGTGATGCCAGGCTACGTGCCACATCCAGAGTCAGGAGTAAGAGGAGAGAGACATCCGGGGACAGAGAGGGGCAGGTAGGATGTGCTAGGGCAGGAGGTCTCCCTTTACCTGGCCACCACCAGAAAGTCTGAGCACAGGGTGACGGCTGGCAGGGGAATGAGATCTCAAAATAAAGGGGAAAACAGTGAGTCCAGAAGAAGGTGGAGGGCAGGACACAGCAGACACGTCACTGTTGACAGCTCCAAGGTTAAGACGTCTCTGGAGACGCTGAAGTGGAGAGAAGTAAGTGATCGGCGCTTTGTGTTGCTCAGACGTGTGACCAGGGGTTTGTGCTATTAATATGGCTGCTGCTGGAACTGGCCATCGGTGCCCTGCAACTGTCTCCTATCACGCACAGTAATGTTACTGACGGACACTTCTGTGCGTTGTAATTTGAATTGGTACTATTCTGTGGCCATGCCCCTTCCCCATGAAGCCACACCCCTACATTTTTGCTGCGCACCTGAGGTGCCCTTGGTGTATATGTCCCCTTGGTGTATATGTGAGGGAGGGCGCCCATTTATTGTTTGCAGGAGGGCGCCGAACACACTAGCACTGACCATGTGCGCATGCGTATGGATCGCAATGTGCACGCATGTCAGACAACAACAAAGGGCATCGCTGGTCAGCAAGGGAACGGTGTGAAAAAAATCTATTCGCACGGGCTTTTGCAAGGTGATTTACAGGAGGCGGCCATTTGTGGGTGACCGTTTACTGGGAGTGTCTGGAAAAACGCAGGCATGTCCAAGCGTTTTCAGGGAGGGTGTCTGACATCAGCTCAGGCCCCGATCAGCCTGATGTGATCGCACTGTAGGAGTAAGTCCTGGGCTGCGCACACACTGCACAAAGTGGATTTTAGCAGCTCGGCGTACACATAGGATCACACACTTACACGGGAAATTTATACTACCCCTGGAGGCGACTATGTGATCCCAGGACAGCAAAGTTAGCAGCCCAGCGACCAGGTCTGAATTACCCCCATTATACATGAGCAAACAATTTATACTTCTGTAACTGTTATATTCATATAGATAGGCTTGTGTTCTCTTATGCAATGACTTGTAATTGTTATTGAGCTGAACATAACACATACATGCCTACTTTTGAAAAAGCATTTCAGGGAGATTGTGAAATTAACACCTATCAGTGCGGGCACGTACTGCTACATCGGAGAGGCGTGCAATGAAAATGACTTACATCCAAATGTAAATGAGCCCAAAGTTAGTAAGATCTATTTGTTGAAGAAAAAACACTGATATTTTGCAGGATTTGTTTGTGTGCTGTATTCTACAAGAGGTTCCATAAACTGTAAGTGGTCACGAGAAAACTTATTTAAAATGCATGTAGCCATAGGGATCATTGGGGCAGATGTATTAACCTGGAGAAGGGATAAAGAAGTGATAAAGCAGAGATAAGTGGAAGGTGATAGTGCACCAGCCAATCATTATGAATTTGAAAAATGACAGTTAGGAGCTAATTGGCTGGTGCATTATCACCTTCCACTTATCACTGTTTTATCACTTCTCCGGGCTTAATACATCTGCCCCATTGTGCCTTATAACCAATGCAGAGAAATGGCACTGTTGAGCCCATTTGAATGTATGTATCTCTGATTTCTTTTATTTCCCCAAGAATGTAATAGCTACATAATGGGGGTCAGCAGGGCCGGCGCTACCATTAGGCAGCTTTAGGCAGCTGCCTATGAGCGCCGGCCACTGGAGGGCGGCACGCCCCTCCTGAATTAGTTGTACCTAAAATCTTAATGTGCAGTGCTGGCTAGCGGCGGCCGCAGTGCGGGTCTAACCAGCCGCAGCGACCACTATCAGTCACCCCCGGCCAGGGTGAACTGCGTCTGTCGCGCCCCCTGGGCTGAAGGACCCCGGAACAAGCAGGAGCAGCAGCGCGATGCTGCTGTGTCCTAATACGGACAGGCAGCAGCAGCAGCAATCTCTCCTTACTCCCCCTGCAGCCGTAGGCAGGGAGGTCCGACCGCTGCTCCCCGCCTTCCATGCTTCGTCAGCCGTCGCCGTTTGCCACCAACTGTTGGCCGCCCTCCTGCTCCTGGCACCCTTAAGTTGTAGTTACCTGACCCTGGCCGGCTCCGCCTCCTGCCCTGCCACTGCATGCTCAGTGTATAGAAGTGTATAGAGGGGAGTGCTGCCACGGAACCGCGCCGCACATATACAGTAGGACAAAAAGCCCCAGCCACAGTCAGCAATAATATATATATGTATGTATGTATATACATATATATATAAATACATATATATATATATATATATACACACTCAAGATCAGAATGTGGGACCCCCTGGGCTACCAGCTTCACTATCCATGATGTAGATGTAAAGGGAATACCAGATTCTGAACTTGAGTGTATATATATATATATATATATATATATATATATAAAATATATATATATAACATAAATATATAATATATATATAATATAAATATATATATATATATATATATAGCATAGGAAAGAAGAGGCGGCACTCTGGAGACTCTGGTAAAGCAGTGAACTCTGTCAGGTGAGACTTTATCAACGTTTCGGGGTACAAGCCCCCGTCTTCAGGACACACAGTGATCAAACAAGTGAAAAACACACATTTAAATACATTTACCGGGCGCGCTTCCAGCCGTCCTCTCCACGCCGCTGCCCGGCTTCCGGACTCAGCGCTTCCGGTCAGGTGACCCCGGTCCGTGACGCGAGCTCCCAGTGCCGTCATGCAGGGGGCGGGGGAGGCCGTTGCTATGGTGCGTGCTGTAAATACATAATACACACAAACATGATCATGCAGTTCATAAGACAGAACAGGCAATCTAATGCCTGCCTGAGACATATCTAAAACCTGTGAAAGAACTGAGCTAAAATATGCCAAGTTCCAAGTGAAAAATACAAACATAGAAACATTTAAATAAAAAAATAAATGCATAAAACTTAGCAGTTGGCTTCACCTCGTAAGACCAGAGACATGGCATGCAGAAAGAGCTATTGTAAACGACTCTACGTGTGTTCAATACTCACTATATCTCAATACTTAATAATAAAGGAGGAGGGCTATGAGAATGACCTGTCACTAAGATCTGTCATCATGACTGTACTTATTAAATTAACCCCAGGTTTAAGCAAAACTGCTCATGCCCAAAGTCTCGTTAAGTCCTCTAGGCCTCAATGTGTCCAGTGCAATTATCCATCTAGTTTCCAATTGCAGGAGGCGTTTCGATCTATCGCCTCCCCTAATGGAGAAAGGCACTCTCTACCCAGGTTTTAAGGAAGATCAAGCCCAAGTCAAGTTTTGAACCTGTATCGGTAAACCCCTCTATTAAAACCTTTTCACGGATGCTTGAGGGTACCCTGGTAGAAGAACAGGGAAGAACCCGGTCTAATTTGACCAAAGATGAAAAGCTGGCCTTGAGTTAAGAACACGGGATGATATAGTAATTCGCGGAGCGGATAAGGGAGGGGCCATCGTGGTGATGGACAAAGACCAATACTTGATGGAATGCACAAGACTACTAAGTGACACTTCAACATATGCATGCCTGTCCAGGGATCCCACTCAACAATTTCAGAAAGAGTTGGACATTCTGTTGACTGAAGCAGTTAGTCAAGGCATCATATCTAATACAGTGTTTAGGGCACTGTCTAAACCTCATCCAGTAGTTCCGCTATTTTGCATCATCCCCAAAATACATAAAGATGCACACAATCCCCCTGGCAGACCTATTATCTCTGCCCGGGGGTCATTGTGTGAGGCCATATCTATTTACCTAGATGCCTTTTTACAGCCATGCATCCAACATACACATACCCACCTCAAGGACACCTCGACTTTGTTGAGAAAGTTTGAGGAACTTGTGACAGTACCTGAAGGCACATTATTGGCCTCTCTCGATGTGTCCAGTTTGTACACCTGTATTCCCCACGAGATGGGAATACAGGCAGTAAAATCACTGATCACTAATAATGCACTTTATGATGGTCCAGATGTAGCCTTTTTTTTTAAATTATTAAGATTTACGCTAACTCACAACTATTTTGTTCATGACAACAAATTCTACATCCAACTAACGGGGTGTGCGATGGGGTCCTGTGTGGCCCCGTCGTTCGCCAATTCGTACATGTGGGCAGTCGATCAAGATCTGTTCCTTAGCCAGGCAGTCATAACACAACATCTAATTTTATATCTTTGTTACATAGACGATTTGTTGCTCTTTTGGTCGGGGCCACAACATATACTTGAAGATTGGATTAACGCTCACAATATGTCCTCCAGTCCAGTCAAATTAACCATGACTGTAGATTCACAACAGATAGATTTTCTTGATGTGCATATCACAATCACAGATGGCAAGATTAACACATCCATGTATACCAAAAGCACTGACCGCAACACTTTATTGCGGCACGATAGTTTCCATCCCAGAGCTACTATTAATAGCTTGCCATACTCACAGATGTTAAGGGTATGCAGAATCAATAGTGATCTACAAGTCAGGGATCAGCAGCTGGACGAGATGTGCACTAAGTTCAAGGATCGGGGGTACCCTGACAGGTTGTTATATGGGGCACGGGCCAAAGCCACTAGGAAGTCCAGGCAACAACTGTTAACTGAAAGGGACCAAATTACTAAAGAAAAGAGGTTACCTTGGGTTAATCAATTCAATACATCTAGCAGGCACACTAGTAGAAGAGCCAAGGAGCTCTGGCCAATTGTAAGTACTGACCCTGATTTAAAGATGTTCAAAGACACTAAACTGATGCCGTGCTATACAAGGAGCCGGAACATCAGAAGTTTAGTTGTCAAAACTGATGTGGTTAAAAAATCTACACAAGAAGGCAGCTTACTTAGGTCCAGAAAGGGATGTTACAGGTGTGGTTGTAGCACATGCAATTTCCTGGTCCCGGGGGACTCATTTAAAACACCCATACTCGGGCAGGAATATTAAACTGAAGGATGCATATACGTGTAACTCCAAATTTGTGATATATCTCTTGTCTTGCCAATGTGGGTTACACTACGTGGGCAAGACTGAGTGCACGTTCAAAGTGAGGATGACACAACACAGATCTGCCATTAGGGCAGCTTTAGTGTCAGGAACTAGTGAACAACCGGTGGCACGGCATTTTGCCACAGCTAAACACTCGCTTGCAGCATTGAGGTACCGTATTGTGGATCAGGTGCCTTTCTCCATTAGGGGAGGCGATAGATCGAAACGCCTCCTGCAATTGAAAACTAGATGGATAATTGCACTGGACACATTGCGGCCTAGAGGACTTAACGAGACTTTGGGCATGAGCAGTTTTGCTTAAACCTGGGGTTAATTTAATAAGTACAGTCATGATGACAGATCTTAGTGACAGGTCATTCTCATAGCCCTCCTCCTTTATTATTAAGTATTGAGATATAGTGAGTATTGAATACACGTAGAGTCGTTTACAATAGCTCTTTCTGCATGCCATGTCTCTGGTCTTACGAGGTGAAGCCAACTGCTAAGTTTTATGCATTTATTTTTTTATTTAAATATTTCTATGTTTGTATTTTTCACTTGGAACTTGGCATATTTTAGCTCAGTTCTTTCACAGGTTTTAGATATGTCTCAGGCAGGCATTAGATTGCCTGTTCTGTCTTATGAACTGCATGATCATGTTTGTGTGTATTATGTATTTACAGCACGCACCATAGCAACGGCCTCCCCCGCCCCCTGCATGATGGCACTGGGAGCTCGCGTCACGGACCGGGGTCACCTGACCGGAAGCGCTGAGTCCGGAAGCCGGGCAGCGGCGTGGAGAGGACGGCTGGAAGCGCGCCTGGTAAGTGTATTTAAATGTGTGTTTTTCACTTGTTTGATCACTGTGTGTCCTGAAGACGGGGGCTTGTACCCCGAAACGTTGATAAAGTCTCACCTGACAGAGTTCACTGCTTTACCAGAGTCTCCAGAGTGCCGCCTCTTCTTTCCTATGCAATAGATACACAGACTGTCAGGTCTGTTTGGGAGGGCACCGGAGCGCGAGCCTTGCTCAATTAGCCCACGGGGGAGTGCCAGACATATTTCTCCAATATATATATATATATATATACTAGAGATGAGCGCCGGAAATTTTTCGGGTTTTGTGTTTTGGTTTTGGGTTCGGTTCCGCGGCCGTGTTTTGGGTTCGACCGCGTTTTGGCAAAACCTCACCGATTTTTTTTTGTCGGATTCGGGTGTGTTTTGGATTCGGGTGTTTTTTTCAAAAAACCCTAAAAAACAGCTTAAATCATAGAATTTGGGGGTAATTTTGATCCCAAAGTATTATTAACCTCAAAAAACATAATTTACACTCATTTTCAGCCTATTCTGAACACATCACACCTCACAATATTATTTTTAGTCCTAAAATTTGCACCGAGGTCGCTGTGTGAGTAAGATAAGCGACCCTAGTGGCCGACACAAACACCGGGCCCATCTAGGAGTGGCACTGCAGTGTCACGCAGGATGGCCCTTCCAAAAAACCCTCCCCAAACAGCACATGACGCAAAGAAAAAAAGAGGCGCAATGAGGTAGCTGACTGTGTGAGTAAGATTAGCGACCCTAGTGGCCGACACAAACACCGGGCACATCTAGGAGTGGCACTGCAGTGTCACGCAGGATGTCCCTTCCAAAAAACCCTCCCCAAACAGCACATGACGCAAAGAAAAAAAGAGGCGCAATGAGGTAGCTGACTGTGTGAGTAAGATTAGCGACCCTAGTGGCCGACACAAACACCGGGCCCATCTAGGAGTGGCACTGCAGTGTCACGCAGGATGTCCCTTCCAAAAAACCCTCCCCAATCAGCACATGATGCAAAGAAAAAGAAAAAAGAGGTGCAAGATGGAATTATCCTTGGGCCCTCCCACCCACCCTTATGTTGTATAAACAAAACAGGACATGCACACTTTAACCAACCCATCATTTCAGTGACAGGGTCTGCCACACGACTGTGACTGATATGACGGGTTGGTTTGGACCCCCCCCAAAAAAGAAGCAATTAATCTCTCCTTGCACAAACTGGCTCTACAGAGGCAAGATGTCCACCTCATCTTCACCCTCCGATATATCACCGTGTACATCCCCCTCCTCACAGATTATCAATTCGTCCCCACTGGAATCCACCATCTCAGCTCCCTGTGTACTTTGTGGAGGCAATTGCTGCTGGTCAATGTCTCCGCGGAGGAATTGATTATAATTCATTTTAATGAACATCATCTTCTCCACATTTTCTGGATGTAACCTCGTACGCCGATTGCTGACAAGGTGAGCGGCGGCACTAAACACTCTTTCGGAGTACACACTTGTGGGAGGGCAACTTAGGTAGAATAAAGCCAGTTTGTGCAAGGGCCTCCAAATTGCCTCTTTTTCCTGCCAGTATAAGTACGGACTGTGTGACGTGCCTACTTGGATGCGGTCACTCATATAATCCTCCACCATTCTATCAATGTTGAGAGAATCATATGCAGTGACAGTAGACGACATGTCCGTAATCGTTGTCAGGTCCTTCAGTCCGGACCAGATGTCAGCATCAGCAGTCGCTCCAGACTGCCCTGCATCACCGCCAGCGGGTGGGCTCGGAATTCTGAGCCTTTTCCTCGCACCCCCAGTTGCGGGAGAATGTGAAGGAGGAGATGTTGACAGGTCGCGTTCCGCTTGACTTGACAATTTTGTCACCAGCAGGTCTTTCAACCCCAGCAGACCTGTGTCTGCCGGAAAGAGAGATCCAAGGTAGGCTTTAAATCTAGGATCGAGCACGGTGGCCAAAATGTAGTGCTCTGATTTCAACAGATTGACCACCCGTGAATCCTTGTTAAGCGAATTAAGGGCTGCATCCACAAGTCCCACATGCCTAGCGGAATCGCTCCGTGTTAGCTCCTTCTTCAATGCCTCCAGCTTCTTCTGCAAAAGCCTGATGAGGGGAATGACCTGACTCAGGCTGGCAGTGTCTGAACTGACTTCACGTGTGGCAAGTTCAAAGGGCATCAGAACCTTGCACAACGTTGAAATCATTCTCCACTGCACTTGAGACAGGTGCATTCCATCTCCTATATCGTGCTCAATTGTATAGGCTTGAATGGCCTTTTGCTGCTCCTCCAACCTCTGAAGCATATAGAGGGTTGAATTCCACCTCGTTACCACTTCTTGCTTCAGATGATGGCAGGGCAGGTTCAGTAGTTTTTGGTGGTGCTCCAGTCTTCTGTACGTGGTGCCTGTACGCCGAAAGTGTCCCGCAATTTTTCTGGCCACCGACAGCATCTCTTGCACGCCCCTGTCGTTTTTTAAAAAATTCTGCACCACCAAATTCAAGGTATGTGCAAAACATGGGACGTGCTGGAATTTGCCCATATTTAATGCACACACAATATTGCTGGCGTTGTCCGATGCCACAAATCCACAGGAGAGTCCAATTGGGGTAAGCCATTCCGCGATGATCTTCCTCAGTTGCCGTAAGAGGTTTTCAGCTGTGTGCGTATTCTGGAAAGCGGTGATACAAAGCGTAGCCTGCCTAGGAAAGAGTTGGCGTTTGCGAGATGCTGCTACTGGTGCCGCCGCTGCTGTTCTTGCGGCGGGAGTCCATACATCTACCCAGTGGGCTGTCACAGTCATATAGTCCTGACCCTGCCCTGCTCCACTTGTCCACATGTCCGTGGTTAAGTGGACATTGGGTACAACTGCATTTTTTAGGACACTGGTGAGTCTTTTTCTGACGTCCGTGTACATTCTCGGTATCGCCTGCCTAGAGAAGTGGAACCTAGATGGTATTTGGTAACGGGGGCACACTGCCTCAATAAATTGTCTAGTTCCCTGTGAACTAACGGCGGATACCGGACGCACGTCTAACACCAACATAGTTGTCAAGGACTCAGTTATCCGCTTTGCAGTAGGATGACTGCTGTGATATTTCATCTTCCTCGCAAAGGACTGTTGAACAGTCAATTGCTTACTGGAAGTAGTACAAGTGGGCTTACGACTTCCCCTCTGGGATGACCATCGACTCCCAGCGGCAACAACAGCAGCGCCAGCAGCAGTAGGCGTTACACGCAAGGATGCATCGGAGGAATCCCAGGCAGGAAAGGACTCGTCAGACTTGCCAGTGACATGGCCTGCAGGACTATTGGCATTCCTGGGGAAGGAGGAAATTGACACTGAGGGAGTTGGTGGGGTGGTTTGCGTGAGCTTGGTTACAAGAGGAAGGGATTTACTGGTCAGTGGACTGCTTCCGCTGTCACCCAAAGTTTTTGAACTTGTCACTGACTTATTATGAATGCGCTGCAGGTGACGTATAAGGGAGGATGTTCCGAGGTGGTTAACGTCCTTACCCCTACTTATTACAGCTTGACAAAGGGAACACACGGCTTGACACCTGTTGTCCGCATTTCTGGTGAAATACCTCCACACCGAAGAGCTGATTTTTTTGGTATTTTCACCTGGCATGTCAACGGCCATATTCCTCCCACGGACAACAGGTGTCTCCCCGGGTGCCTGACTTAAACAAACCACCTCACCATCAGAATCCTCCTGGTCAATTTCCTCCCCAGCGCCAGCAACACCCATATCCTCCTCATCCTGGTGTACTTCAACACTGACATCTTCAATCTGACTATCATGAACTGCACTGCGGGTGCTCCTTCCAGCACTTGCAGGGGGCATGCAAATAGTGGAAGGCGCATGCTCTTCACGTCCAGTGTTGGGAAGGTCAGGCATCGCAAACGACACAATTGGACTCTCCTTGTGGATTTGGGATTTCAAAGAACGCACAGTTCTTTGCGGTGCTTTTGCCAGCTTGAGTCTTTTCAGTTTTCTAGCGAGAGGCTGAGTGCTTCCATCCTCATGTGAAGCTGAACCACTAGCCATGAACATAGGCCAGGGCCTCAGCCGTTCCTTGCCACTCCGTGTGGTAAATGGCATATTGGCAAGTTTACGCTTCTCCTCCGACAATTTTATTTTAGGTTTTGGAGTCCTTTTTTTTCTGATATTTGGTGTTTTGGATTTGACATGCTCTGTACTATGACATTGGGCATCGGCCTTGGCAGACGACGTTGCTGGCATTTCATCGTCTCGGCCATGACTAGTGGCAGCAGCTTCAGCACGAGGTGGAAGTGGATCTTGATCTTTCCCTAATTTTGGAACCTCAACTTTTTTGTTCTCCATATTTTATAGGCAGAACTAAAAGGCACCTCAGGTAAACAATGGAGATGGATGGATTGGATACTAGTATACAATTATGGACGGACTGCCACGGTTAGGTGGTATAAAAAAACCACGGTTAGGTGGTATATATTATAATAATAATACAATTATGGATGGACGGACTGCCTGCCGACTGCCGACACAGAGGTAGCCACAGCCGTGAACTACCGCACTGTACACTGGTTGATAAAGAGATAGTAGTATACTCGTAACAACTAGTATGACACTATGACGACGGTATAAAGAATGAAAAAAAAACCACGGTTAGGTGGTATATATTATAATAATAATACAATTATGGATGGACGGACTGCCTGCCGACTGCCGACACAGAGGTAGCCACAGCCGTGAACTACCGCACTGTACACTGGTTGATAAAGAGATAGTAGTATACTCGTAACAATTAGGATGACACTATGACGGTATAAAGAATGAAAAAAAAACCACGGTTAGGTGGTAGGTATATAATAATAAATAATACAATTCTGGTCGGACGGACTGCCTGCCGTGTGCCGACACAGAGGTAGCCACAGCCGTGAACTACCGCACTGTACACTGGTTGATAAAGAGATAGTAGTATACTCGTAACAATTAGGATGACACTATGACGGTATAAAGAATGAAAAAAAAACCACGGTTAGGTGGTAGGTATATAATAATAAATAATACAATTCTGGTCGGACGGACTGCCTGCCGTGTGCCGACACAGAGGTAGCCACAGCCGTGAACTACCGCACTGTACACTGGTTGATAAAGAGATAGTAGTATACTCGTAACAATTAGGATGACACTATGACGGTATAAAGAATGAAAAAAAAACCACGGTTAGGTGGTAGGTATATAATAATAAATAATACAATTCTGGTCGGACGGACTGCCTGCCGTGTGCCGACACAGAGGTAGCCACAGCCGTGAACTACCGCACTGTACACTGGTTGATAAAGAGATAGTAGTATACTCGTAACAATTAGGATGACACTATGACGGTATAAAGAATGAAAAAAAAACCACGGTTAGGTGGTAGGTATATAATAATAATAATACAATTATGGATGGACGGACTGCCTGCCGACTGCCGACACAGAGGTAGCCACAGCCGTGAACTACCGCACTGTACACTGGTTGATAAAGAGATAGTAGTATACTCGTAACAATTAGGATGACACTATGACGGTATAAAGAATGAAAAAAAAACCACGGTTAGGTGGTAGGTATATAATAATAAATAATACAATTCTGGTCGGACGGACTGCCTGCCGTGTGCCGACACAGAGGTAGCCACAGCCGTGAACTACCGCACTGTACACTGGTTGATAAAGAGATAGTAGTATACTCGTAACAATTAGGATGACACTATGACGGTATAAAGAATGAAAAAAAAACCACGGTTAGGTGGTAGGTATATAATAATAAATAATACAATTCTGGTCGGACGGACTGCCTGCCGTGTGCCGACACAGAGGTAGCCACAGCCGTGAACTACCGCACTGTACACTGGTTGATAAAGAGATAGTAGTATACTCGTAACAATTAGGATGACACTATGACGGTATAAAGAATGAAAAAAAAACCACGGTTAGGTGGTAGGTATATAATAATAAATAATACAATTCTGGTCGGACGGACTGCCTGCCGTGTGCCGACACAGAGGTAGCCACAGCCGTGAACTACCGCACTGTACACTGGTTGATAAAGAGATAGTAGTATACTCGTAACAATTAGGATGACACTATGACGGTATAAAGAATGAAAAAAAAACCACGGTTAGGTGGTAGGTATATAATAATAAATAATACAATTCTGGTCGGACGGACTGCCTGCCGTGTGCCGACACAGAGGTAGCCACAGCCGTGAACTACCGCACTGTACACTGGTTGATAAAGAGATAGTAGTATACTCGTAACAATTAGGATGACACTATGACGGTATAAAGAATGAAAAAAAAACCACGGTTAGGTGGTAGGTATATAATAATAATAATACAATTATGGATGGACGGACTGCCTGCCGACTGCCGACACAGAGGTAGCCACAGCCGTGAACTACCGCACTGTACACTGGTTGATAAAGAGATAGTAGTATACTCGTAACAATTAGGATGACACTATGACGGTATAAAGAATGAAAAAAAAACCACGGTTAGGTGGTAGGTATATAATAATAAATAATACAATTCTGGTCGGACGGACTGCCTGCCGTGTGCCGACACAGAGGTAGCCACAGCCGTGAACTACCGCACTGTACACTGGTTGATAAAGAGATAGTAGTATACTCGTAACAATTAGGATGACACTATGACGGTATAAAGAATGAAAAAAAAACCACGGTTAGGTGGTAGGTATATAATAATAAATAATACAATTCTGGTCGGACGGACTGCCTGCCGTGTGCCGACACAGAGGTAGCCACAGCCGTGAACTACCGCACTGTACACTGGTTGATAAAGAGATAGTAGTATACTCGTAACAATTAGGATGACACTATGACGGTATAAAGAATGAAAAAAAAACCACGGTTAGGTGGTAGGTATATAATAATAAATAATACAATTCTGGTCGGACGGACTGCCTGCCGTGTGCCGACACAGAGGTAGCCACAGCCGTGAACTACCGCACTGTACACTGGTTGATAAAGAGATAGTAGTATACTCGTAACAATTAGGATGACACTATGACGGTATAAAGAATGAAAAAAAAACCACGGTTAGGTGGTAGGTATATAATAATAAATAATACAATTCTGGTCGGACGGACTGCCTGCCGTGTGCCGACACAGAGGTAGCCACAGCCGTGAACTACCGCACTGTACACTGGTTGATAAAGAGATAGTAGTATACTCGTAACAATTAGGATGACACTATGACGGTATAAAGAATGAAAAAAAAACCACGGTTAGGTGGTAGGTATATAATAATAAATAATACAATTCTGGTCGGACGGACTGCCTGCCGTGTGCCGACACAGAGGTAGCCACAGCCGTGAACTACCGCACTGTACACTGGTTGATAAAGAGATAGTAGTATACTCGTAACAATTAGGATGACACTATGACGGTATAAAGAATGAAAAAAAAACCACGGTTAGGTGGTAGGTATATAATAATAAATAATACAATTCTGGTCGGACGGACTGCCTGCCGTGTGCCGACACAGAGGTAGCCACAGCCGTGAACTACCGCACTGTACACTGGTTGATAAAGAGATAGTAGTATACTCGTAACAATTAGGATGACACTATGACGGTATAAAGAATGAAAAAAAAACCACGGTTAGGTGGTAGGTATATAATAATAAATAATACAATTCTGGTCGGACGGACTGCCTGCCGTGTGCCGACACAGAGGTAGCCACAGCCGTGAACTACCGCACTGTACTGTGTCTGCTGCTAATATAGACTGGTTGATATTTAAAGAGATATTAGTAGTATACAACAATACTATACTGGTGGTCAGGCACTGGTCACCACTCCTGCAGCAAAAGTGTGCACTGTTAATTAATATAATTGTACTCCTGGCTCCTGCTAACAACCTGCAGTGCTCCCCAGTCTCCCCCACAATTAATTATAAGCTTTTAATTTATACATTGATGACTGTGCAGCACACTGGGCTGAGCTGAGTGCACACAGACTGAGTCACACTGTGTGACTGACTGTGCTGTGTATCGTTTTTTTTTTCAGGCAGAGAACGGATATAGCAGAGAGAAGTGAACGGATATATTATATTAAATAAAAGTTAACTAGCAACTGCACTGGTCACTGACTGTGGTAAACTAACTCTGTCTGCGACTCTGCACAATCTCTCTCTATCTAATCTATCTATCTCTATTCTAATGGAGAGGACGCCAGACACGTCCTCTCCCTATCAATCTCAATGCACGAGTGAAAATGGCGGCGACGCGCGGCTCCTTATATAGAATCCGAGTCTCGCGATAGAATCCGAGCCTCGCGAGAATCCGACAGCGTCATGATGACGTTCGGGCGCGCTCGGGTTAACCGAGCAAGGCGGGAAGATCCGAGTCGCTCGGACCCGTGAAAAAAAACATGAAGTTCGGGCGGGTTCGGATTCCGAGGAACCGAACCCGCTCATCTCTAATATATACAGGGCTCGAAGTGGACCGGTATACAACGGTATGGCATACCAGCACTTCTTCGAGCACTGTGTCTGAAGACCCCCGCTGCATTGAGCTCTCGCTCCTGACCACGGCGCCGCTACTATTTCAAATCTGCCTCTCTTGCTTGGCTGCCGGTCTGCAACAGATTTGAAATAGCGCCGCGGT
Source organism: Pseudophryne corroboree (assembly GCF_028390025.1). Lineage (NCBI taxonomy): Eukaryota > Metazoa > Chordata > Amphibia > Anura > Myobatrachidae > Pseudophryne > Pseudophryne corroboree. The sequence goes on along the minus strand of NC_086444.1, from coordinate 464,798,200 downwards.
CATAGGACCCGCTGTGCCGCCAACCACAGCAGGGCAAAGGGGTTACTAAAAGACCCCCTCTCGGGTGGGGACACATAAAAGGACCCACTCACTGCCATTCAGTGGCTGCCTGAGAGCTGAAAGAGCAGCGGAATAAGCGAGACAGGGGGAGGCAGGGAACTTTAGCAGGAGGAGCAGAGTGGAGACTGGGGACACGGGGAGGAGCTGCCCCCAAGACCAGCCTCCCTGACTGAGAGAGGGGTACATCGTCCGGACAGCGAGGCCGGAAGAAGCGCCGCACCGCAGCTACCAGCGAGCACCATGGCAGACAAGGAGGGAGGGTAAGTGTGGACTGTGCAGAAATTTAGCGGCTCTTGTGCAAGAAACTCTAGAGGTGAGATCACAGCCGACTTTTCACATAAGGAGGAGCGTCAGTGTGTGGCACCCTTGGTGCCCGTCTTCATCACCCAGAGTCCAGCAGAGCGGCAAAGGTTCCATGCACCTCACCCTATGCTGTTCCCTCTTTCTCCCTGTCTTTCTCTTTCTCCCGGCTCTGTCTCCCTATCTCTGCGTCTCTCTCCCTCTGTCTCTCTCTCTCCCTGTGTGTGTGTCTCTCTCTCCCTGTCTCTCTGTCTCCCTCTCTGCTTCTCTCTCCCTCTCACTCTCTCCCCCTTTCCCTCGCTTCTCTCTCTCCCCATCTGTCTCTCCCTGTCTGTCTTCCTCCCCTCTCTCTCCTCATCTCTCCCTCTCTCTCTCTCTCTCTCCCTGTCTGTCTCCCTCGTCTCACTCCGTCTCTATTTCTCTAACGTCCTAAGTGGATGCTGGGGACTCCGTAAGGACCATGGGGATAGCGGCTCCGCAGGAGACTGGGCACATCTAAAGAAAGCTTTAGGACTATCTGGTGTGCACTGGCTCCTCCCCCCATGACCCTCCTCCAAGCCTCAGTTAGATCTCTGTGCCCGAACGAGAAGGGTGCACACTGGGGGCTCTCCTGAGCTTCTTAGTGAAAGTTTTAGATTAGGTTTTTTATTTTCAGTGAGACCTGCTGGCAACAGGCTCACTGCATCGAGGGACTAAGGGGAGAAGAAGCGAACTCACCTGCGTGCAGAGTGGATTGGGCTTCTTAGGCTACTGGACATTAGCTCCAGAGGGACGATCACAGGCCCAGCTTGGATGGGTCCCAGAGCCGCGCCGCCGGCCCCCTTACAGAGCCAGAAGGCAGAAGAGGTCCGGAAAATCGGCGGCAGAAGACGTCCTGTCTTCAACAAGGTAGCGCACAGCACTGCAGCTGTGCGCCATTGCTCTCAGCACACTTCACACTTCGGTCACTGAGGGTGCAGGGCGCTGGGGGGGGGCGCCCTGAGACGCAATAAAAACACCTTGGATGGCAAAAAAATGCATCACATATAGCTCCTGGGCTATATGGATGCATTTAACCCCTGCCAGAATCCATAAAAAAGCAGGAGAAAAGTCAGCGAAAAAGGGGCGGAGCCTATCTCCTCAGCACACTGGCGCCATTTTCCCTCACAGCTCCGTTGGAGGGAAGCTCCCTGTCTCTCCCCTGCAGTCACTACACTACAGAAAGGGTTAAAAAAAGAGAGGGGGGCACTAATTAGGCGCAGTATTAACTATACAGCAGCTATAAGGGGAAAAACACTTATATAAGGTTATCCCTGTATATATATAGCGCTCTGGTGTGTGCTGGCAAACTCTCCCTCTGTCTCCCCAAAGGGCTAGTGGGGTCCTGTCCTCTATCAGAGCATTCCCTGTGTGTGTGCTGTATGTCGGTACTTTTGTGTCGACATGTATGAGGAGAAAAATGATGTGGAGACGGAGCAGATTGCCTGTAATAGTGATGTCACCCCCTAGGGGGTCGACACCTGAGTGGATGAACTGTTGGAAGGAATTACGTGACAGTGTCAGCTCTGTATAAAAGACAGTGGTTGACATGAGACAGCCGGCTACTCAGCTTGTGCCTGTCCAGACGTCTCATAGGCCGTCAGGGGCTCTAAAGCGCCCGTTACCTCAGATGGCAGATATAGACGCCGACACGGATACTGACTCCAGTGTCGACGGTGAAGAGACGAATGTGACTTCCAGTAGGGCCACACGTTACATGATTGAGGCAATGAAAAATGTTTTACACATTTCTGATAATACGAGTACCACCAAAAAAGGGGTATTATGTTCGGTGAGGAAAAACTACCTGTAGTTTTCCTGAATCTGAGAAATTAAATGAGGTGTGTGATGATGCGTGGGTTTCCCCCGATAACAACGGATAATTTCTAAAATGTTATTGGCATTATATCCTTTCCCGCCAGAGGTTAGGGTGCGTTGGGAAGCACCCCCTAGGGGGGATAAAGCGCTCACACGCTTGTAAGGGCTCTACCTTCGCCTGAGATAACCGCCCTTAAGGATCCTGCTGATAGAAAGCAGGAGGGTATCCTAAAAGGTATTTACACACATACTGGTGTTATACTGCGACCAGCAATCGCCTCAGCCTGGATGTGCAGTGCTGGGTTGGCGTGGTCGGATTCCCTGACTGAAAATATTGATACCCTAGATAGGGAGAGTATATTTTTGCCTATAGAGCATTTAAAAGATGCATTTTTATATATGCGTGATGCACAGCGGAATATTTGCCGACTGGCATCAAGTCTAAGCGCGTTGTCCATTTCTACCAGTAGAGGGTTATGGACACGTCAGTGGTCAGGTGATGCGTATTCCAAACGGCATTTGGAAGTATTGCTTTATTAAGGGAGGAGTTATTTGGGGTCGGTCTTTCAGACCTGGTGGCCACGGCAACAGCTCGGAATTCCACGTTTGTACCCCAGGTCGCCTCTCAACATGAGAAGACGCCATATTATCAGGCGCAGTCTTTTCGTGGACAAGCGGGCAAAAGGTTCCTCATTTCTGCCCCGTGACAGAGGGAGAGGAAAAAGGCTGCAGAAATCAGCCAGTTCCCAGGAACAGAAACCCTCTCCCGCCTCTGCCAAGCCCTCAGTATACGCTGGGGCTTTACAAGCAGAATCAGGCACGGTGGGGGGCCCGTCTCGATGAATTTCAGCGCGCAGTGGGCTCACTCGCAAGTAGACCCCTGGATCCTTCAGGTGATATCTCAGGGGTACAAATTAGAATTCGAGACGTCTCCCCCTCGCCGTTTCCTAAAGTCGGCTTTACCGATGTCTCCTTCTGACAGGGAGACAGTTTTGGAAGCCATTCACAAGCTGTATTCCCAGCAGGTGATAATCAAGATACCCCTCCTGCAACAGGGAACGGGGTATTATTCCACACTGTTGTGGTACCGAAGCCGGACGGCTCGGTGAGACCGATTCTAAATCTAAAATCTTTGAACACTTACGTACAGAGGTTCAAATTCAAGATTGAGTCACTCAGAGCAGTGATTGCGAACCTGGAAGAAGGGGACTACATGATGTCTCGGGACATCAAGGATGCTTACCTTCATGTCAAAATTTACCCTTCTCACCAAGGGTACCTCAGGTTTATGGTACAGAACTGTCACTATCAGTTCAGACGCTGCCGTATGGATGGTACACGGCACCCCGGGTCTTTACCAAGGTAATGGCCGAAATGATGATATTCCTTCGAAGGAAGTGAATTTTAGTTATACCTTCCTTGGACAATTCCCTTATAAGGGTAAGATCCAGGGAACAGTTGGAGGTCGGTGTAGCACTATCTCAGGTAGTGTTGCGGCAGCACGATTGGATTCTCAATATTCCAAAATCGCACCTGGTTCCGACGACGTGTCTTCTGTTCCTAGGGATGATCCTGGACACAGTCCAGAAAAAGGTGTTTCTCCCGGAGGAGAAAGCCAGGGAGTTATCCGAGCTAGTCAGGAACCTCCTAAAACCGAGCCAAGTCTCAGTGCATCAAGGCACAAGGGTTCTGGGTAAAATGGTGGCTTCCTACGAAGCAATCCCATTCGGCAGATTCCACGCAAGAACTTTCCAGTGGGACCTGCTGGACAAATGGTCCGGATCGCATCTTCAGATGCATCAGCGGATAACCCTGTCACCAAGGACAAGGGTGTCCCTCCTGTGGTGGTTGCAGAGTGCTCATCTTCTAGAGGGCCGCAGATTAGGCATTCAGGACTGGGTCCTGGTGACCACGGATGCCAGCCTGCGAGGCTGGGAAGCAGTCACACAGGGAAGGAATATCCAGGGCTTATGGTCAAGCCTGGAGACATCACTTCACATAAATATCCTGAAGCTAAGGGACATTTACAATGCTCTAAGCTTAGCAAGACCTCTGCTTCAAGGTCAGCCGGTGTTGATCCAGTCGGACAACATCACGGCAGTCACCCACGTAAACAGACAGGGTGGCACAAGAAGCAGGAGGGCAATGGCAGAAGCTGCAAGGATTCTTCGCTGGGCGGAAAATCATGTGATAGCACTGTCAGCAGTATTCATTCCGGGAGTGGACAACTGGGAAGCAGACTTCCTCAGCACGACCTCCACCCGGGAGAGTGGGGACTTCACCCAGAAGTCTGCCACATGATTAAAAACTCGACAGGTATTGCGCCAGGTCCAGGGACCCTCAGGCAATAAGCTGTAGACGCTCTGGTAACACCGTGGGTGTACCAGTCAGGGTATGTGTTCCCTCCTCTGCCTCTCATACCCAAGGTACTGAGATTGATAAGATGGAGAGGAGTAAGCACTATATTCATGGTTCCGGATTGGCCAAGAAGGACTTGGTAACCGGAACTTCAAGAGATGCTCACGGAGGATCCGTGGCCTCTACCTCTAAGAAGGGACCTGCTCCAGCAAGGACCCTGTCTGTTCCAAGACTTACCGCGGCTGCGTTTGACGGCATGGCGGTTGAACGCCGGATCCTGAAGGAAAAAAGGCATTCCGGATGAAGTCATCCCTATCCTGATCAAAGCCAGGAAGGATGTAACCGCAAAAACATTATCACCGCAATTGGCGAAAATATGTTGCGTGGTGCGAGGCCAGTAAGGCCCGACGGAGGAAATTCAACTGGGTCGATTCCTACATTTCCTGCAAACAGGAGTGTCTATGGGCCTGAAATTGGGGTCCATTAAGGTTCAAATTTCGGCCCTGTCAATTTTCTTCCAAAAAGAACTAGCTTCAGTCCCTGAAGTTCAGACGTTTGTAAAAGGGGTACTGCATATACAGCCTCCTTTTGTGCCTCCAGTGGCACTTTGGGATCTCAATGTAGTTTTGGGTTCCAAAAGTCACATTGGTTTGAACCACTTAAATCTGTGGAGTTAAAATATCTCACATGGAAAGTGGTCATGCTGTTGGCCCTGGCCTGGGCCAGGCGCGTGTCAGAATTGGCGGCTTTATCCTGAAAAAGCCCTTATCTGATTTTCCATTCGGACAGGGCGGAATTGAGGACTCGTCCTCAGTTTCTCCCCAAGGTGGTTTCAGCGTCTCACCTGAACCAACCTATTGGTGGTGCCTGCGGCTACTAGGGACTTGGAGGCCTCCAAGTTGCTAGACGTTGTCAGTGCCCTGAAAATATATGTTTCCAGGACGGCTGGAGTCAGGAAATCTGACTCGCTGTTTATCCTGTGTGCACCCAACAAGCTGGGTGCTCCTGCTTCTAAGCAGACTATTGCTCGTTGGATTTGTAGTACAATTCAGCTTGCACATTCTGTGGCAGGCCTGCCACAGCCAAAAATCTGTAAATGCCCACTCCACAAGGAAGGTGGGCTCATCTTGGGCGGCTGCCCGAGGGGTCTCGGCTTTACAACTTTGCCGAGCAGCTACTTGGTCAGGAGCAAATACGTTTGTAAAATTCTACAAAATTGATATCCTGGCTGAGGAGGACCTGGAGTTCTCTCATTTGGTGCTGCAGAGTCATCCGCACTCTCCCGCCCGTTTGGGAGCTTTGGTATAATCCCCATGGTCCTTACGGAGTCCCCAGCATTCACTTAGGACGTTAGAGAAAATAAGAATTTACTTACCGATAATTCTATTTCTCATAGTCCGTAGTGGATGCTGGGCGCCCATCCCAAGTGCGGATTGTCTGCAATACTTGTACATAGTTATTGTTACAAAAATCGGGTTATTATTGTTGTGAGCCATCTTTCAGAGGCTCCTCTGTTATCATGCTGTTAACTGGGTTCAGATCACAGGTTGTACAGTGTGATTGGTGTGGCTGGTATGAGTCTTACCTGGGATTCAAAATCCTTCCTTATTGTGTACGCTCGTCCGGGCACAGTATCCTAACTGAGGCTTGGAGGAGGGTCATGGGGGGAGGAGCCAGTGCACACCAGATAGTCCTAAAGCTTTCTTTAGATGTGCCCAGTCTCCTGCGGAGCCGCTATCCCCATGGTCCTTACGGAGTCCCCAGCATCCACTACGGACTATGAGAAATAGAATTATCGGTAAGTAAATTCTTATTTTCCCTTTCCCTGTGTCTCTCTCCCTTTCCGTCTCTCTCCCTGGCTTCTCTCTCTCCCCATCTCCCTCTCCCTCTCTCTCTCCCGCGTCTCTTTCCCCGTCTCTTTCTCTCCATCTCTCTCTCTCCCTGTCTCTCTCTCACTTTCCCTGTCTGTGTCCCTATCTCTGTCTCCCTCTCCCTGTCTCTCTCCTGCATCTCTCTTTCCCCCCCTTTCTCTCCATCTGTCTCTCTCCCTCATCTCTCTCTCCCTGTCTCTCTCCTTCTCCCTGTATCTCTCCCTGTCTCTGCATCTCTCTACCTCTCCCTCGCTTCTCTGTCTCCATGTCTCTCCCTGTCTCTCTCTACTGTCTCTCTCACCCCCTCCGTGTCCCTGTCTCTGCATCTATCTCTCTGTCTCCCCTCCCTCGCCCCTCTCTCCCCATCTCCGTCTCTCCCTCGTCTCTCTCTGTCCCTCGTCTCCCTCGTCTCTGTCCCTCCCTCATCTCTCTCTCTCCGTCTGTCACTCTCTCCATCTGTCTCTCCCTGTCTCGCTCTCTCTTCCTCGTTCATCTCTCTCTCATCTCCCTCTCTCCCTCATCTCTCTCTCTCTCCCTCCCTTGTCTCTCTCTCCCTCATCTCTCTCACTCGTCTCTCTCTCCCCCTCCCTCTTCTCTCTCTCTCCCCCTCCCTCGTCTCCCTCTGTCCCTGGTCTCTCTCCCTCATCTCTCTTCCCCTCTCCCTGTCTCCCTCTCTCTGTCTCTGTGTCTCACACAGTAGGAAGGGGGACTTGGCTCAGAAAAGAAGGAAGAGGGTGATATCACTCACACAGGAGAAGTGTGTGTGTGTGTGTGTGTGTGTGTGTGTGTGTGTGGGGGGGGGGGGGGGGGTGCATGGCTCACATAGGGGAACGGGGTTATCACTCACACAGGGCAAGGAGTCAGTAAAATACAAAAGCATTTTTGCAAGGAGGGGGCACAACATTTTTCTTGCCTCTGGGCAATTGAGCTGAAGTTACGCCACTGCTTACCCTGCTGCCTTTCTCTCTCCCTAGTCCCTACTGTATGCCACTGCCAGAGCCGGCCTTAGCTATAGGCAGGCTAGGCATTTGCCTAGGGCATTCAAGCATGTCTAGGGGCATCCAAGCATGTCCCTGCAGCATCTCATGCTGAGAGGGACAGTCCGCAAACTAACTGTTACTTTCCAAATGTATTCAATCAGTACTTGTATACACTGCTGTTTACATTTGTCAAAAAAAATGCACACTGTGCCTTAAACTTCCTCCGACATGCTTGAATGCCCCTGACTTGTGAGACCTCAGACAGACAGCAGAAGCCCAGTAAATGCAATTCCTGGACCTGTAACATTTTTACTGACTATATAAGGTTCTTACTGGATGGCTTCTTATGATAACACATGTGTATTTTGGAAGACTGCTTCACAGAAACCTGACATCACCTATACTGCTTGTGCACATGGGGGAGGGGGACCCTGCCATCCTGTGTGTGTCCCTTGTCCCTGTGCAAACCCCAGGAGTCTGCAGGGACATAACATGGGCAGTGTTCTCCCCACACTTTATTTCCTAGAGTGTCCATACCGTAAAATTCCCCTGCCATCTAGCACTGTAACGTGGTCAGTAAGTTGCGTTGTGCTATTTCTATATGAAACATCAGTGCAGCGTGACTTTTGGACAAATCAGACTGGAGGGCAGAGCATTTAGCTCCCACAGTATAAAGTAAAGTGCATGCAGTTAAGGGAAGTAACAGACACCAGCAAACACACTGAATAGTGAAGAGAATGGACAGTTTCTACATGTTTGTGTTATGCACACCAGTGCCTGCAGGAAAGTACTGGTGTCAGAACTGTTATGCAAAACAAATGGACTCACAGACAGACTGGGGAATATGACATAACGTACACAGAAGGTGATAGGGTAACAAAATACACACAAAGTGAACAGAGAAGCCCAGAGGCTAAGGAACTGGGTATCTCCCTTGTATTAGAACTGCTCAGATGGGAAAAGCAAGATGTTGTGTTTTAATACGTAGAAAACCCGAAATGCTGTTGCTAAGGGCAACAGCAAAACCCTAAAGGGTTACCAACGGGTGTGGCAGTAAACTCCTTGGTCAGAGATGGAATGATAGACACAAGGAGAGTCTCCACAATCCTAATTCTCACTTGCAGTGCACAGGTTCAGCTTACTGCCACTAAACTGACCCCTGACACCTAGCACAGTGAGACAGGATTAGACAGGCAAGTCTTAGAATACAGCCGCAAACTTGCTAAGTTCACAGAGTAGTAACAGAACCCCAGCAAGCTAAACGACTGACTCCAGTCTTACTGCTAGGTCTGGATTGGCAGAGTGTAATACGAAATCCCCAGGCCTATTTGCAGTAAGCAACAAACAAATACAAAGCTACACAGTACTGGCTAACTTTCAGGAACTGACTAACCAACAAAGATTCAGCAGCATCTGCTTACCCTGAGAAGAGGCCTTATAAAGCAGGTGCTGTCCACGCCCCACTCAGACCTCACAGACTGTGAGCACAAAAACCAGCACCGGATCCCCTGCCATGCACAGAGCCTATAACCACTGCACAGCAAAAGACCCGAACCGGAGTATCAGCTGCGCTCAGGTTACTCCGCTAGCACTTGTCTCCCGGTTGCCATGACGACGTGGCAGCACAGGGCAGAAGACCCTAACAGTACCCCCCCCTCTGACGAGGGGTCAAAGAACCCCTACCACCGGGTTTATCAGGGAACTGCGAGAAGAAAGAGCGTATCAGTCTGGGGGCATGAAGATCACAACTGCGCACCCACGACCGCTCCTCCGGGCCATACCCCTTCCAGTGCACCAAAAATGACAGCCGACCCCGAACCACCTTGGAGTCAAGAATCCTTTCAACAACAAACTCCCTCTGGCCACGTATCAGAAGAGGGGAAGGTCTTCCACTGGAAGAAGGATTACTAATCGCCCGTTTTAAAAGGGAACAATGAAATGTTTTATTGATACCCAAAGAACTGGGCAGATCTAACTGAAATGCCACCGGATTGATAACCCTGGTGATCTTATAAGGGCCGATGAACCGGGGGCCTAACTTATGAGATGGCTGTCTCAACTTCAAATTCTTGGTAGACAACCAGACGAAGTCTCCTAATTTGAAGCTGCAGGGTCTTTTCCGCTTATCAAAAACCCTTTTGGTCACTAATGACACAGACACAAGGGCTTTCTTCACTTTCCGCCAAATACCTCTAAGGACCGAAACCACAGAGGAACCACCAGGCGTGGAGTCCAGGGGGTCAAAAGAATTGGCCTTAGGATGATGCCCATACACACAAAGGAAGGGAGAGATCCCTGTAGCAGAGTGAGCCGCGTTGTTATAGGCAAACTCCGCCATGGACAGATGAGCAACCCAGTCAGTCTGACACTTGGAGACATAACACCTGAGGAACTGCTCCAAGGACTGGTTCACCCTTTCAGTCTGCCCATTAGACTGCGGATGGTAGCCTGACGACAAGCTGACAGAAATCTGGAGATCGGAACAAAATGCCCTCCAGAATTTGGCCACAAACTGGGATCCGCGGTCAGAGACCACATCAAGTGGCAACCCGTGGAGACGCACAACATGCAGCATAAATAATTCAGACAGGCGTCTGGCCGATGGCAGCCCAACCAGTGGAACGAAGTGCGCCATCTTCGAAAACCTGTCAACGACAACCCAGATGGCTGTCATCCCCGAGGATTTGGGCAAGTCCACCACAAAATCCATTGAAATGTGGGTCCATGGCTTAGATGGGATAGAGAGTGGATGTAATGGGCCAACAGGAACCCCTCTAGGAGTCTTATTTCGGGCACAGATGTCACATGCCCGAACCCACTGATCCACATCCTTAGCCACCGAGGGCCACCACACCGCCCTAGATAGCAACTCCCGAGTTCTGGCAATACCCGGGTGACCTGCCGACTTCTTGGTATGGAATTCCAGGAACACTCGCTGTCTTAACCTAGGAGGCACAAACAAAAGACCTACCGGAAGGTCTGGAGGAGCCTGCTCCTGTGCTCTAAGGACTAATGATAAGAGGTCCTGGGTAATGCCCACTTTAATACATGATGGGGAAACAATGGGCAACGGCTCCTCGGTGGTCTCCTGATATTGGAGCAAAACTCCGCGAGAGCGCATCAGCCTTGATGTTTTTTGACCCAGGGCGATATGTTATCAAAAAATTAAAGCGAGCAAAAAACAAAGCCCATCGTGCCTGCCTGGCATTGAGACGCTTCGCTGACTCTAAATATGCCAGATTCTTATGGTCAGTGAGAATTGAGACCACAAACTTAGCCCCCTCAAGCCAGTGTCTCCACTCCTCGAGTGCATCCTTAATAGCCAACAATTCCCGGTTACCCACGTCATAATTCATCTCGGCAGGCGAAAATTTACGGGAAAAGTAAGCACAGGGATGAAGGCGATTATCAGACACTCCCATCTGAGAAAGCACTGCCCCAATACCCATCTCAGAGGCATCCACCTCCACCACAAAAGGACGCTCTGGATCTGGGTGTTGCAGCACCTTGGCCGAAACAAATGCCCTTTTGAGACGGGCAAAAGCCGCTTTAGCCTCACAAGACCAGTGAGCTACATCCGCCCCTTTCTTAGTGAGTGCCACCAAGGGCGCCACTATAGACGAAAATCCAGCGATAAATCGTCTATAAAAATTCTCAAAGCCCAGGAAACGCTGAAGCGCCTTCAAACTAGTGGGCTGCACCCAATCCAGGACTGCCTGTACCTTGGAACCCTCCATTTGGAAACCTTCTGGGGAGATAATATATCCTAGAAATGCGATTTGCTGAACTTCAAATTCGCACTTCTCCAGCTTCGCCCCAAGCCGGTGGTCTCTGAGTTTCTGGAGGACTAAGCGTACATGCTTCCGATGTTCCTCCAGGGAATGGGAGAAGATTAGGATGTCATCTAAGTATACAACTAAGAATCTATCCAAATATTCCCTGAGCACATCATTCATGAAATCCTGGAAGACTGCCGGGGCATTACAGAGCCCAAAAGGCATCACCAAATATTCATAATGCCCTGAGTGGGTATTAAAGGCAGTCTTCCATTCATCCCCCTCTCTTATTCGGATTAGATTGTACGCACCGCGTAGGTCAATCTTAGAAAAAATGGTGGCAGTACGAAGCTGGTCAAACAAGACCGAAATGAGAGGCAGTGGGTATGAGTTTTTGATCGTGATACGGTTCAATTCCCTGAAGTCGATGCAGGGTCGCAACGAACCGTCCTTTTTACCCACGAAGAAGAACCCCGACCCAACTGGAGACTGTGAAGGACTGATAAATCCCTTAGCCAAGTTCTCCTGAATGTACTCTGCCATAGCCTGAGTCTCAGGACGTGACAGGGAGTACAACCTGCTCTTGGGAAGCTTAGCATTTGGCTACAAATCAATGGCACAGTCATAGGGGTGATGGGGAGGTAGTACCTCTGCAACTTTTTTGGAGAACACGTCCGCAAAATCTGCATAACACCCTGGCAATCCTGGCAAACTTAGCTGCGAGAGCCTGACTGGAAGGCTCAAGCAACTCCTGAAACAATCAGTACCCCAACTAAGAATCTACCCAGAGACCCAGTCAAATTGAGGATTGTGGGCCCTTAACCAGGGTAACCCCAACACCAATGGGGCAAAAGTACAGACAGTCACATAAAAGGACAATTTTTCAGAGTGTGTGGCTCCAATAAACAAAGAAATCTGGCTAGTGCAAGAGGTAATTTTACCTTGGGATAATGGTTCCCCGTTTAACCCACAAATCTCAATTTCCGATGCCAAGGGTACTAAGGGAACAGAGTGTTTCAGGGCGAATTGGCGGTCCATAAAAACCCCGTCGGCCCCACTGTCCACAAAGGCCTCAGTCTTGACAGTTTGACCGAGGATCTTCAAGGTCACCGGAATGATAAAAGTCTTCTTGGGAAATTCTGACTTCTGGCCTGACAGGATATTTCCCATCACCCTCAGGCCCTGAAGTTTTCCGGCTTTTCTGGGCATGATACTACCACATGACCTTTATTCCCACAGTACAAACACAACCCCTGCTGTCTCCTCCGCGTCTTCTCACGCGAGGAGAGGCGGGTAGCCCCAATCTGCATAGGCTCCTCTGAAAATTCCTCAGAGTCTGAGGTTCCCTTGGGAAGGAAGGAAATCTCAGTCTCCCTTTCAAGCCTACGCTCTCTCAGCCGTCTATCCACCCGGATGGATAACTGCATGAGCTGATCCAAGCTATCAGGCAAGGGATATTGTACCAGTTGGTCCTTTATCTGGTTAGAAAGACCTCTTCGGTACTGGTGTCTCAGGGCTGGGTCATTCCACTGGGTATCATGGGCCAACCTCCGAAACTCCGTACAGTAAACCTCAACTGGCCTTCGCCCTTGCTTAAGGATCGAAATCTGAGCCTCGGCTGAGGCCGTCTTGTCAGGGTCATCATACAACATGCCCAGTGCCGTAAAAAAAGCATCAACACTTTTAAGCGACGGACAGTCAGGCTGCAACCCATATGCCCAGACCTGTGGGTCTCCTTGTAGCAAGGAAATCACTATGCCCACCCGCTGAATCTCCGACCCAGAAGACTGAGGCCTGAGCCGGAAGTATAGCTTGCAGCTCTCCTTGAAACAAAAGAACTGCGAGCGATCTCCAGAAAAACTATCCGGGAGATTTACTTTCGGCTCCTTAACCCCTGCAGGTGCTGCTGCTGCGGGAGCTCCACCAGCAGCCTGGGAGGTGTGCATTTTAATGGACAAATCATTAAATTGTCGAGTCAGGACCTGCACCTGATCCACCACCTGTTGCAACGTATTTTGAGGGGTATGCTCCATATTCCCACAAAATTTCAACAGGAGTATTAGGCTGCTGAATATGTTATGCACACCAGTGCCTGCAGGAAAGTACTGGTGTCAGAACTGTTATGCACTCCAGTGCCTGCAGGAATGTACTGGTGTTTGAACTGTTATGCAAAACAAATGGACTCACAGACAGACTGGGGAATATGACATAACGTACACAGAAGGTGATAGGGTAACAAAATACACACAAAGTGAACAGAGAAGCCCAGAGGCTAAGGAACTGGGTATCTCCCTTGTATTAGAACTGCTCAGATGGGAAAAGCAAGATGTTGTGTTTTAATACGTAGAAAACCCGAAATGCTGTTGCTAAGGGCAACAGCAAAACCCTAAAGGGTTACCAACGGGTGTGGCAGTAAACTCCTTGGTCAGAGATGGAATGATAGACACAAGGAGAGTCTCCACAATCCTAATTCTCACTTGCAGTGCACAGGTTCAGCTTACTGCCACTAAACTGACCCCTGACACCTACACAGTGAGACAGGATTAGACAGGCAAGTCTTAGAATACAGCCGCAAACTTGCTAAGTTCACAGAGTAGTAACAGAACCCCAGCAAGCTAAACGACTGACTCCAGTCTTACTGCTAGGTCTGGATTGGCAGAGTGTAATACCAAATCCCCAGGCCTATTTGCAGTAAGCAACAAACAAATACAAAGCTACACAGTACTGGCTAACTTTCAGGAACTGACTAACCAACAAAGATTCAGCAGCATCTGCTTACCCTGAGAAGAGGCCTTATAAAGCAGGTGCTGTCCACGCCCCACTCAGACCTCACAGACTGTGAGCACAAAAACCAGCACCGGATCCCCTGCCGTGCACAGAGCCTATAACCACTGCACAGCAAAAGACCCGAACCGGAGTATCAGCTGCGCTCAGGTTACTCCGCTAGCACTTGTCTCCCGGTTGCCATGACGACGTGGCAGCACAGGGCAGGAGACCCTAACAGTTTGATACTGATCTTTTTGTATAACCAGCAAGTGTGGCAGTATCTGTGGCAGTATATGTGTATTATGGGCATTACTAATGTGGGGCATATGTGTAAGGTGCATTACTGTGTGGCATTATGTGTATTATGGGCATTACTAATGTGGGGCATATGTGTAAGGCTCCTTTACTGTGTGGAATTATATGTATTATGGTCATTACTGTGTGGCATTGTGCAGAGTTGAACTGGCCCACAGGGTAACCCCCCGGTGGGCCCCACTACCTGAGCATTGCAGGTACAGATGCAGAACTAGCGGCGGAGCTAGGGGGCACCAGACAAAATTTGGCCTAGGGCATCAAATTGGCTAGGGCCGGCTCTGGCCACTGCTATCCCACTCTCTGTCACTCTCCCTGTCCCTATGTCCCTGCTGTCACTTTCCCTGTCCCTCTGTCACTCTCCCTGTCCCTATGTCCCTGCTGTCACTTTTCCTGTCCCTCTGTCACTTTCCCTGTCCCTATGTCCCTGCTGTCACTCTCTTGAATTTTGTTTATTCCATGTGGCATAATGTGAATTTCGGCTCATTCAGTGTGCTATAATGTGAATTTCGTCTCATTCTGTATGCTATAATGTGAATTTTTGACTCATACCGTGTGGTATAATGTGAATTTTGACTCATACCGTGTGCTATAATGTGAATTTCGGCTCATACTGTGTGGTATAATGTGCATTTCGGCTCATGCTGTGTGCTATAATGTGATTTTCGTCTCATACTGTGTGGTATAATGTGAATTTCGGCTCATACCGTGTGCTATAATTTGAATTTCGGCTCATACTGTGTGGCATAATGTGAATTTCGGCTCATACTGTGTGCTATAATGTGATTTTCGTCTCATACTGTGTGGTATAATGTGAATTTCGGCTCATACTGTGTAGTATAATGTGAAAGGGGCACCAGTACTAGATAGTATAAGGGGTCCTACTATTGTGGTGCATAATGTGTATAAGGGGTATACTATATGATGTTGTAAACTACACTGAAGGCCATGCCCCCTTGTGAGTGGCCACGCCCCCTTTCCCAGAGGGGCATGCATAATTGCAATCATCACTTTTCCATACACCCACATCAAAATTTCCACTTCGACTACTATATATATATATATATATTTACTTTTCATTTTAAATTTTTAAAAACAGGAAAGGGGATACGGAACACAAAATCAATATATACGGAGGGGTGTAACTAGCCAATCGTAGCTCATGGACCGCAAGCTAATCATAATGTGGCATAATGTGTAAGGGGCATTACTGTGTGGCATAATGTATAGGAGGCATTACTTTATCGCATATTGTGTTATAAATGGCAATATTACTGTGTGGCATAATGTGTATAAGGAGTACTACTGTGTGGCAGGATGTGCATCGACTCTACTGTGTGGTTTAATGTAAATGGGCTCTACTATGGTGTAACGTGAATAAGGGGAGCTACTCTGTGATGTAACGTGAATATGAGGCACTACTGTGTGATGCAACATCAATAAGAGTCACTACTGTAACGTAACGTGAATAAGGGGGGGAAAGTAGGCTTACATTTTGCCTAGGGTGCCGAGAAACCTTCCACCGGCCCTGGGGGTCAGGTGCAATCAGGGAGATTGCTGGACTATTCAGGGAGTGAGGGAGATTGCTGCTATTTCAGGGAGTCTCCTGCAGAATGAGGGAGGGTAGGCAGCTATGGCGTAACATAATAATCCCATTTGTGTGCACTACCCAGAAATTTTCCAATTATTTCCAGTGTTGTCAATGTAAATATCTATCTATCTATCTATCTATCTATCTATCTATCTATCTATCTATCTATCTATCTATCTATCTATATTGGTATCTATCTAGAAATATATATTTTGGTGCATATATATCATACTTGCCTACTTTTGAAAAAGCATTTCAGGGAGATTGTGAAAGTAACACCTATAAGCGCGGACGTGTACTACTACATCTGAGAGGCGTGTCATGAAAATGAATTACATCAAAACGTAAATGAGTCCCAAAGTTAGTAAACTGTATACACATATACTGTAAGTGGCCATGAGAAACCTTATTTAAAATGAATGTAGCCATAGGGATCATTGTGCCTTATATTCAATACAGGGAAATGGCACTGATGATCCCATTTGAATGTATATCTCTCTAATTTATCTTTTCCCCAAGAATGTAACAACTATATAATGGGGGTAAGGTAAAATCAGGGAGATTGCTGGTCTATTCAGGGAGTCAGGGAGATTGCTGCTACTTCAGGAGTTTCCTGCAGAATGAGGGAGGTTAGGCAACTTTGATATGGAGTGCTGTCCCACATGGAGTGATTGAATAAAAGCACTTTCTGCACTTTGCACTTTACCTGCTGAGACCATACTCTGAGTGCCGACGCTTGCTGGGCTTACTGTACATGTAAATGTTTTCCGGATGGCACCAGGGCAATATTTATTATAAGAAGTGAGTGCCGATTCAACTGCTATATATATATATATATATATATATATATATATGTATATGCACCAACTGTTGGTGTGTGGCAGGATAGGATGAGAGATAAGGGGAAAGGGAACAGGGCAAAGCTACATACCTCCAGACTATGGGCCTAACTCAGGTTCGATCGGTGAAGTGTGGAAATTCTGTGATTTCAGCAGTTCTGTGCATGCGCGTACACCGCTGCGAGCATGAGCATGGACTTAGATTAAGTCCCGGCAGGGGAGGGGGGTCGGTGAAGGGGCTTTTGTTGTGGCGTTTTAGGGGTGTCGTGGTGGTGTTGGGGGAGGGGTGCGGCCTATGCAATGGAGGTGTATCCGGACAGTTTGTGGGACGGCCTGCAGCGGCTGTGTGACCCAAAAAATGGTGTCCGGCGACTGCCTTCATAGTTAGGCTGCGGAGGCAGGGGGCTACCCTAAACATTTTAGCAGGGGGGGGGGGGGAAGGACCTGGCATGTGGGGCGGCCTTGCCCTGTGCTTGGCAGAAACCCGCATGCTAGAGAAAGGAGTTGTATTTTCGCAAATTTTCACAAAACTACAACAAAACCCTAAGGGGTCTATTTACTAAGCCTTGGATGGAGATAAAGTCGCTGGACATAAAGTACCAGCCAATCGGCTCCTAACTGTCATTTTTCAAACACAGCCTGTGGCATAACTGTTAGGAGCCGATTGGATGGTGCTTTATCTCCAGCGACTTTATCTCCATCCAAGGCTTAGTAAATACTGACCCCTAAGTCATTAATCGCATACTGTACAGCAGTTACAGATAGAAAAAATGTTGTAGTGTAGCAACTTAAATCACATTTATTTATTTATTTATTTAAGGGTAAATGATGTTCTTAACAATTTAAGTGATAGTAATATAATTGCACCATAAAATATCACAGTCAGGTTCTAACTTCACTGACAGTAATGGCCTGGCATTCTCAAAGTTTATAAAAAGACACAATATGGGTAATGTGTAGCTGATGATAGTGATAGCGACCTCCCCACTTGACCCTATCCCCTCCCACCTCCTCCACTACCTCTCTCCTTCTGCCTGCTACTATCTGGCACACCTTCTCAATCTCTCCCTCTCATCAGGCACTGTCCCCTCTGCCTTCATGCATGCTCTTGTCTCCCCTATTCTTAAAAAAACATACCCTTGATCCAAACACCCTCTCCAACTATCGACCCATCTCTCTCCTCCCTTTTGCCTTCAAACTCCTTGAGCATATTGTCTATAACCGCCTCACTGCCTTTCTTTCCTCCCACTCACTGCTTGACCTATTCCAGTCTGGTTTCCGTTCTCTCCACTCCACTGAAACTGTCCTCACAAAAGTCTGCAATGACCTCCATGCAGCCAAATCTAGGTCCCACTACTCTCTACGTATTCTTCTTGACCTCTCTACTGCTTTTGACACGGTGGACCACCCTGTCCTTCTGCAAATCCTTCACTCTCTTGGTCTGCGTGATACTGTCCTCTCCTGGCTGTCCTCCTACCTATCTGATCGTTCCTTCTCTGTCTCCTCTCATGACACTACCTCCCCCCAACTTCTACTAACTGTTGACGTCCCCCAAGGTTCTGTTCTTGGTCCTCTCCTTTTCTCTCTCTCTATACATCCTCTCTAGGTGAACTCATTAGTTCTTTTAACTTCCAATATCACCTCTATGCTGATGACACTCAAATCTACCTTTCCTCCCCTGATCTCTCCTCAGCTCTCCTCACTCGTGCCTCCAACTGTCTCTCTGCTATCTCTTACTGGATGTCCCAGCGCTTTCTTAAACTCAACATGTCCAAGACTGAGTAGATCATCTTCCCACCCTCCCACACAACCTCACCTCCCACAATCTCATTATCCACTGATGGCACAACTATCTCCTCTAGCCCCCAAGTACACTGTCTTGGCGTAATCCTTGACTCCTCCTTCTTTAAACCACACATTCAGCACCTCTCACAAACCTGTCATTTTCATCTCAAAAATATTTCCAGGGTCAGACCCTTTCTCACTCAGGATGCCACCAAGATCATTATCCACTCACTCATCATTTCCAGACTGGATTACTGTAATCTCCTCCTAACTGGCCTCCCTGACAATTACCTTCTCCACTCCAATCAGGGCCGTCTTTTCATATGGGCTCAATGGGCTCTTGCCCAAGGGCCCCAAGAGAATAAGGGCCCTAGGCTGATATCTGAGGGTCCCCTCTTTCCAGGGGTACCAGATTTTTGAAAATCGGCCCTGGAGAACCAGAGATATCTGACTTGAAAGCAGTGGTCCCCATCCAAGCCTGTTAATTGCTCTTCCCAGCCAGATATTTCGGGTTCTGTCTGACTTTGAGTATTTCTAAGTATATAAGCCAAAAGCTGTGACTCTCCACTTTTAGTGGACACTGGCAGCTTGTTTCTACTATGCCCAGAACCAGAGATATCAGCCTTCAAGCAGCTGGTCCCTGCTCCAGCTCCACATGCCTAATATGCAGTTTTAGATTTTCGTTGGTGAATTGCTCTGGCTCCTGTAATCTGATCCCCAAGTCCTCAGAACCTTCTGAAAGGTGGGACTCTCTAGTATTTTATTCCATTCAAAGCTAAGAAATATATTTTCAGGAACTTGAGATATCTGCAGTCAAGCAAGCTGCCCTCCCACCGTAAAATGATATTAAGCCCACTCCACTAGCCACCCCTCCCCTACGTATGAAACACCCCCTACCACCCTGGAAGTCATGTACCAGGACTTCTTCATTCAGCACAATGACCCCTTCTACAGTTTAGCCCCATTTGTGCAGTAAAGGAGTAATTAGCAGAAATCACTGCTTCAGGTTCTACATGCTGAGCAGAAGATAGAACACCCCCTACCGCCCGCGGGACATCAAAGCTGCTGCTGATAGCTCCTCCCACCCCTACCGCTGGAGCATGGGTAGGGGGCCCAGTGCATTGCTGTGCCCAGGGGCCTACACTGCTGTTAAGACGGCTCTGACTCCAATCTATCCTCAATGCTGCAGCCCGGCTCATCTTCCTCACCAAACGCACTACGTCCACCTGCCCTCTCCTACAAGCCCTTCACTGGCTTCCCTTCCCCTTCAGAAGCCAATTCAAACTTCTCACACTCACTTACAAAGCACTCACCCACTCCTCTTCTATTTACATCGCTGACCTTATCTCCCTTTACTCTCCCACCCATCTTCTTCGCTCTGCTAATGCACGCCAACTCTCCTGTCTTCTGATTACTTCCTCCCACTCCTATCTCCATGATTTTGGGCACAACTACATGACCAGGGCCCAAGGTACCTGAAGCAGCTACTGACCCCATACTGCCCCCCTCGATTACTGCGATCTGTAGATGAAGGACTTTTAGCAGTACCTAGAATCTCCCGTAATTCATCTGGGGGTCGAGCTTTTAGTCATGTGGCTCCGTCTCTATGGAACTCACTTCCCCGGACAGTGCGAGAGGCTACAACTATAGAATCCTTCAAAAGTAGACTCAAGACTTTCCTTTTTACTCAAGCATTCCCATAATTGTCCCTTTAGTATCTCCATGCTACTGTATTTTATGAAAATCTGTTCTGTACTTCATTATTTTCTGTACTATATTATGCTATGTATCTGTTAAGCGCCTTGAGTCCTATTGGAGAAAGAGCGCTATATAAATAAAATTATTATTATTATTATTATTATTTTTCACGTGCTGCTCACTTACTCTGGAATTCTCTACCTCTCCCCCTCAGACTCTCCACCTCTCTACAGAACTTCAAAAGGGCTCTTAAGACCCACTTCTTTACCATACCCAGCCAAATCTCATCCTAACCCTCTGTTCCACGTAGTAATGAGCGGGTTCGGTTCCTCGGAAACCGAACCCCCCCCCGAACTTCACCCATTTTGCACGGGTCCGAGGCATACTCGGATTCTCCCGTATGGCTCGGTTAATCCGAGCGCGCCTGAACGTCATCATCCCGCTGTCGGATTCTCGCGAGATTCGGATTCTATATAAGCAGCCGCGCGTCGCCGCCATTTTCACTCGTGCATTGGAAATGTTAGGGAGAGGACGTGGCTGGCGTCCTCTCCGTTTATTAATACTATTTGTGCTGCTTATTGCTTAATTGTGGGGACTGGGGAGCAGCTGTATTATATAGGAGGAGTACAGTGCAGAGTTTTGCTGACCAGTGACCACCAGTATACGTTGTCTGCCTGAAAAACACTCCATATCTGTGCTCAGTGTGCTGCATATATCTGTGCTCACACAGAACGATAACAGTTTTTCTGTAACCCCTTCCCTACCAGGCAGCTCAGACTGTGTGCTCGCCTCCTGACAAGTAATAAAGCAGCACAGACTTCACTGCACACTCGCTGCTGCTCCCTCTCACCATCTATCACTCGTTCCTGTGCTGACATGCAGGCTGTGAGAGGAGGGACGGAGGGGTAACAGCTGCCAGACGATTAACACTGCCACTGCCACATTATGTTTTTACCACCACCGCTGTACTCACAAGTCTCAGCGGGTCACTCACTCACTGTGTCCACAGCTTACTTCCTTGAATATCCCGCGGCTGCTGACAAGAACAGTACACGCCTACTCTGGGCATACAGCCAATAGGCATGCAGCTGTACCAGGCTAGGTGGCTTCTGGGAGTTGTAGTTTGTTTCGTTTTTTCGCTTTGTGCGGCCGCGGGTGGCACCGCTGGGTGGCGCCCCTCCTCTGCTGGCGCCCCTGGCGAGTGCCATCCTGGCCAAAGCATAGATACGCCCCTGATCACACTGCTTAATTGTGGGGATTGGGGAGCAGCTGTATTATATAGGAGGAGTACAGTGCAGAGTTTTGCTGACCAGTGACCACCAGTATACGTTGTCTGCCTGAAAAACACTCCATATCTGTGCTCAGTGTGCTGCATATATCTGTGCTCACACTGCTTAATTGTGGGGACTGGGGAGCAGCTGTATTATATAGGAGGAGTACAGTGCAGAGTTTTGCTGACCAGTGACCACCAGTATACGTTGTCTGCCTGAAAAACACTCCATATCTGTGCTCAGTGTGCTGCATATATCTGTGCTCACAATGCTTAATTGTGGGGACTAAGGAGCAGCTGTATTATAAAGGAGGGGTACAGTGCAGAGTTTTGCTGACCAGTGACCACCAGTATACGTTGTCTGCCTGAAAAACACTCCATATCTGTGCTCAGTGTGCTGCATATATCTGTGCTCACACTGCTTAATTGTGGGGACTGGGCAGCAGCTGTATTATATAGGAGGAGTACAGTGCAGAGTTTTGCTGACCAGTGACAACCAGTATACGTTGTCTGCCTGAAAAACACTCCATATCTGTGCTCAGTGTGCTGCATATATCTGTGCTCACACTGCTTAATTGTGGGGACTGGGGAGCAGCTGTATTATATAGGAGGAGTACAGTGCAGAATTTTGCTGACCAGTGACCACCAGTATACGTTGTCTGCCTGAAAAACACTCCATATCTGTGCTCAGTGTGCTGTATATATCTGTGCTCACACTGCTTAATTGTGGGGACTGGGGATCAGCTGTATTATATAGGAGGAGTACAGTGCAGAGTTTTGCTGACCAGTGACCACCAGTATACGTTGTCTGCCTGAAAAACACTCCATATCTGTGCTCAGTGTGCTGTATATATCTGTGCTCACACTGCTTAATTGTGGGGACAGGGGAGCAGCTGTATTATATAGGAGGAGTACAGTGCAGAATTTTGCTGACCAGTGACCACCAGTGTACGTTGTCTGCCTGAAAAACACTCCATATCTGTGATCAGTGTGCTGCATATATCTGTGCTCACATTGCTTAATTGTGGGGACTTGGCAGCAGCTGTATTATATAGGAGGAGTACAGTGCAGAGTTTTGCTGACCAGTGACCACCAGTATACGTTGTCTGCCTGAAAAACACTCCATATCTGTGCTCAGTGTGCTGCATATATCTGTGCTCACACTGCTTAATTGTGGGGACTGGGCAGCAGCTGTATTATATAGGAGGAGTACAGTGCAGAGTTTTGCTGACCAGTGACCACCAGTATACGTTGTCTGCCTGAAAAACACTACATATCTGTGCTCAGTGTGCTGCATATATCTGTGCTCACACTGCTTAATTGTGGGGACTGGGGAGCAGCTGTATTATATAGGAGGAGTACAGTGCAGAGTTTTGCTGACCAGTGACCACCAGTATACGTTGTCTGCCTGAAAAACACTCTATATCTGTGCTCAGTGTGCTGCATATATCTGTGCTCACACAGAACGATAACAGTTTTTCTGTAACCCCTTCCCTACCAGGCAGCTCAGACTGTGTGCTCGCCTCCTGACAAGTAATAAAGCAGCACAGACTTCACTGCACACTCGCTGCTGCTCCCTCTCACCATCTATCACTCGTTCCTGTGCTGACATGCAGGCTGTGAGAGGAGGGACGGAGGGGTAACAGCTGCCAGACGATTAACACTGCCACTGCCACATTATGTTTTTACCACCACCGCTGTACTCACAAGTCTCAGCGGGTCACTCACTCACTGTGTCCACAGCTTACTTCCTTGAACATCCCGCGGCTGCTGACAAGAACAGTACACGCCTACTCTGGGCATACAGCCAATAGGCATGCAGCTGTACCAGGCTAGGTGGCTTCTGGGAGTTGTAGTTTGTTTCATTTTTTCGCTTTGTGCGGCCGCGGGTGGCACCGCTGGGTGGCGCCCCTCCTCTGCTGGCGCCCCTGGCGAGTGCCATCCTGGCCAAAGCATAGATACGCCCCTGATCACACTGCTTAATTGTGGGGACTGGGGAGCAGCTGTATTATATAGGAGGAGTACAGTGCAGAGTTTTGCTGACCAGTGACCACCAGTATATGTTGTCTGCCTGAAAAACACTCCATATCTGTGCTCAGTGTGCTGCATATATCTGTGCTAACACTGCTTAATTGTGGGGACTGGGGAGCAGCTGTATTATATAGGAGGAGTACAGTGCAGAGTTTTGCTGACCAGTGACCACCAGTATACGTTGTCTGCCTGAAAAACACTCCATATCTGTGCTCAGTGTGCTGCATATATCTGTGCTCACAATGCTTAATTGTGGGGACTAAGGAGCAGCTGTATTATAAAGGAGGGGTACAGTGCAGAGTTTTGCTGACCAGTGACCACCAGTATACGTTGTCTGCCTGAAAAACACTCCATATCTGTGCTCAGTGTGCTGCATATATCTGTGCTCACACTGCTTAATTGTGGGGACTGGGCAGCAGCTGTATTATATAGGAGGAGTACAGTGCAGAGTTTTGCTGACCAGTGACCACCAGTATACGTTGTCTGCCTGAAAAACACTACATATCTGTGCTCAGTGTGCTGCATATATCTGTGCTCACACTGCTTAATTGTGGGGACTGGGGAGCAGCTGTATTATATAGGAGGAGTACAGTGCAGAGTTTTGCTGACCAGTGACCACCAGTATACGTTGTCTGCCTGAAAAACACTCCATATCTGTGCTCAGTGTGCTGCATATATCTGTGCTCACACAGAACGATAACAGTTTTTCTGTAACCCCTTCCCTACCAGGCAGCTCAGACTGTGTGCTCGCCTCCTGACAAGTAATAAAGCAGCACAGACTTCACTGCACACTCGCTGCTGCTCCCTCTCACCATCTATCACTCGTTCCTGTGCTGACATGCAGGCTGTGAGAGGAGGGACGGAGGGGTAACAGCTGCCAGACGATTAACACTGCCACTGCCACATTATGTTTTTACCACCACCGCTGTACTCACAAGTCTCAGCGGGTCACTCACTCACTGTGTCCACAGCTTACTTCCTTGAACATCCCGCGGCTGCTGACAAGAACAGTACACGCCTACTCTGGGCATACAGCCAATAGGCATGCAGCTGTACCAGGCTAGGTGGCTTCTGGGAGTTGTAGTTTGTTTCATTTTTTCGCTTTGTGCGGCCGCGGGTGGCACCGCTGGGTGGCGCCCCTCCTCTGCTGGCGCCCCTGGCGAGTGCCATCCTGGCCAAAGCATAGATACGCCCCTGATCACACTGCTTAATTGTGGGGACTGGGGAGCAGCTGTATTATATAGGAGGAGTACAGTGCAGAGTTTTGCTGACCAGTGACCACCAGTATACGTTGTCTGCCTGAAAAACACTCCATATCTGTGCTCAGTGTGCTGCATATATCTGTGCTCACACTGCTTAATTGTGGGGACTGGGCAGCAGCTGTATTATATAGGAGGAGTACAGTGCAGAGTTTTGCTGACCAGTGACCACCAGTATACGTTGTCTGCCTGAAAAACACTCCATATCTGTGCTCAGTGTGCTGCATATATCTGTGCTCACACTGCTTAATTGTGGGGACTGGGGAGCAGCTGTATTATATAGGAGGAGTACAGTGCAGAGTTTTGCTGACCAGTGACCACCAGTATACGTTGTCTGCCTGAAAAACACTCCATATCTGTGCTCAGTGTGCTGTATATATCTGTGCTCACAATGCTTAATTGTGGGGACTAAGGAGCAGCTGTATTATAAAGGAGGGGTACAGTGCAGAGTTTTGCTGACCAGTGACCACCAGTATACGTTGTCTGCCTGAAAAACACTCCATATCTGTGCTCAGTGTGCTGTATATATCTGTGCTCACACTGCTTAATTGTGGGGACTGGGCAGCAGCTGTATTATATAGGAGGAGTACAGTGCAGAGTTTTGCTGACCAGTGACCACCAGTATACGTTGTCTGCCTGAAAAACACTCCATATCTGTGCTCAGTGTGCTGCATATATCTGTGCTCACACTGCTTAATTGTGGGGACTGGGGAGCAGCTGTATTATATAGGAGGAGTACAGTGCAGAATTTTGCTGACCAGTGACCACCAGTATACGTTGTCTGCCTGAAAAACACTCCATATCTGTGCTCAGTGTGCTGTATATATCTGTGCTCACACTGCTTAATTGTGGGGACTGGGGAGCAGCTGTATTATATAGGAGGAGTACAGTGCAGAGTTTTGCTGACCAGTGACCACCAGTATACGTTGTCTGCCTGAAAAACACTCCATATCTGTGCTCAGTGTGCTGCATATATCTGTGCTAACACTGCTTAATTGTGGGGACTGGGGAGCAGCTGTATTATATAGGAGGAGTACAGTGCAGAATTTTGCTGACCAGTGACCACCAGTGTACGTTGTCTGCCTGAAAAACACTCCATATCTGTGCTCAGTGTGCTGCATATATCTGTGCTCACACTGCTTAATTGTGGGGACTATGGAGCAGCTGTATTATAAAGGAGGAGTACAGTGCAGAGTTTTGCTGACCAATGACCACCAGTATACGTTGTCTGCCTGAAAAACACTCCATATCTGTGCTCAGTGTGCTGCATATATCTGTGCTCACATTGCTTAATTGTGGGGACTGGGCAGCAGCTGTATTATATAGGAGGAGTACAGTGCAGAGTTTTGCTGACCAGTGACCACCAGTATACGTTGTCTGCCTGAAAAACACTCCATATCTGTGCTCAGTGTGCTGCATATATCTGTGCTCACACTGCTTAATTGTGGGGACTGGGCAGCAGCTGTGTTATATAGGAGGAGTACAGTGCAGAGTTTTGCTGACCAGTGACCACCAGTATACGTTTTCTGCCTGAAAAACACTACATATCTGTGCTCAGTGTGCTGCATATATCTGTGCTCACACTGCTTAATTGTGGGGACTGGGGAGCAGCTGTATTATATAGGAGGAGTACAGTGCAGAGTTTTGCTGACCAGTGACCACCAGTATACGTTGTCTGCCTGAAAAACACTCCATATCTGTGCTCAGTGTGCTGTATATATCTGTGCTCATACTGCTTAATTGTGGGGACTGGGGAGCAGCTGTATTATATAGGAGGAGTACAGTGCCGAATTTTGCTGACCAGTGACCACCAGTATACGTTGTCTGCCTGAAAAACACTCCATATCTGTGCTCAGTGTGCTGCATATATCTGTGCTCACACTGCTTAATTGTGGGGACTAAGGAGCAGCTGTATTATAAAGGAGGAGTACAGTGCAGAGTTTTGCTGACCAGTGACCACCAGTATACGTTGTCTGCCTGAAAAACACTCCATATCTGTGCTCAGTGTGCTGCATATATCTGTGCTCACACTGCTTAATTGTGGGGACTGGGCAGCAGCTGTATTATATAGGAGGAGTACAGTGCAGAGTTTTGCTGACCAGTGACCACCAGTATACGTTGTCTGCCTGAAAAACACTCCATATCTGTGCTCAGTGTGCTGTATATATCTGTGCTCATACTGCTTAATTGTGGGGACTGGGGAGCAGCTGTATTATATAGGAGGAGTACAGTGCCGAATTTTGCTGACCAGTGACCACCAGTATACGTTGTCTGCCTGAAAAACACTCCATATCTGTGCTCAGTGTGCTGCATATATCTGTGCTCACACTGCTTAATTGTGGGGACTAAGGAGCAGCTGTATTATAAAGGAGGAGTACAGTGCAGAGTTTTGCTGACCAGTGACCACCAGTATACGTTGTCTGCCTGAAAAACACTCCATATCTGTGCTCAGTGTGCTGCATATATCTGTGCTCACACTGCTTAATTGTGGGGACTGGGCAGCAGCTGTATTATATAGGAGGAGTACAGTGCAGAGTTTTGCTGACCAGTGACCACCAGTATACGTTGTCTGCCTGAAAAACACTCCATATCTGTGCTCAGTGTGCTGTATATATATCTGTGCTCACACTGCTTATTTGTGGGGACTGGGGAGCAGCTGTATTATATAGGAGGAGTACAGTGCAGAATTTTGCTGACCAGTGACCACCAGTATACGTTGTCTGCCTGAAAAACACTCCATATCTGTGCTCAGTGTGCTGCATATATCTGTGCTCACACTGCTTAATTGTGGGAACTAAGGAGAAGCTGTATTATAAAGGAGGAGTACAGTGCAGAGTTTTGCTGACCAGTGACCACCAGTATACGTTGTCTGCCTGAAAAACACTCCATATCTGTGCTCAGTGTGCTGCATATATCTGTGCTCACACTGCTTAATTGTGGGGACTGGGGAGCAGCTGTATTATATAGGAGGAGTACAGTGCAGAGTTTTGCTGACCAGTGACCACCAGTATACGTTGTCTGCCTGAAAAACACTCCATATCGGTGCTCAGTGTGCTGCATATATCTGTGCTCACACTGCTTAATTGTGGGGACTGGGGAGCAGCTGTATTATATAGTAGGAGTACAGTGCAGAGTTTTGCTGACCAGTGACCACCAGTATATATAGCAGTACGGTACGGAAAGCCACTGCTCTACCTACCTCTGTGTCGTCAAGTATACTATCCATCCATACCTGTGGTGCATTTCAGTTGTGCGCAGTATATATAGTAGTAGGCCATTGCTATTGATACTGGCATATAATTCCACACATTAAAAAATGGAGAACAAAAATGTGGAGGTTAAAATAGGGAAAGATCAAGATCCACTTCCACCTCGTGCTGAAGCTGCTGCCACTAGTCATGGCCGAGACGATGAAATGCCATCAACGTCGTCTGCCAAGGCCGATGCCCAATGTCATAGTAGAGAGCATGTAAAATCCAAAAAACAAAAGTTCAGTAAAATGACCAAAAAAATCAAAATTGAAAGCGTCTGATGAGAAGCGTAAACTTGCCAATATGCCATTTACGACACGGAGTGGCAAGGAACGGCTGAGGCCCTGGCCTATGTTCATGGCTAGTGGTTCAGATTCACATGAGGATGGAAGCACTCATCCTCTCGCTAGAAAAATGAAAAGACTTAAGCTGGCAAAAGCACAGCACAGAACTGTATGTTCTTCTAAATCACAAATCCCCAAGGAGAGTCCAATTGTGTCGGTTGTGATGCCTGACCTTCCCAACACTGGACGGGAAGAGCTTGCGCCTTCCACCATTTGCACGCCACCTGCAAGTGCTGGAAGGAGCACCCGCAGTCCTGTTCCTGATAGTCAAATTGATGATGTCACTGTTGAAGTACACCAGGATGAGGATATGGGTTTTGCTGGCGCTGGGAAGGAAATTGACAAGGAGGATTCTGATGGTGAGGTGGTTTGTTTAAGTCAGGCACCCGGGGAGACACCTGTTGTCCGTGGGACGAATATGGCCATTGACATGCCTGGTCAAAATACAAAAAAAAATCACCTCTTCGGTGTGGAATTATTTCAACACAAATGCGGACAACAGGTGTCAAGCCGTGTGTTGCCTTTGTCAAGCTGTAATAAGTAGGGGTAAGGACGTTAACCACCTTGGAACATCCTCCCTTATACGTCACCTGCAGCGCATTCATCATAAGTTAGTGACAGGTTCAAAAACTTTGGATGACAGCGGAAGCAGTCCACTGACCACTAAATCCCTTCCTCTTGTTGTAACCAAGCTCCTGCAAACCACACCACCAACTCCCTCAGTGTCAATTTCCTCCTTACCCAGGAAAGCCAATAGTCCTGCAGGCCATGTCACTGGCAAGTCTGACGAGTCCTCTCCTGCCTGGGATTCCTCCGATGCATCCTTGAGTGTAACGCCTACTGCTGCTGGCGCTGCTGTTGTTGCTGCTGGGAGTCGATCGGCATCCAAGAGGGGAAGTCGGAAGACCACTTGTACTACTTCCAGTAAGCAATTGACTGTCCAACAGTCCTTTGCGAGGAAGATGAAATATCACAGCAGTCATCCTGCTGCAAAGCGAATAACTCAGGTCTTGTCAGCATGGGTGGTGAGAAACGTGGTTCCGGTATCCACCGTTAATTCAGAGGCAACTAGAGACTTGATTGAGGTACTGTGTCCCCGGTACCAAATACCATCTAGGTTCCATTTCTCTAGGCAGGCGATACCGAAAATGTACACAGACCTCAGAAAAAGAG
This sequence comes from Pseudophryne corroboree, assembly GCF_028390025.1. Classification (NCBI taxonomy): domain Eukaryota; kingdom Metazoa; phylum Chordata; class Amphibia; order Anura; family Myobatrachidae; genus Pseudophryne; species Pseudophryne corroboree. The sequence goes on along the minus strand of NC_086444.1, from coordinate 464,768,700 downwards.
TCACCAGTGTCCTAAAAAATGTAGTTGTACCCAATGTCCACTTAACCACGGACATGTGGACAAGTGGAGCAGGGCAGACTCAGGACTATATGACTGTGACAGCCCACTGGGTAGATGTATTGCCTCCCGCAGCAAGAACAGCAGCGGCGGCACCAGTAGCAGCATCTCACAAACGCCAACTCGTTCCTAGGCAGGCTACGCTTTGTATCACCGCTTTCCATAAAAGGCACACAGCTGACAACCTCTTACGGAAACTGAGGAACATCATCGCAGAATGGCTTACCCCAATTGGACTCTCCTGGGGATTTGTGACATCGGACAACGCCAGCAATATTGTGCGTGCATTACATCTGGGCAAATTCCAGCACGTCCCATGTTTTGCACATACATTGAATTTGGTGGTGCAGAATTATTTAAAAAACGACAGGGGCATGCAAGAGATGCTGTCGGTGGCCCGAAGAATTGCGGGCCACTTTCGGCATTCAGCCACTGCGTGCCGAAGACTGGAGCACCACCAAACACTCCTGAACCTGCCCTGCCATCATCTGAAGCAAGAGGTGGTAACGAGGTGGAATTCAACCCTCTATATGCTTCAGAGGATGGAGGAGCAGCAAAAGGCCATTCAAGCCTATACATCTGCCCACGATATAGGCAAAGGAGGGGGAATGCACCTGACTCAAGCGCAGTGGAGAATGATTTCAACGTTGTGCAAGATTCTGCAACCCTTTGAACTTGCCACACGTGAAGTCAGTTCAGACACTGCCAGCCTGAGTCAGGTCATTCCCCTCATCAGGCTTTTGCAGAAGAAGCTGGAGACATTGAGGGAGGAGCTAAAACAGAGCGATTCCGCTAGGCATGTGGGACTTGTGGATGGAGCCCTTAATTCGCTTAACCAGGATTCACGGGTGGTCAATCTGTTGAAATTAGAGCACTACATTTTGGCCACCGTGCTCGATCCTAGATTTAAACCTATGTTGTATCTCTCTTTCCAGCAGACACAAGTCTGCAGAGGTTCAAAGACCTGCTGGTGAGAAAATTGTCAAGTCAAGCGGAACGTGACCCGTCAACAGCTCCTCCTTCACATTCTCCTGCAACTGGGGGTGCTAAGAATTCCGAGCCCACCCACTGGCGGTGATGCAGGGCAGTCTTGAGCGAGTGCTGACATCTGGTCCGGACTGAAGGACCTGCCAACGATTACTGACATGTCGTCTACTGTCACTGCATATGATTCTGTCACCATTGAAAGAATGGTGGAGGATTATATGAGTGACCGCATCCAAGTAGGCACATCAGACAGTCCGTACGTATACTGGCAGGAAAAAGAGGCAATTTGGAGGCCCTTGCAGAAACTGGCTTTATTTTACCTAAGTTGCCCCCCCTCCAGTGTGTACTCCGAAAGAGTGTTTAGTGCAGCTGCTCACCTTGTCAGCAATCGGCGTACGAGGTTACTTCCAGAAAATGTGGAGTAGATGATGTTCATCAAAATGAATTATAATCAATTCCTCCGTGGAGACATTCACCAGCAATTGCCTCCAGAAAGTACACAGGGACCTGAGGTGGTGGATTCCAGTGGGGACGAATTAATAATCTGTGAGGAGGGGGATGTACACAGTGAAAGGGGTGAGGAACCGGAGGATGATGATGAGGTGGACATCTTGCCTCTGTAGAGCCAGTTTGTGCAAGGAGAGATTGATTGCTTCTTTTTTGGTGGGGGCCCAAACCAACCAGTCATTTCAGTCACAGTCATGTGGCAGACCCTGTAGCTGAAATGATGGGTTCGTTAAAGTGTGCATGTCCTGTTTATACAACATAAGGGTGGGTGGGAGGGCCCAAGGACAATTCCATCTTGCACCTCTTTTTTCTTTCATTTTTCTTTGCATAATGTGCTGTTTGGGGACAATTTTTTTGAAGTGCCATCCTGCCTGACACTGCAGTGCCACTCCTAGATGGGCCAGGTGTTTGTTTCGGCCACTTGTGTCGCTTAGCTTAGTCACACAGCGACCTTGGTGCGCCTCTTTTTTTCTTTGCATCATGTGCTGTTTGGGTACTATTTTTTTGAAGTGCCATCCTGCCTGACACTGCAGTGCCACTCCTAGATGGGCCAGGTGTTTGTGTCGGCCACTTGTGTCGCTTAGCTTAGTCACACAGCGACCTTGGTGCGCCTCTTTTTTTCTTTGCATCATGTGCTGTTTGGGGACAATTTTTTTGAAGTGCCATCCTGTCTGACACTGCAGTGCCACTCCTAGATGGGCCAGGTGTTTGTGTCGGCCACTTGTGTCGCTTAGCTTAGTCTCACAGCGACCTTGGTGTGCCTCTTTTTTTCTTTGCATCATGTGCTGTTTGGGGACTATTTTTTTGAAGTGCCATCCTGCCTGACACTGCAGTGCCACTCCTAGATGGGCCAGGTGTTTGTGTTGGCCACTTGTGTCGCTTAGCTTAGTTGCACAGCGACCTTGGTGCGCCTCTTTTTTTCTTTGCATCATGTGCTGTTTGGGGACAATTTTTTTGAAGTGCCATCCTGTCTGACACTGCAGTACCACTCCTAGATGGGCCAGGTGTTTGTGTCGGCCACTTGTGTCGCTTAGCTTAGTCACACAGCGACCTTGGTGCGCCTCTTTTTTTCTTTGCATCATGTGCTGTTTGGGGACTATTTTTTTGAAGTGCCATCCTGCCTGACACTGCAGTGCCACTCCTAGATGGGCCAGGTGTTTGTGTCGGCCACTTGTGTCGCTTAGCTTAGCCATCCAGCGACCTCGGTGCAAATTTTAGGACTAAAAATAATATTGTGAGGTGTGAGGTGTTCAGAATAGACTGAAAATGAGTGGAAATTATGGTTATTGAGGATAATAATACTATGGGATCAAAATGACCCCCAAATTCTATGATTTAAGCTGTTATTGAGGGTTTTTTGTAAAAAACACCCGAATCCGACAAAAAAAATTCAGGGAGGTTTTGCCAAAACGCGTCCGAATCCAAAACACGGCCGCGCACCCGAATCCAAAACCAAAACACAAAACCCGAAAAATTTCCGGTGCACATCACTAGTTCCACGCTTGGTCTACCTCATCTGTGTCACCCCTGTCTGTCTGCCCCTCCCCTTAAGAATGTAAGCTCTCACAAGTAGGGACCCCTTCCTTCATGTGCTTATCCTTTTCTTACTTTAATAATCCTCAACTGCCCTAAATCCTGTAGTTTTTGGCCCCCTTGATACTTATCTCAGTGTCATTTGCTGATGTAGTTATGTTTAGTTACCCTGTACTTGTCCTATATTGTCTTCAACTGTAAATCACTTTTCCTATTTTGATTATGTGCATATGTACTCTGTAATTGGGCGCTGCAGAACCCTTGTGGCGCCACATAAATAAAGGATAATAATAATGATGTTTTCCTGCAATAGACAAGGAGCTTTGGAAGCAGGAGCATAGCCAGAACTTTGTGGGCCCCATAGCAGAATTTCTAAGGAGCCACTGTCCCAGTGCTTCTAGAGAGATACCTCTCCACAGCAGTTGTTAATTTTATTCCCTATAATAGTGCCCTAGTTCATTCACTGAAACATAATAGTGCCTTAGTTATTGTTATGCCCCATGGTAGTCCTACTTTATTTTATGAACCATAGTAGTGTCATAGTTCATGTTATGTCACATTTTAGGGCTGCCAATACACATTATGTAACACAGTACCCCTAATTTACATTATGACATACAGCATACCCAGTTCATATTATGCCACATTACAATGACCCGAGTTCATATTATGCCGCACTATAGTGCCTCTACTTTATATTGCAGCTATTTCAGGGAGTCTCCCTGCTTTAACTGCTGAAATGGACATCCAAGTGATATAAGACCACCTACCATAATGCTCTGGACACTGCCAAACCAACATATTTCCAATCTCTCAGCTCTTCTCATGCCACCAACCCCCCCAAGCGATTTTTTAATACATTTAAATCACTTCTATACCCTCCCTCACCCACTCTCCCCCCTTCCCCTACTCCCACCACCACCACCACCACCAGCTGCTATCAGTGCACAAGAACTTGCTTCCTACTTCAAGGTCAAGATTGATCAAATCTGAGATTAAATGGTATACTCTTTATGAGCCACTGACCTGCTAAATTCCCTAAGTGAACCCACTGGCACTTTCTCTTCATTTGATCCCACAAGTAAAGATGAAGTATCAACACTCTTCTCACCATTCTACTCCACTACCTCTCATCTTGACCCAATACCTTCACCAGTAAGTAATACTGTGTCTACTGCGTTTATCCCAATCTTAACAAAAATCTGTAATCTCTCTCTCTCTCTCTCTCTACTCGTATCTATCATTTTTTTTCAAGTATGCAGTGATTACTCCTTTTCAGAAAAAACACAATTCAACTCTCTCTTAAACTACTGTCCCATCTCTCAGCTCCCATGCCTATCCACGTCACTTGAGAGACTCACCTACACTCGCCTCACACACTTTCTTAACTCCCACAACTTCACTTCAATCAGGCTATCATTGCCTACACTCCACAGAGACAGCACTGACTAAAGTAGTGAATGTTCAGTGGCGTAACTAGAAATTTTGCTCACCCAGCCAAAAAAGTTTCTGGCAACGCATAACCCAACACCCCCCCCCCACACACACACACACACACATGCACACATACAAACACACCCTTTGCCATTTGAAAAGAAACGCATTTGCACACGCCATAGGCGCATGCTACAATAAGGGTGTGGCCACACTGCAAGGGCATGGCCTCAATGCAAGGGGTTTGGCATTGCAGGAAAAGACTACCTTATACTCTAGTTTTGCAACCTGCATTATCAGATATTGGCCACCACATACTCTGGGTGTACTGCTCATTGCCAGGGGTTTCATGCGATGAGTGTCATGCTCATTGCCAGGGGTTTCATGCTCTGGGTGTCATGCTCATTGCCAGGGGTTTCATGCTCAGGGTGTCATGCTCGTTGCCAGGTGGTGTAAATGCTCTGGGGGTGACATGCTCATTGCCAGGGGGTAAGTGTTGACCCTGCCACCAGCGCTGCCACTGAGCACTCCCGGCACTTTCGTGCAGGGTCAGAGGAAACAGACGCTAGAGGTCAAGTATGTCTCCTCCAAAGTGGTGGCCATTTTGGGAGGGACATTAGCAGATTTATATGCGGATGGTTAGACTGCATGGGAATCTGCTGCCCCCCCATCCCCAAGCCCGGTGCCTCCAAGCCCCCGCCAGTTACTGCTAGATCGAAAGGCCATTACTCACTTCTTATTCTTCTAGATCTTGCTGCTGCTTTTGACACTGTTGATCACTCTCTTCTCATACAAACACTACAATCCCTAGGTCTTCAGGACACAGCCCTTTCTTGGTTCTCATCCCACCTATCTAATCACTATTTCAGTGTTTGCTTCTCTGATCAGTTGGAGTACCGCAAGGCTGAGTCTTAGGTCTTGGTAAACTAATCAGCTCCTTTGGATTTCAGTATCATTTGTGTGCTGGTGATACTCAAACCTATCTATCCTCCCCAGATTTGTCACCATCTGTATTGGTCCATGTCACTGAATGTCTTTCTGCTATTTCATCTTGGATGTCATCTCACCACCTCAAACTCAACATTTCCAAAACAGAATTAATTATATTCCCACCAGCCAATGGTAGTTACCAACCTCATATCTCCATCTACTCTACCCCACAAGCTCGCTGCCTAGGTTTCATCCTTGACTCTGAACTGCCCTTTGTTCCACACGTTCAATCTGTCTCTCAGTCATGTTATATACTGTACATTTAAGAAACATATCGAAAATATGACTGTATCTTACACAAGACACTGCAAAAACTCTAATCCATGCTCTCATTATTTTCCATATTCATTATTGCAATTGTCTCCTGACTGGTATTCCTAAGAAAATAGGATTTTAATTACTTACTGGTAAATCCTTTTCTCGTAGTCCGTAGAGGATACTGGGGTCCATCTAGTACCATGGGGTATAGATGGGTCCACTAGGAGCCTTGGCCAGTTTAAGAAATCAATAGTGTGCGCTGGCTCCTCACTCTATGCCTCTCCTACCAGACTCAGTCTCAAAACTGTGCCCGAGGAGACGGACATACCTTGAGTGAAGGATTTAAAAGGACAGTGGTGAGATTCGAACCAGCACACACAAAACAAGAGGAAAGCCATGCTAACCCAACTTGAACAGGAACAGCAACAGCTAAACCAACAACAATACTTAACCAACTAACAGTGCAGTAAAACCCGAAGCACTGGGCGGGCACCCAGTATCCTCTACGAGAAAAGGATTTACCGGTAGGTAATTAAAATCCTATTTTCTCTTACGACCTAGAGGATACTGGGGTCCATTTAGAACCATGGGGATGTACCAAAGCTCCCAAACCAGGTGGGAGAGTGCTGAGGGTCCTGCAGAACTGATTGACCAAACTGAAGGTCCTCGCAGGCCAAAGTATCGAACTTGTAGAACTTAGCAAACGTGTTCGAACCTGACCAAGTAGCTGCTCGGCAGAGTTGTAAAGCCGAGACACCCCGGGCAGCCGCCCAGGAAGAACCCACCAACCTAGTAAAGTGGGCCTGTACAGATCTTGGAACCGGCAAACCTGCCGTAGAATAAGCATGCTGGATAGTAAGCCTAATCCAGCGAGCAATAGACTACTTTGAAGCAGGACACCCAATTTTATTGGAATTATAGAGAACAAACAGCGAGTCCGATTTTCTGTGACGAGTTGTCCGCTTCACATAGATCTTAAAAGCCTGCACAACATCCAAGGACTTTGAAGTAGCAGAGGTGTCGGTAACCACTGGAATCACAATAGGTTGGTGGATATGAAACTCATACACCACCTTAGGAAAAAATTGCTCACAAGTTCTGAGTTCAGCTCTATCTTCATGAAAAATCAAATAGGGGCTTTTGTGAGACAACGCCCCCAGCTCTGACACACGTCTTGCTGAAGTCAAGGCCAACAGTGTGACGGTCTTCCACGTAAGAAACTTTACGTCAACCTCCTGTAAAGGCTCAAACCATTCCGATTGTAGGAACTGCAACACCACGTTGAGATCCCAAGGTGCCGTAGGAGGCACAAAGGGTGGTTGAATGTGCAGAACCCCCTTCAAAAATGTCTGAACTTCAGGGAGAGAAGCCAATTGTTTCTGGATGAAAATGGAAAAAGCTGAAATCTGGACTTTTATGGAGCCCAAACGTAGGCCCACATTCACACCTGACTGCAGAAAAAGCAGAAAACGTCCCAGTTGAAATTCCACCGTAGGAAATTTCCTGTTCTCACACCAAGAGATGTATTTTTTCCAAATACGGTGGTAATGTTTAGACGTTACCCCCTTTCTGGCTTGAAACAAGGTTGGAATAACCCTGTCCGGGATCCCTTTCCGGGCTAGAACTTGATGCTTAACTTCCATGCCATCAAACGTAGCCGTGGTAAGTCTTGATAGACGAACGGCCCCTGTTGTAGAAGATTCTCGCGTAGAGGTAGAGGCCACGGATCCTCTAAGAGCGTCTCCAGGAGATCTGCGTACCAGGCCCTTCTTGGCCAGTCCGGAGCAATGAGAATTGCTTGAATCTTTTCCCTTTTTATTCTTTTGAGAACTCTTGGGATCAATGGAAGTGGTGGAAACACGTACACCATCTGGTATACCCATGGAGTCACTGCCTGTGGGTCTCTCGACCTGGAACAATACCGCTTGAGCTTCTTGTGGAGACGAGAGGCCATCATGTCGATTTGTGGAATTTCCCACAAATCAGTCAAGCACCTGAACACCTCCGGGTGAAGGCCCCACTCTCCTGGGTTGAGGTCATGTCTGCTGAGGAAGTCTGCTTCCAAGTTGTCTACTCCCAGAATGAAGATTGCTGACAACACCACAGCATGTCTTTCTGCCCACAGGAGAATCCTTGTTACCTCTGACATTGCTGCTCTGATCTTCGTTCCGCCCTGTCGGTTTATGTACGTTACCACCGTCACATTGTCCGACTGAACCTGAATGGAGTGATCTTGAAGAAGATGTGATGCCTGTAGAAGGGCGTTGTATATGGTCCTTAGTTCCAGAATGTTGATTGGAAGAATGGTTTCCTGACTTGACCATTTTCCTTGGAACTGTTCCCCTTGGGTGACTGCTCCCCAACCTCTGAGGCTTGCGTCGGTGGTTAGCAGAATCCAATTTTTAATCCCGAACCTTCGGCCCTTGGTCAGGTGAGAAGTCTGAAGCCACCATAGAAGAGAAATCCTGGCTTTTGGCAACGGACGTGCATGTGAAGATGCGATCCGGACCATTTGTCCAACAGATCCAGCTGGAAGGGCCTTGCGTGAAACCTTCCATACTGCAGTGCCTCGTAAGAGGCTACCATCTTCCCCGAGTTGGTTTTAGAACACCCCGCTCCATCGACTGGATTACCAATGCCTTTCCTAATGGAAGGAATACCTTCTGTGCCTTCGTATCCAGTATCATCCCCAGGAACAGAAGCCTCCGTGTTGGTTCCAGGTGAGATTTTGGTAGGTTCAGAATCCACCCGTGATCCTGGAGTAGTCGGGTTGAGAGGGCAATGTTGTCCAACAACCTCTCCCTGGATGGTGCTTTTATCAGCAGATCATCCAGGTACGGTATTATGTTCACTTCTTGTTTGCAGAGGAGAAACATCATCTCTACCCTTACCTTGGTGAACACCCTCGGTGCCGTGGAGAGGCCAAATGGCAGGGCCTGGAACTGGTAGTGACAGTCCTGTAATGCAAACCTTGGATAAGCCTGATGAGGCGGCCAAATCGGAATATGAAGGTACACATACTTGATATCCAGAGACACTAGGAATTCCCACTCCTCCAGACCTGAGATCACTGCTCTCAGAGACTCCATCTTGAACTTGAACACCCGTAAGTATGGGTTCAGTGACTTGAAGTTTAAAATGGGTCTTACCGAACCATCCGGTTTCGGTACCACAAACAGGTTGGAATAATAACCCTTGTTTTGCAGCTGAAGTGGAACTGGAACAATGACCTGAATCGGTACCAGTTTTTGAATTGCTTCCTGTAAAGTCATACTTGCTTCTTGAGAAGCTGGTAAGCCTGATTTGAAGAATCTGTGAGGTGGGAGTTCCAGAAACTCCAGTCTGTAGCCCTGGGCGATAAGATCTTTGACCCAGGGATCCTGGCATGATGTTGCCCATATGTGACTGAAATATTTTAATCGGGCTCCAAGCTTCCTGTCTCCCAGGCAGTGCGGTCCACCGTCATGCTGTAAGCTTTGAGGAAGCAGAACCGGAGTTCTGTTCCTGTGAACTTGCAGTTGCTTGTTTTCTGGATTTACCTCTAATGCCTTTGAAGGCTGTAGGAGTAGACAACTTGGAAGCAGACTTCCTCAGCAGACATGACCTCCACCCAGGAGAGTGGGGCCTTCACCCGGAGGTGTTCAGGTGCTTGACTGATTTGTGTGGAATTCCACAAATCGACATGATGGCCTCTCGTCTCCAAAAGAAGCTCAAGCGGTATTGTTCCAGGTCGAGAGACCCACAGGCAGTGACTCCATGGGTATACCTTGGTTTTACTTTTAAATTTGGCTGACCGAAAGGACTGCAGAGTTGGAGCAGAGTAGGTCTTCCTAGCTGTGGGGGCTGCGGAAGGAAGGAATATAGACTTACCCACCGTAGCCTTGGATATCCACGTATCCAGTTCATCTCCAAACAGGGCCTCATCTGTGAATGGTAGGCATTCCACGCCTTTCCTGGAATCCGCATCCACTGTCCACTGGTGTAGCCACAAGCCCCTGCGTGCTGACACTGCCATGGCAGTGGTGCGTGCGTTGAGCAAGTCAATTTCTTTTATGGCCGCCACCATAAAATTTGCAGAGTCCTGTATATGCTGTAGGAGTAAAACTATCTTCCCCCTGGATAAGGACTCTAATCCATCAATTAGATTACTTGACGATTTTGCAATGGCCCTAGTGATCCATGCACAAGCAATAGTGGGTCTCTGGGCCACCCCAGCAGCTGTGTACAGGGATTTGAGAGTGGTCTTAATCTTGCGGTCAGCAGTCTCCTTTAAGGAGGCTGCCCCAGAGACAGGTAAGACTATCTTACGTGACATACCGATGCGTCAACAATTGGTGGGATTTCCCATTTTTTCCTATCATCCTGAGGAAAAGGGAAGGATATGAGTAATCTCGTAAGGATCTGAAACTTCTTATCAGGGTTATCAGGATTAACCCAAGTTTCTTCAAACAGAGACTTCAACTCTTTTGATGCAGGAAAAGTAGCAGAGGATTTATTTTTATATTAAACTAAGACCCCTCATCCTCCTCTGTCACCTTATCAGGAAACTGCAGGACATCGCAAAGAGCTTCTATCAGAGCCTGTACCCCCTGTGACAGAGCTGCATCCCCCCCCCCCCACTGAGTCCACCTCACCTTCCTCTGCGTCTGACATGTCGTCATCAGTGTCAGCCTGCAGGATTTGGGCCAGTGTACGCTTTTGTATACAAATGGTAGGGGTCTGAGGCGCTGGTGTGGTGCCTGAATCTCTATTCATCAGGTCATCCATAGACTTAAGCATTCTGGGATAATTTTTTAGAAATATTCGAGATCATCCCTTTTAGTGAATCCAACCATGCTGGTTCAGACCCACTAACCTGAGAATGTGTACTATCCTGAGTACACTGTAGTGATCCCCCTGGGGAAGAAAAACACTCCACCATGCATGAAACACACTCCTTTGACATTGTAAATGTGAAATCACACCCACACACAGAGGAAAAGGTTACACAGAGCCCTTCTAAGGAGACACAGAGTATGATGGAGCCAGCCACACAGCGCCCTTTTTGCTAATGCCGAGCTTAGCTGGGTTTGCAGACTAAGCACCCTTAATATGGGCTTAGTATTCTAACACTGCTCCCCCCCCCCCCCCCCTTACTATGATCCCCTGGTACCGCTGAGGAATTGTGGAGTCCTTGTGGAGGAGCTGCACTTCCTTGCCAGTCTTGTCAGTGTGAGCTGCAAAGGGAAAATGGTGCTGGTGAGCTGCTGGATTTGCTCATAGTAAAGACCCGCCCCCTTAATGGCGCGCGGTCTTTCTGTGCTTTTTTTATACTAGTTGAGGTGTTTGTGATGCTTAATAGCGGGTTAGAACCCCTGTAAGGTGTACTGCCAGTGTGGGTATTATTTTTTGTGGCTCAGCTCGCCCCTCACAGCGGAACACACACACAGCATGTAGTCCTGAGCCTGGGGACGCAGCCTGCTGTCAGCGCTGTGCTCCATACCCTTATGCCGCCATTACAGCCGGCGACCTGCTAACCGGGCCGCCGGCCACCTACTCACTACTCTTCTTACTTCTAGCTCTGTTAGGCTTGCGAATGGTTCCTTCAGGAGCTCAGTGTCCTGTCAGCGGGGAATGGAACTATTAACCCTATAGGAGGTTGGGCCGTTTCCCCCCTCCCCCAAGTCCCACGAAGCAGGCAGACTGGTGCCAACCAGCCCTGTCTGAAAATACCAAACAGAAAATAAATGCAGAAAACTCTTCAGGAGCTTCCCTAAGCGTGATTGGCTTCTCCGGGCACATTTTCTAAACTGAGTCTGATAGGAGGGGCATAGAGGGAGGAGCCAGCGCACACTATTGATTTCTTAAAGTACCCCATGGTACTAAATGGACCCCAATATCGTCTAGGACTTAAGAGAAAAGACTTTCAGTACTACAATCTGTTTTGAATGCAGCTGCAAGGATGATTTTCCTTGCTATATGTTCATCGTCTCTGTCAGTCTCTCCATTGGTTGCCCATATTTTACCGTATTCAATATAAAACTCACATATGAAGCTATTAACCAAACTACCCCAATGTACATCTCCTTGCTTATCTCAAAACATCTCCTAACTCGACCTCTTTGCTCTGCACAAGATCTAGGTCTCTCATTTGCACGGATTACTTGTTCCCATTCACAATTGCAGGACTTTCTTCGAGCAGCACCCTTCCACGCACAATAAGACTCTCCTCTAGCCACCAAACTCACCTCTTCAGGCAAGCCTATCAAATTCCTGAACTGCCCACATAACCATCAGAAGTATTCATATCTACTTAACATCCCTTCAGGATAGTCTTTGCAATCTGATCGGACCGCAATGCTATATACAGCGCATATCTTTGTGCATCCTTCCTTTTTCCCTATAGATTGTAAGCTTGCGAGCAGAGCCTTCCTACCTCTATGTCTATCTGTTATTACCCAGTTTGTCTTACCATTGTTGTTTCCAATTGTACAGCGCAGCGGAATATGGGGGTTAATTCTGAGTTGATCGCAGCAGGAACTTTGTTAGCAGTTGGGCAAAACCATGTCCACTGCAGGGGAGGCAGATATAACATGTGCAGAGAGAGTTAGATTTGGGTGGGTTATTTTGTTTCTGTGCAGGGTAAATACTGGCTGCTTTATTTTTACACTGCAATTTAGATTGCAGATTGAACACACCACACCCAAATCTAACTCTCTCTGCACATGTTATATCTGCCTCCCCTGCAGTGGACATGGTTTTGCCCAACTGCTAACAAAATTGCTGCAGCGATCAACTCGGAATGACCACCATGGTGCGCTACATAAGGAACTGTAAATAAATAAATAATGGGAAAAATATGCTGGGAAGAGGTATTCTATTCCTACTTTTCCTCGTGCTCCCCTGGATGGCTTTCTGCTCCTCCTGCCAAGTCTTAGGTCTTCCAGCTCTGTCTCTCTTCCACCCCCCCCCCCCCCTCACCCTCCCACCAGCTCCCCAATCAGCATCTGACATTACGCAAACTGCCTATTGCCTGCGCAGAGGACGCAGAGATCTTTTGCCAATGCAGTAGATGAAAGATTTAAATACAATTTGAATGTGTTAAGCAGTGATTTTGTTATGCTGCTTTTTGCTTTTCTTTTTAAATAGACCCCTATGTGTAAATCTACAGGTTCTGGCTCCTGAGTCACATGTTTTGCATCCCTTCCAGCAACACCCACTAACTTTTTTTTTTAGTGCCGATTCTAACAAGCACTATAAAATCACATCTACTGTATATAAACTAATTATATGATAACTGATTTATGCAAAGCTCTGTTCGTGGGGGAAAATTTGCCAGTTTTTTTATTAATAAAATAATACATAAATATTTAAAATAAAACAAACTTGCAATGACATTGATGTGCACACAAACTTTGCCTTCTCAGGCTCTGACCTGTGTGTGCTTTACACACATCTGGGACTGTGTATTTAGAAAACCAAAGCTTCATCCTCTCTAGAACAAATGTTACAGAGCAGCCAAAGCAATGTACCTCACTACAAACAAACACTGGAGTTCTGTCTGGAAACAGTGTTGATCTGTGCATGAAAGTTAGCCAAATAGTCTGTGTTATCATTAGTACTGTAAACTTTAACAATTAAGTTCAAAGCAATTTTTAGAAGCTAAATATTTCATTATGGGAGGCTAGAGATTGTGACAAGAGTTAATTTATAGTATGTAACTAGACAAAGGGGGTCATTCTGAGTTGATCGCTCGCTAGCAGTTTTTAGCATCAATGCAAACGCAATGTCGCCGCCCGCCGGGGAGTGTATTTTCGCTTTGCAGAAGTGCGAACGCTTGTGCAGCAGAGCGCCTGCAAAAAACATTTTGTGCAAAACAAGACCAGCCCTGAACTTACTCTTCATGTGCGTTGATTCTAACGTTGGAGGGTTGGCTTTTGACGTCACACACCCGCCCAGCGTTCGCCCAGCCGCACCTGCGTTTTCCCTGGGATGCCTGCGTTTTTCTAAGCACTCCCTGAAAATGGTAATTTGACACCTAGAAGCGCCCCTTTCGCTAGAACCTGTGCAAAACCAAACCTGTACGTCGCTGGTGCGCATTGCGGTGCATACGCATGTGCAGAAATGCCATTTTTTAGCCTGATTGCTGCGCTGCAAACAATGGCAGCTAGCGATCAACTCGGAATGACCCCCAATATCTGATGCCGTCATGTACAGCTCTGTAAACGGTGTTGACCGAATAAAAAAAAAACAGATGAAATTTAGGTCAAGCAGCTGAAGTTTAAAATGTTTTCAAAAGAATAAATGGCCCTGTGTGGAGCACAGAATGACTAACTCATCTGCTGTCTCATCCCATTTTTATTACTCACTGAACTAGATAAAAACATTAAGCTGGCTGGTGCATTTAGTTCCTGTCTAATGTTTTGTGCTGGGAGACAATAGGCCACGTGTAACATGATTTTACAAGGAGCAGAACATGTAGCAAAAGTGCATTTCAGAAGGTTTATGTCAGATTGAAAAGATGTGACTGCTGCAGTTTTACACGCACACATTGCTTGTATTATCTACATTTAGGGGCTTGTTTATCAACGAGTCTTGTCATACACAGTGAGTTCCTCTGTTCCACTTACACCACTTGCATACCTCACAACATTCTTGTCCCTTGAATCGGGAGTCGTTCTCTCGCCAAAAGCACGCGCACCCGAAAAGGGTGTATGGTCTTGGGTAAAGGCGGTGTGACTTAGCAGAAATGCTGCTATCGCAAGCCATGCCCGTTTTCGTCACTGTGCCAGCATGCCCATTGCTGCTGGTCATGTCCCCAGCCCCTCTCTTCCGGCGAATAGAGGCTGTGCACATGCACACCATCTATTTACCACTGCTCTAGGCAGAGCAGCAGGTGAGAGGGGGCCTACCAACTGTACCACCACCACCGCAGGACACTGCGACGTGCGGATGGGACAGAGGGTCAGTCCCAGAAAACAAACTGTCCCACAAAAATCGAGACAATTGGGCGGTATGACTTTGCAGAACCCCACATTATATATAAGTTTATCTCCAACAATTTATTTTGTGGCAGGTTCACCAAAACTGTGGCATAAACTTCCCTGAGGTAACTGATCCAGTCAATGGTTGTCTTGTCAGATAAATCAAGTTGTCATTGATACCACTTTATTGACGTCAGTTCCTCACACTAACAGTAAGTTTGCCTCACAGCAGTCATGAGAGGAATGCAACTTCATTCCAACCAATTGAATATCTGCAAGTTGACTTTAGCTTGACAGTTCTTCACATTGCAAAAAAAGCAATGGCTTCCCTTTACATGTGAGTCAATCATACTTCTTTATCATGATGATACTGCTGTGGTAAGCTAACCAGTTAGTTAACCATTAGGAAGAATCTGACAGTTAGGATTTGGTTCAATTAGGTATTTTTTTTAAATTTTTTAAATTAAATAATTTTTATTAGTTTTGCAAATCAAACATACAAACCGGTATTAAATCACTCGAAGTCGCCATTCAGGTGAACTCTATAAGGATATGAAAGGAGTATCTTTAGTATAAATTGCTTCAAAAAAGAAAAGTAAATACACCCTTGCCAAACCCAAAACGATGGATTGCACATTCAAAAAAAGATGCAGCAATTATAAGAATATCAAAAGCTGGATGAGGTAAATTTTTAGATATGTTTAAATATCATGGGCTACATTTACAGTTAGTAACAAACCTAGCTAGAATGTGGGATTTTGTACCTTGTAAAACCATATTACACTGCGAGGGGTAGGGGTGGGACAAATGATGACTTGGAATGAGAGCTATTGTAAACTGTACTGTATGGTTGCAATGCCAATTTTTTTTTTAAAACACATTTTATTGGATGGATCATAAAAGAATTACATTTAACAACATAGCACCCTGACAGTTTGGGTGTTTAAATAACAAATGTAATTACAGTAAATTATTACGATAACAGAATGGATCCTTTTTTTTTTTTTTTCCCTTTAATCTTTTTCCCTGTATTTAGGGATTAAAGTTAAGGCATATGTAGTGGGAGACTCTCGGCAACGGAGTGGCTTTCCGTCATAGAGAGTCAGCAGAAGAAATAAGAAAAGGAGGGTACTCAAAGAGCGAGTGGAGGGGTACAGAGAAGCGTAGGAGGCTAAGCGTTTCCAGTCGGAAATAGAGAGAGGGGGAATAGGTAGGGGGGTGGAAGGGTGGCCTTCGGGGGCAGGAGGTGGTTCGGACCGTGGCTTATCGTGTCAGGTTATAAATGGGGAGGAGGCCTGTTGTAGGTTTAGCCACGGGGACCATACTTTGTCGAATTGTTTTGAGGTGTTACGTATGACTGCGGTCATATATTCCATTTTGTGGACATACCATATCCGGGATATTATCACCGGCATTGGTGAGGGGGTCGGGTTCTTCCAGTCCATGGCTATTTGGCACGTCATTGCCGAGACTACATGTCGGAGCAGTTTGTTTTGTTGTTTATTGAGGGTTGGGAGGGTCATGGGGAGCAAAAAGTATTGGGGGTCAGGGAGAATGGGGGTGTCAAACAGGCGCGAGAGCAAAGTAATGAGTTGGCTCCAGATTTTGGAGATTTTGGGGCATGTCCACCAGATATGTAAGAACGAACCGATGTCCGAACAGCCTCTCCAGCATCCATCTGAAGTGTCTGGGAACATAGTGTGTAGACGAGAGGGGACATAGTACCATCGATAAAGTAACTTGTAGATATTTTCTTTGATTCTCACACATATAGAGCTAGAGGTCGCGTTGTCCCATATATCTACCCAATCTTCATTGTCTATGGTAATTCCCAGTTCCCTCTCCCATGCCGCTTCGTGAGGGGCCCGGAATGTAGTGGGGTGGTCGTCCAGTAGGGTGTAAATGTCTGATATGAGGCCTTTAGTGTTGGTGCGTTTCCAACTAATATATTCAAAGGGGGATAGATGTCTGTGGAGTAGGGTATTGGTTTTGGTGGAGTGGAAGTGTCTAATTTGCAGATAGCGAAAGAAATCTGAAGAGGGGATTACTGTTCCTACACGGATATCTACGAATTGTGGGAAAGTGGCATTGGGTGTGATATCGTTAATGTATAGAATACCACTCGAGCGCCAAGATGTATGCGTGGCTCTACTCATTCCTGGAGGGAAGGCTGGGTTGTGAAACAACGGGATTAGGGGGGATGGGTGTGGTGCCAGACTGAACCGTCTATTTGTCAGGTCCCATATCGCTAATGAGCGACTTACTACGGGGTGTAATAGGGCCGCACGCGGGCGCTGGTTCCGGTGAAGCCACAGTAAAGAGGATAATGTAGCTAGGCCCGTTTCTTCCGCCTCTATCCCCACCCAGACCTTCCGTGTCCCACCCTCGTTGCACCATTGTGCACACTGCGCAAGTTGCGCAGCGTAGAAGTATTTTCTAAAGTCCAGGATACCCAGGCCTCCGTTTCTGGAGGGACGTTGTAGTAGTTTAAGTCTGACACGGGGACGTTTGTGATTCCATATAAAGAGGGAGGATTGGCGTTGTAGGGACTTGAAAACGTAAGTAGGGACATAAATCGGGAGGGTCTGGAATAAGTACAAGAGTCGAGGGAGCACGCTCATCTTGACGGAGTTAATTCTGCCTATCCATGATATAAAATAGCTAGACCATTCCACTAGGTTCTCCTTTATTGTCTGTAGTAAGCGGGGGTAGTTTGCTTGAAAAAGTTGGTAGTGATGGTGGGTCAGGTACACACCAAGATATTTGATTTTCCTTGTGTACCAGTTACAGGGGAGGATATTTTGAAGGTCTTGTTTGAGAGCTGCCGGGATATAAAAGTTGAGGGCCTCTGTTTTGTTGACGTTTATTTTATAGCCGGAGAACTGTGAGTATGAGCTGATCTCAGATAAGAGAGCGGGGAGAGATTGGACTGGGTCTGTGAGGGAGATCAGGACGTCGTCGGCGTATAACGCTATCTTATGTTCGGATAGGCCTGTGGATATTCCATGAATAGTACTGTTATTGCGGATCTTTGCTGCTAGGGGCTCCATGACTAGTGCAAAGATTAAAGGGGAGAGGGGGCACCCCTGCCTGGTACCATTGGTTATCTTGAAGCTGGAGGAGGAGACACCGTTAACCATAACTCGGGACGATGGGGAGCGGTAGAGTGCTTTGATCCCCTCTAGAGGCAAAAGACCACGATATACGGTCGAAGGCTTTCTCCGTGTCGAGAGCCAGAATGAGAGAGGGAGACTTCCGTTTCTGAATTGAATGTATTAGGTCTATGGCCCTTCTAGTGTTGTCTGACGCCTGGTGTCCAGGGATAAAGCCGACCTGGTCCGGGTGGACCAGGCCGGGCATCAAGGGACCCAGACGGTTAGCTAGTATTTTCGCGTATATCTTCAGGTCTATATTCAGTAGTGAAATTGGTCTATAGTTCAAGCAACTAGTCGGGTCTTTGTCAGGCTTTGGGATTACCACTATGTCGGCTTGGGTTGTCTCCGGCCGGAAGGAGGCGCCCTCAAGGATACCATTAAATAGGGATGTTAGGTGTGGGGCCAGTTCCTTCGCAAAAAGTTTATAATATTGAGCTGTGAAACCGTCCGGACCCGGAGCGGCCGACGAGCGCATAGATCGTATGGCTGCTATTGTCTCCTCCTCCGAGATTTGACTATTAAGGGCCTCTACCTGATTGCCAGAGAGAGTCGGGAGGGGGATACCAGACAGGTAAGGGCGCTCCCCCCCAGGTTCGTCAGGAGATGACGGGGACAGGTCGGGAAGGTTATATAGGGAGCTATAAAAAAGACGGAAATCTTCGGCCATCACTTCAGGGTCATATGTATAGGTTCCCCTTTGTGGCGAGTACAATTTATCTATTGCACCCAACGCCTGTTTACGACGTAGTTTGTTGGCCAATAGGGTATCTATTTTGTCCATTTTGTCATAGAAACGTTGTTGCAGTTTCCGAAGGATTAGTGCCGCGCGGTTGGAAAGAAGGGTGTTGAGTTGTCCCCGGAGAGAATCTATCTGGGTGAGCAGGGACGGGTTGGGGGATGCTTTATGTTTGGCTAGTAAGGTGGCTATTTCTGATTCGAGGGAGGATATCTCCTGTGCGGCTTTTTTCTTAATTGCCGACGATTTTGCTAGTAAGGCGCCGCGAATCGTGGCTTTGTGGGCTTCCCAAAGTACATTAAGTGGAATGTCGGGGGACACATTTTCGGTGAAATAGTGTGTGATCGCCAGCCTAGTTTCCTCTAGTGCTGAGGGGTGTTGTAGTAGCGAATCGTCAAGACGCCATTTGTATGTCCTACGTGATGTGCGATATATGTCTATAAGGAGGTAGACCCCGGCGTGGTCCGTCCAAGTTAGTGGTGTGATGCCTGTATCAGAGATCAGCGGTACAAGAGTCGAGGAGATGTGGATCATGTCGATCCTGGAGTAGTGTTGGTGTGTAGCTGAGAAATGCGTATAGTCTTTGGTATGGGGGTGTTGGGAACGCCAAGTGTCACAGAGGCCGTGATGTTTCATGATGGCGGTGGGTGTGCGGGAGGTCCGAGGAAGGGCTGTCGCAGAGGCGTGAGGCCAGATCTATCAAGCAACGGGTCGATTATGGTATTAAAGTCACCACCCATGATTATACTACCCTGTGCTTCTCGTGAGAGGCGTTTAGAGAGAGAGTCGAAAAACAGAGACTGGTCTTGGTTGGGGGCGTAGGCGGAAACCAGAGTAAGGGCCGTAGAGCGGAGGGTACCCATTACCATGAGGAACCTTCCATCTGGGTCTGTCACTGTCCTGGAATGTATAAACGGGATGTTACGATGTAGTAGGACTGGGAAAACCATTTGCCCTTAAGTTGAGAGTGGTGACCGGTGAGGTGTGTTTCCTGAAGGAATGCTATATCGACTTTCTCACATCTGCAAGCACTCAGGAACACGGTGCGCTTTCTTGGGGAGTTCAGGCCATTTACATTGACCGAGAATATTTTAAGGGACATTGTCATTTACGTGGGGGAATATGGCATGTCGCCAAGTATAGTCCAGTAACGTGCGATTTGTGTCAGGTGAGGGCCACCCCTCTGAGCCAAGCAAGAGGATGAGCGGGGAGGTCAGGCAAAGGCCACAAGAAAAAGAAGAAAGGAAAGAACATGGAGAGAGAGAAGAAATACCCCAAACGGGGAAACATCCCTGAGGTTGTCGGTCCCACTCTGGGGCCGCTAAGAAAAAACACTGCATAAGTAACATTGTAAACAACAGTAAGGGATTGTGGGGGGGTAACCAGGCTGCCATGTAAGAGGGTGTGAGTCACCCGGGCCATAAGGGTAGAGAGTAGCTATGGCCATTTTCCATCTATATCTAGCATGGTATAATTTGGGACATTGAGAACTGTGTCCAGATAACAAAAAATTCAAACATAAAAACCAAGAATGAGGGGGGGGGGGGGAAGGGGGGAGGGGAGAGGGTGGGGGGGTTGGCGTGGTGAGGAAAAACAAAAAAACAGAGGGAGGGGGGGGAGGTGGAGGAGGGGGGAATACCACAAGGGTGCAAGCAATTGTAACTTAGTTATAACAGTAATAACAGAGAATAATTACGACTTTGGAGTTTGGACGGGAGTCGGTTCTTTCGTTGCCGTCGTTCGTGTCAAGGCGTGGAGGCCTTGCACCAATAGTTCGTGTACTTTTCCACATCAGGAGGTTTCTCCAGATCAGGGAGGGTCTTTATCCACGTTGCGTTGTCGAGTTACCCGTGTCCAGTCGGGAAGAGGGGACTGAGGGTGTGGTGGTTTGGATGCTGAGGCCGCCATGTCAACTACAGATGATGCTGGGAGGAGATCTAGTTTTGCCAGCAATTCCTGTCCTTGGATTAAGGTCTTGACAGAGTGAACCGAGTTGTTGACCAAGACGTGTAGTTGGAAGGGGAATCCCCATCTATATCTGATCTGGTGCTGTCGCAGGACCCGGGTGACCGGCTGGAGATCTCGCCGCTTTTGGATTGTGGAGGGTGCCAAGTCCTGAAAGATCTGTATCTGCATGCCTTTGAACAGGATCTCCGATGAGTCTCGAACGGAGGACAAGATCTTCTCCTTTGTGCGGAAGTAGTGGAAACGGACAATAACATCCCTGGGCGGTTGGGCGGAAGGCGGTTTTGCACGGAGTGCTCTATGTGCCCTATCACAGTGACACTCTACGTCCGTGAGGTCTGATATTAAATGTTTGAAGAATTCTCTCAAGAATGATGACAGCGATGGACCGAGGACCGATTCTTGGACGCCGCGTATGCGTAGGTTATTTCTTCACGAGCGATTTTCTTGGTCCTCTTGTCGCTCCTTGAGGGTCTCCATTTCCTCGCTCAGTCTAGTGAGCTCTCTGTCAAGGCGGTGTTGAGAGCGGCAGATGTCATCCGTCTTTGTTTCCAATTCGTCCGTTCGGTTGCCAAGAGCTGTAAGGTCCGATTTAAATTCAGCTAGAGCATTCGAAAGTTCCTGTTTGAACGCGGACTGTACTCCCTCTAGTAGGCTTGACATGACCGCCTGTATCTGGGGGTCGATACCCGTTTTCGACGAACACGGAGAGGAGGGGGAGCTTGTGGCCATGGTGGGGTTCTGCGGGCCCTTAGACTTTGAGCCAAAGAAGTTGGTCGGGGCTTGCGATGTTTTTTTGTTTTTGGACATAGTGGCATATATCAGAAAAAAAAAGAAAAAAAAAAGGGGGAGGATAAAGGTGGGGTGAAAAAAGGGGGAAGAAAAAATTATTGATGCTAGGACACAGGTCAAGGTCCGTATAGTGAGCGGGAAGTCCAGACAGGTCAGATATTTCGACCGCGGAGTTGAGAATAATATGCCGGAGCGTTATATATAGGGTCTGACCGCTAAGCTATGGCACGTGTGGTTTTTGATTATTTTGCGTTAAATCATCCTGAGAGCCATTTTGAGAGTGTGTCGGGGATATGTGGGTCCGAGTGTCATAACGCTGAGGCCGTGATTCTTCTAAGCGCCAACTCCGCAGTTGGGGTAGCTCATAGCTTGATCCCCCATTCAATGGCCCGGGCGCACATGGTTGGTATTAGAGCACTTTCATGGCCGTCGCCATTGTGGGCAGAAGTGCAAGCAAATTCTGTCTTCCTACCGGGGTGAGGTATAAGTGATGTAGTGCAGCTTATGCTTATCCTGGCTGGGTGCTAGACAGCAAGATGGCGGTTCTGGGAAGTTGTCGCAGGTCTCCGTGGCACTGGGGTGCATATAGGGGAAGGCCGGTGTGGCCGCAGCAAGTATTCACAGTATTCCAGTTGGGCCGGGTACTGAAGGTAATGCTGCCCTTTTTCGATGTGTCGTAAAGACTTCTAGGGCTGCATGCAGGTGTGCACAGCCCTCACCAGCTCGTGTCCCGGGAGTCCAAAATGGCCGCCGCAGTTCCCACAGGGCTGCTTTCTTCACCCCTTTTATCTCCTGCGGGGTTGTCAGTGATTTAGGGGCCCTCTATATGTATTGTGGGGTGTCCAGCTACACATGGGGGTGAGATCCGGGGTCCCGGGAGGCCCGTCACGACCGCGCTCCGATCCCGGAGCTCACGGCCGGGTTGTCTTCAAACCCCGGTTCCCGGCTGCAGGGTGTGTGTTAGGCCGCGACGGGCGGAGGCTGCAAGGGGCCGCAAGCCCGTGTCTTTGGCCTCGTTTTCTGCTGGGGGGGTCCCTCGAGGGGGACGAGGTCACTGCCGGGTGCCGTGGGCGGTCCTGAGGGGGAGAGATTAGGTCCCCGGCTCCCGCGGGTAGCTCCCGAGTCCGGCCCCGCGAGGCGCTGCAATTGAGGCCCCGGCTTCAGCTGGGGGGAGGGGAGGCCGCAACCCGCAAGGGCAACCAAGGCCGCCTTCCGATTCCGCGGCTCGCCCCCCCTGTTCAGGTAGGTACAAGTAGAGGTGGTGGGGGAAATGCAAGGGGCTCCAGGGCACTGCCAAAGGGGTTATTTAGGGAGGCAGAAGACCCTCTGTATTTTTGCATAGTCCGGCGACCAGCAGGAGAGAAAGAGCCCAGGCAGACTCACCGTGCAGATCAAAGATGGCCGCCGGGCGCTCGTCGGCTCCGTCCTGTGCCGCGGGTCGCAGGCTCTCCGGGCAGCAGAGGTGAGCAGCGGGCAGCAGGGAGCGTCTCTTAGCCGCGGCCGGCGGCGATACGAAGGACGGAGCTCCAGGAGAGGTCCGCGGCCCGATCCGGCGGGCCCTGGAGCAACCGTCGGTGTAAGGGGGAAATTGAGGCCCCGGTCTGTGTGAGCCCCGTAGGCCGCAACCCGCAGGAGCAGTAAAAACTGCTCCCCGATTCCGCGGTACCCACGGGGACCCGGCAGTGGAAGCAGGAGAGACAGGGGGGGGTGCTGAGGGTGCTTAGGGAGCTCGGAAAGGGGATTTATGGAGGTATAAAAGCCCCGGGTTGCAGGAGCTCTTGCAGGACACTACTGCCTTCTTCAGCAGCCAGGCCACGCCCGTGGTTGCAATGCCAATTTATAGGCTGCTTAGTATTTGCATGCTACTTACAAGATGAGGCAGTTTTTTCTCTGCATTCAAAAGAAATATATAAAAAAATATTTTTCCCACTTGCATCATAACGTTGTTTTTCCAGCTCCAAATTGGCACCTATTTGCTTGATATGAGTCTAACTCTAAATTAGCCATTGTGTTTATGTGAAATTGAGGCTCTATTTATTTTTTATGTTTACTTAGGGACTTTAGACTTTTTCTCCTAATTTTCATAGATTTATAGACCTCAACAAACAGGCCATTAATGTATTTAAGGTTACAGTAACAATACGCTGTAAGATAGGTATTGAGGTAGCGGGTGGAATTTAATTGATGGTGAATCCGTTCACCTGGCTAAATATGCGCACCAACCTCCGGGATTTACGGCAGCGGGATCTTGATCAAAAGTGTTCGCTACCCCATAGGATAGTGAGCACTTTTGAGCAAATAGGGGTGCGAAACGGCTGGTCGAAGGGTGCGAGAAGGGCTGCTGCTGCTGGAGTTTAAAC
Organism: Pseudophryne corroboree; assembly: GCF_028390025.1. Classification (NCBI taxonomy): domain Eukaryota; kingdom Metazoa; phylum Chordata; class Amphibia; order Anura; family Myobatrachidae; genus Pseudophryne; species Pseudophryne corroboree. The sequence continues at coordinate 464,744,963 of NC_086444.1, read as the reverse complement.
GCTGTGGCAATGGCAACTTACACCCTTTTCCCTCAATTGAATCCCCCCCCCCCCCCCCAACTTTAATTACAGTAGAATTGAATTCAATGCAAATGATAAGTAAATAATAAAGGAAACACATTTGCGGCTAACCTTTAAACTCTTTCATGTTAACTTTTATGCATGAGGACCGGCCCATTTTTGCTGGTTTTGGTTATGGTTCTAATTCATCTGAGGGTTTGGGTTTTTGTATATACTGCCTAACTGGTTTTGGATCTGGATTTTTTTTTTTTTAATGGAATAAAAATTGCTAAAATCATGTCATTTTTGCAATCTAAACTGAATCCAAAACCTGAAATTTGGATTTAAAATCTGAATTTTGTACCAGGGTAGATTCGAACCAGGACTTGGTTCGGTTCAGATCTACTCCAGAGATCCAGGCTGAATCGAACCGCACATGAAAAGTCACAATCATGGACATTGCAGTAATATGAACTGCTAGAAATACTGTATGTAAGCAAGCTGCTTTAGAATTAGTGCGACTGAGACCCTGACCTCAGCACTCCCACAAAACAGAGGTTACAGGCCTCCATTGTAGGAAACCGTTGTAGCCCCATCCCCACCTCAAACTGCTGCAGACTGTCAGTCTCTTGATGTCTAAGCTGTAGTGCATCCCAGTGGCAAACGCAGGATTTGCATGGGGAGTTTCCAGAACTGGGTGGAGCCAATCACGGGGGTGAGGACTGAGGTGACCCAGTATATGCTGGGTCCGTAAAACTAGTGTGTCTGTGTTTTTTTATATATATATATATACTGTATATATATATATATGCAGACCCTCCAACATGACCCGCCCACACTAGGCACACATATATATATACCGTATATACATACATATATATATATATATATATATATATACACATAAAGCATCAAAGCAGCCGGCACTCCCCTTGCTGGTATAACATCTGCTCCGGTGCCCTCCATGAGATGAAACATCCAGGAATAATGAAGAAAATCTGGCGGCACTCGGGAGACTTTTCAACCAGTGATTAATTTAATGGAGTAACATCCAACAATTGTTTCGGGCCTCCGCCCATCGTCAGGGATGCATAACACAGTGTGAACACAAGTTTTATATCCACATAAGGACCTCCCACCACACAAATAACAACCTTGACTCACCTCACCTGCGATCCCGCCCGCCAAGCCGAACGACACACTGTCTGCCGCTGCCACGAGCCGTCCAGCTCACCAGCCACTGCCGCACAGCGGGCGACGTCATCAAGGGGCGCCCGCAGGGAGGCGGAAGTCAGGCATCAATACCGGTTACCTAGGTAACCCAAAAACAAAACAAGCATTTAAACATTACCTTTATACATACTACTAATGAAAAAAATAGAACAACATATATAAGTACAAAAACACCAAAAAAAATGAAATATAAAGTTAAAAACAAGCTATGGGACACTGTACTTTAATGGTTCCCAAATACAATGTGTTAAATACGCGGCATGTATATTTAATAAATATTATCAAGAACATGTTATAAGCAGCATCTTGGGTGTTCTCATAATCATAAACTAATCGACTTCTACCAATTATAAAGTATGTTACAGTGGATACAGTTAGATTATGGATACATTTAAGTTATAAAAAACTATGTAACCCATGCTGTTCATTTAGCCCTTTAGGGGCCAGTGTGTCCAGCCTGAAAATCCAACGGCTTTCCAGCTGGAGTAACACTTTACCCCTATCACCACCCCGAATTGATGCCGGAACATGATCTATTATTTTACTCCTGATACTCGCAATACTGTGCGATTGTTGCACACAATGGCGGGCCATAGGCTGATCACTAGATTCTGACTCCAGGGCCGCCCTGATTGCAGACCTGTGGTTAGCCATTCTCTCTTTGAATTGACATTCTGTCTTGCCCACATAGTGTAAACCACATGGGCAAGACAGTACATACACCACGAATCGTGAAGTGCATGTAAGGGGAAAATTAATGGTAAATTTCTTGCCTGATCTAGGATGAGAAATATAATCACCTACCAACATAGAGCGGCAGGTAACGCATCCAATACATCTGAAGCACCCAGGCTTCCGTGATAAAAAATGCTGTTTAGGTTTAACCTTTGCTAATTTCGTTACATCCACTTTTACCAACATATCCCTCAGGTTTTTGCCCCTGGGATACGCTGGCATGACGGTGTATATATGGCTTACTAACCCGGCTCCACGTAACCAACAGAAACCATTTCAGCATAGCCGAAGAGCAAGGGCACGCTTCACTGATTACGAGGGGTCAAGTACCTCTATAAGTGATAATGACTCACAAGTTGCGACTACTTCACATCAAGAGCGCCCTTTAGGGGCAATAACCCGAGCAGCAATTGGCAAGCCACCAAAAGGACGAGGCGAGGGGGCCAAAGAAAAAGGCAAAGCAAAAGCAAAGACTCGCAAGTAAGGAATGTGGTTTTTAACCTCTCCAAATCCCCACTATCTCAGCTTGAATACCAGGTTCTGGCTAAGGGGCTTTCTTTTATACCTACTGTCCGTCATGATTCCTTCCAATGGAAAGTGGAGTCATTTAAGTTTAACAGGACATTGAAGTTACGTGAACATTTTAAGACTACTCCTGTTCCAGTGACTGATGACCCACGTATATTCCTATACAGCTCAAAAAACTGCAACCAAAATCAAGATTTGAGCCTGTGTCGAATAGCCCATCGATTAAGACATTTTCGCGTCTTATGGATAGGCTAGGCAATGAGTGTGATCAGCATATTGGAGGTCATGGTAATCTGACAGGCCTTGAGTGACGGGCCCTTAATGATTTACAGTCTCGTACCGACATCATAATTAGAAACGCAGACAAGGGCGGGGCCATAGTCGTACAGGACCTGTCGGATTACATTGCTGAATGTGATAGACAATTATCTGATGTTGAGATATATGAGAAATTGATGCAAGACCCTACTATCGGGTTTAGAATGGAGCTGGACAGTGTGTTAACTAGGGCTGTTGATAACTCATGGATTTCTAGTGAATTATTTACTGCATTAAAAACTGCTTATCCAGTGGTGCCCATGTTTTACACACTGCCCAAGCTCCATAAAAACAGTGAGAAACCCCCTGGCAGACCAATTATATCTGCCAGGGGATCTCTATTTCAACCCATCTCAGTATATTTGGATGCACTGTTAAATCCTTGTGTACAGCAGTCGATATCCTATCTCAAGGACACCAATGATCTTTTAGCTCGACTAAATACCTTAGGTAAACTTACACCTGATACAGTCTTTTGCAGTGCTGATGTTGTAGGGTTATACACGTGTATTCCTCATGACCTGGGTATATCAGCGGTAGCAGCACTTATTAATGATAATCCTCATTATGTTGGTCCACCTGTGGAATTCTTTCTGGAACTATTACTTCTTGTGTTGACCAGAAATAAATTTTTGTTTAATGGTAATTTCTACCTGCAGAAGCTTGGCTGTGCGATGGGGTCCAATGTGGCCCCATCGTACGCCAATGCTTTCATGTGTTGGATTGAGAAGCCTCTTTTGCTTAATAACCCATTTAGTCATCATGTCATCATGTACGTCAGATACATTGATGATTTACTGATTGTGTGGGGTGGATCAATGGAATGCTTGCAGAATCTCCTTGATACTCATAATGCATCTTCCAGTGTAGTGAAACTCACTTACAATATGAGTATGTCCACTGTAAATTTTTTGGATGTGAATATCACACACATGAATGATCAGTTATGTACGTTATTATATGTCAAGGAGACAGACCGCAACACAATTCTTAAAGCAGATAGCTTTCATCCCCCCTCACTGAAATATGGACTGCCATATTCCCAGATGCTCAGAGTGCGTAGAATTACAAGTGATCCCTCTAAGATTGAAGGAGCTCTGGATGGAATGGTGTCAAGATTTGAGCAAAGGGGTTATGATTATAAAACACTGTTGGCCACTAAGCAAAAGGTTTTACAGATTCCCAGGGAGGTGTCCTTAAAGAGTAAGATTCCTGTTGGTGATGGGCAACAGAAAATTCCCTGGGTTAATAGATTCACTGAAGTGAGTAATAATACTAACAGGGAAATTAAAAAGATCTGGCCCATTGTCAATACTGACAAAGACCTCCCGGGTCTACTTAATACTCGCGTCATGCCAGCGTATTCCAGGGGCAAAAACCTGAGGGATATGTTGGTAAAAGTGGATGTAACGAAATTAGCAAAGGTTACACCTAAACAGCATTTTTTATCATGGAAGCCTGGGTGCTTCATATGTATTGGATGCGTTACCTGCCGCTCTATGTTGGTAGGTGATTATATTTCTCATCCTAGATCAGGCAAGAAATTTACCATTAATTTTCCCCTTACATGCACTTCACGATTCGTGGTGTATGTACTGTCTTGCCCATGTGGTTTACACTATGTGGGCAAGACAGAATGTCAATTCAAAGAGAGAATGGCTAACCACAGGTCTGCAATCAGGGCGGCCCTGGAGTCAGGATCCAGTGATCAGCCTATGGCCCGCCATTGTGTGCAACAATCGCACAGTATTGCGAGTATCAGGAGTAAAATAATAGATCATGTTCCGGCATCAATTCGGGGTGGTGATAGGGGTAAAGTGTTACTCCAGCTGGAAAGCCGTTGGATTTTCAGGCTGGACACACTGGCCCCTAAAGGGCTAAATGAACAGCATGGGTTACATAGTTTTTTATAACTTAAATGTATCCATAATCTAACTGTATCCACTGTAACATACTTTATAATTGGTAGAAGTCGATTAGTTTATGATTATGAGAACACCCAAGATGCTGCTTATAACATGTTCTTGATAATATTTATTAAATATACATGCCGCGTATTTAACACATTGTATTTGGGTACCATTAAAGTACAGTGTCCCATAGCTTGTTTTTAACTTTATATTTCATTTTTTTTTTTGTGTTTTTGTACTTATATATGTTGTTCTATTTTTTTCATTAGTAGTATGTATTGAGGTAATGTTTAAATGCTTGTTTTGTTTTTGGGTTACCTAGGTAACCGGTATTGATGCCTGACTTCCGCCTCCCTGCGGGCGCCCCTTGATGACGTCGCCGCTGTGCGGCAGCGGCTGGTGAGCTGGACGGCTCGTGGCAGTGGCAGACAGTGTGGCGTTCAGTTCGGCGGGCGGGATCGCAGGTGAGGTGAGTCAAGGTTGTTATTTGTGTGGTGGGAGGTCCTTATGTGGATATAAAACTTGTGTTCACACTGTGTTATGCATCCCTGATGACGGGCGGAGGCCCGAAACAATTGTTGGATGTTACTCCATTAAATTAATCACTGGTTGAAAAGTCTCCCGAGTGCCGCCAGATTTTCTTCATTATATATATACATACATATACACATATACGTAGCATATTAAACATGCATACACGCACATATATATATGTATATATATATACATACAGTACACGTATATATATACACATGTATATATATCATGTGTGTGTGTGTGTGTGTGTGTGTGTGTGTGTGTGTGTGTGTGTGTGTGTGTGTGTGTGTGTGTGTGTGTGTGTGTGTGTGTGTTTATATGTATGTATATACATGTGTATATATGTATGCACATGGATATATATGTACTATAATTAAAATAAAGTAAACTTTTATTAAGCACTTACAAGTGCCACCAGGAAGACAGCAGGCTGCAGAGGACGCTAGCCAGCCATTAATAATACTCATGCAGCATAAAATATATATAAAATAATAATTATATATATATATATATATATTATTATTATTATTATTATTTTTGGGTGGAGGGGGGGTTTCTGGGTGCTCGGAAACCCCCCCCCCCTGCGTGCGCCACTGCATCCAATGGTGCGGTATGGGTCTGGTGCATGCGCAAAGTACCAAACATCAATACTTTGCCAAGTACATCAGAACCTGAAACAGGCCCAAAGGACGATAAATTGAAGAACGTAATAGTTATATTCCATAGAAATCTTTGTTATTTTTCTATCCTCACCTGCATGATAGGAGTTAAAGCTCTGGTGATCTGTTTCAAGTAGTCAACTTGGCTTATTCAGCAGCTTACATAATATGTGCCCAAGTATGTTCATGCCCTGAACCATTTCCTACAAGTACTGTACTGTAAGTAAGTACAAGTGCTGCAGATGTTCCTAACTAGCAGTGACATATAGCTGAAAGGAACTTCATCAGTTTGACTGCACAATGGATCCTGTTTCAGCTGATCTTTGGATCTGCACGCAGCACCAGTATGATTTATGTATAAGCAAGCACTGAACTTAGCTAAGCACCTCAGAATGATATGTATGTAGTTTTACAAAATGTATGATATCCAATAAAGGAATACAGGGATCACTGCACAGAGATCGTAGCCTCCACATACTAAACAATGTAACCCCAATTCTCGCATTCAAAAGCCACAATGTCTATCTAGCAGAACCACAAGTAACTATTTCAGCTACAGGTATATTGATGCATGGCTAGTACCTACACACTATGGGGGTTATTCAGCTCGCATCGCAATCGCGACGCAAGCACATTTTTTACAATAGGCCCCCCCTGTGCATGCGCAAGTCCCGTCCTGCGCATGTGCCCGCATTTAATAATGGTGGCCCGCAGTAATTGCAAATACCTCTGTCTGATTGATTGTTTTCTAGGGGGAAACGGAACATTGCATGGGTGGTCCTTAGCGAATTGGGGCGTGGCAGCATGAACGGTGGGCATGACGTCGGCGTTTTCCAGGGCGGCTGTGTGTCGTCACACGCAGCCGCTCCAATCTAAAAAATGGCATCAGGTCTTCTGCTGTCGCAGCCAAGCTGCGTCGGCAGGATGCTTCCAACATTTCTGTGATCATGCTGTAATTGCGTCGTGATCGCAATTACAGCATGATCGCAGTGGGTGGGCGGTGGGTTGCATGCTGGGTGGCCTTGTCACCGATGGGCGATCTCCAGCATGTGAAAAAAAGGATTGTAAATTCTGCTGTTTAAGGTCCTATGTGGAATGAGGTCCTATGGGGATGTAATCACGTTAATGGCGGTCGGAATCCCAGCGGTCAGGATACCGATGCCGTAATACCGACCGCTAGAAATGCAGACAGACGGCATGCCGACTTACAGGGACTGAGTGGGAATTGAGTGTTAGTGAGTAATTAAGTGGGAATTAAGACTGAGTGTTGGCTTAAGTATTAACATTACAACATTGATGCTATAATGGATAATGCCTCCCAGCCTAATAAGATAAAGTTACAACATGTATATGGTCCCAGTACCTTCACAGAATATACAGTCCAAACATAAATATATTAATATACACTACAGTATGTTAATATACTGTGCCTTCGGCACTCAAAAATAAGATCCCAGTGTTGTATCAATCATTAATAATAAAGTGTAACCAATTCATTAATATTGCTACCAGAGATCCCAATGTAATGCTATCATGTCAAATTCAACTGAAGCTGAATAAACATATTTCTTTGTGCACCAACATTGTGCCCTGAGGCAATAATGAGATTGCCCCTGATATATGGATTCAATGCCAAAGATCAAGATTAAGCTGTCACAATCGTCCTACTATGAATGCTATTACTAAGCTATTACACTATTATATATAAAACCTATTGCTGTTGTTACAGAACACTGTTATGTCTTATACGTGTAACTGACAGATATTACATGCCATGTAATTGCCAAAATAATCCTAAATTATAAATGATTTGATATAAATCATAAATCAACTTTTATTAAGTACTTTTTTTTATAATTATGAGGTATTTTACAATCTCCATTGTTGACTGTGTATGCTGCACTAAACAAATGGGAATGAAGACTGAATAATGACAAATCCAAAATCCACAATCCAAAAACATACTGGTAGGTTAATTGACTCCCAACAAAAAATTAACCCTAGTGTGTGCGTGTACATGTGGTAGGGAATATAGACTGAATATAGACTGTAAGCTCCAATGGGGCAGGGACTGATGTGAATGGCCAAATATTATTTCTGTACAGCGCTGCAGAATGTGTTTGCGCTATATGAATAACTGGTAATAAATGAGGGCTTCTGTGTGCAATTACAAACACAGGCAGACTTGCACACAGGGACATAAATGTTTATGAAAGTTTCATCCATCCAGGTTGATGAGGAGCTATGGAATGAGAATTATACTGATGGTCGCCAGCACTAGTGAGCTGCTTCCAAATACAGTAGCTGATTGCAAATGCACAACTGACAGGGGATATCTCCGCTGCTCCTGCACATGGAGTGTTATGTCTCATGTATTAGGGAAGGTTAAGTTTTATTGAATATTATTTGCAAAGACATAATTTGCAAGCAAAATAAATGATTAAAGACATGAGTGGGGGTGCATACTTCCCAATCGTCCCAATTTCAGCAATACAGATACACCTTTTGGGCACTGTCCTGCTGTTCGATCCGCGGGCCGCAGTGTCCCGTGGGCAGTCAGGAGGTCAGGGGACATTCTGTTACCGATGCTCAGCTTTGTTATATGGAGCAACAGTGCCAGTGAATGGATGCTATGCGCATGTGCGCAGTGTCCATTCAGTGATGTCAGGAGGCTGGGTAGCTGCGGGAGTGCTGGGCTTGCCCCCCGCAAGACTTGTCACGCTCCCAAAATGTAATACTGCAGGCCACACCCCTTTTTTCGTGCTATGGTAGTAATAAATGTTGGGAAGTATGGAAGTGTATAGATCTAACGTAAAGGAGGTACGGATTGTACACTGCAGCAATAGGCTGTGCGGCCCATACAAGGGGAGCGTGACTAATGTTCATTATCTGGGGCCTGGGCGTACAGTCACTGTCCTCCCGCCTGCCTGCCTATTCAACTGTCTCTCCTAGGCTCCTCTGTTTTCAGACTGGCATCTGACAAAAAAAAAACATATCAGCCAGCCTCAGGGAGGGCCTACGTTGATTGTAGCCCCTCTCTGATACCAGGGCCGGTTCTAGACACATTGCACCAAGTAGACCATTATACACATTGCACCAGGTAGACACTTATACACACTGTGACAGGTAGCCCCTTATACAAATTGTGACAGGTAGCCCCTCATACACATTGTACTTATTGAGTGCCCCCTATGCAATGCCCTCTTTAGTAGTGCCCCCAGTAGTAATGCCCCCAGTGGTAATGCCCCGTTTAGTAATGCCCCTAGTAGTTATGCTCCCAATAGATATGTCCCCTGTAGTTATGCCCCCAGTACATATGCCCCCTGTAATTATGCCCCCAGTAGAGATGCCCCCAGGTAGATATGCCCCCATTAGATATGACCTCTGTAGTTATGGCCCCAGAAGATATGCCCCCTGTAGAGATGACCCCTGTAGAGCCGCTTACACACACACACTCACAAAAAAAAAACCTCCTCTATACTCACCAGCCTTGCTCTTGCTTCCGGACCGCTGACCTCCGTCTGGCGCCCGCTCCTCGAATCTATAGGAGAAACGTCATGACATCTCTAACATAGCACCGCACACTGCCTGAGCAGGAAGCTGGAGCTCAGGAGTGAGCTCCGGCTGTCGATGAGGAGAAGATGCCGGCTGCAGCAGGCGCCCAGACAGCCCACTGCGCCTGCTGCAGCCGCGGTGTGGGCGGTGGGTGCCTGCGGGGTGACTGCGGCCGTGCCCTCAGGGCGCAGCACCCCGGACACCCGCCCGGCTTGCCAGCGCCTAGAATCGCTCCTGTCTGATACGTGCCTATGTCAACATTTCTTCAGCAGGGGGAGCCATCATTCCCTCTGCATGCCCTTCCGGCTGTGTCACTGATCAGTCCCATAAAATTTCTACTGAATTACACATTTCCCACTGGACTGAGAGAAAGAGAAAAGAAGATTTTCTTTTTTTAATATATAGTAAGTAGTCAATTATAGCTTTTGAGGAGTTCTTTTGACATTTCCCCTATATACTACTGCAGTGGTTCTCAAACTCGGTCCTCAGGACCCCACACAGTGCATGTTTTGCAGGTAACCGAGTAAGTGCACAGGTGTATTAATTACTCACTGACACATTTTAAAAGGTCCACAGGTGGAGCTTATTATTTCACTTGTGATTCTGTGAGGTGACCTGCAAAACATGCACTGTGTGGAGTCCTGAGGACCGAGTTTGAGAACCTGTGTACTACTGCACCCAGCATGCACTTAAAAGCAGTATCTCCATGGGTGAGGTCCAATAAAAAGGGATACTTCTTACAAGTCTAAATTAAAAGTGAAATGGTAACAATTTGACAATGCATTTTTTTTGCATCTCTTTGGTAACCCAAGGGCTCATTTTTAGCTATTTCCAATGTCTATTGTGTGAATACATGTTTATGTTTCACAAGAGCCTCTGTGCTTTGGAGCAGCGTAAGGTTGTTATTATGCAGCTTGCCGTATAGTGCTGCTAAAAACAACCACGCAACAACTGTAGCTCATTTGATGTGCCCTACATCATCACTTCTGTAATTATATACATGCAGTAGTAAGTTGAGAAGCAAAGCTCAGGGCCTGGCAACACATACCAATATTTTCCAGCAAGAAGAGTCCTGGTTTTACAAAAGATTGTAATTTGTATGCAACGCTGTAGAACGCTTCTTCTGTCTCTAAACAGAGATATATTAACCCAAAATTTACATTCAATCTTTTTACTCATTATAGTATTTGTGTAATATTTGTGATCAGAATGTTAACAAATTTGGTAAGGAAACTAATTGGATATGGGGCCTGATTCATAGTTGGAACCAACCCTGATTTTTTTCACAGTTGAGAGGTTATCAGCGATCTGTGGGCCCGATTCAGACCTGATCGCTGCTGTGCGTTTTCGCACAGCGGGCGATCAGCTATTAACTGCGCATGCGTATGCACTGCAATGCGCACGCGCATTGGCAAACAACAGGCATCGCCGGTCTGCGACAGGCTGTGCGAAAATTCTAATGGCACAGCCATTCGCATGCTAATTGACAGGAGGAAGCCATTTGTGGGTGGTAACTCGCCGTTTTCTGGGAGTGTCAGGGAAAACGCAGGCATTCCCAAGCGGTTTCAGGGAGGGTATGTGATGTCAGCTCCGACCCCGATCAGCCCGTTCTGATCGCACTGTAGGAGTAAGTCCTGGGCTGAGCAGAGACTGTACGAATGGATTTGCAGCTGTCCGCTGACTGAGGTTTTATTTGGCAGCTCGACGTACACATGTGATCGCACACTTGCATGGTGCATATACAATCAAACGGTAGCTGGTGATATATGAATAGGCGCGCCACACCCCACAAAAACAGCCAAAAAGCCTCTCAGAAGTAACACCCAACTTCTCAAGCAAATATGGAGAAAGACAATGTAGAGACTTCAATAGGCGTTATATGAGGTTACATATACACAAAAGAAAAGAAAAAGTAAGTCACTTCCACCAGAGTGGATTGTGTCTTCCCTCAGATGGATCTTTGGATAATAAAGGCAGTCCCCAGGATTCTTGATTCCTTTACTCCTTCCAGATAGATTCCTTTTAGTAGTTATTCGGAATGTACCCAAAAAGGAAAAAGACAATAATAGTGTAATCCTGTCGGGTTTAGTGATATAAAGATGGTTTAAAGTTGCACTTACATTTCAAAAAATGAGTAAGGGCATATATCTCACTCAATGGTGAGTAATTTCCAAGATATGGATAATTCTTTCCTTCTTCTGAAAATAGGCCTCTATTGGATAATCCTCCAAAGCAGTACCACCAAATAAAAAGAACATATAATGGTGCAAATAACGTCTTTTGTTTAAAACAACGATATCTTTAATAAATAGCACTCACATTTAAACAAACAGATACAGGCATATCTACCCAACATCTGGGTCCAGGAGTTAAAATTCAAGCAGCAGGTTATCCTCACAGATGGAAAAGTGCACGTGCAGTGATAGAAAACCAGCCTCCTCAACACAGCCCCGGGTCCACAGTAGGTAAACAGCAGCTTAACGCGTTTCGAACCCTAAAAGGTTCTTCCTCAGAAGCATGCTGTCAATCCTTCCTAAACCTCCTAATATACTATGTCTAATTGATACTCCTCCCCTTCCTTCTCACGCAGTTTCCCGCACTTTTTTTCATAATACATTGGGCCGGAGATGTCATATCCACCGGAAGTGATGTGAACTTAAGGATAAAGCCACAGTCTCACACATAAATAACTCTACATAGATCCATCTATCTATATCATCCAGCAGGTCGACCTCCCTATATATGGCCAAACTACCAGTGACTTGGTCAAAAAGCACCCCAGATCCTTGCCGCGATACAACCGGAAACCGGAAGTCATCGCGATCCTCTCCGTGCGCTTGCGTTCCACATGCAGTTCACACGCTATTCCGGAAACAAGGCGCCATATCTAATAATCAAAGTGCGCCCCCCATCAAAACCGGAAACCGGAAGTCGTCGCGATTTTCTTTGTGCGTTCCACATGCGGTTCACACTATTTCCGGAAATACAGCGCTATATCTCGAACATTATGCTTATCCACCATAAATATATTCATGCGTTCCACATGCGGTTCAAATTACTTCCGCAGACATCCTAATTCATATTAAATAATATACAATTCACGGCCCAATATAAAAGGAGTATGTAAAATCGATTTTTTTAGAACAATTAATCCTTTAAGAAACACTTGAGCTCAAACTCTCCATTCAATCCTTTTGGGACCAAAGTTTTTAGGGTATGTATCCATCTCATCTCACTCTTTGAGAGTCTTACTTCAACATCCCTAGTTCTCCATCTAGGGAGAATTTGTTCAATTGCCCAGAATGCCTTTAATCCCGATTCCTTACAATTATGAGTAGATTTAAAATGAGAAGACACTGTATGAGAATCTAAGCCCTTCCTTATGTTATATATATGTTCAGCTAAACAAACTTTTAAGTTTCTCCCAGTTTTTCCTATATATATAAAATCACATTTACATTGGAGGGCATAGATAACATTTTTTGAATCACACGTAATGAATTCCTTAATCTTATACATTTTTTCATTTACGATAAATTCTTTTAATTTCCTCTCTCCTTTTACTGACCGGCACATCAAACACATGCCGCACCGATGGAAACCCTGATTACGTGAGCTTGTTCGCTTATTTTCATCTAAAGAGCTTTTAACCAAGCTATTCCTCAAGGAAGGGGCCTACCTGTAAATGAACGTGGGATTCTCTGGAAGTATGGCTCCTATAGTTGGATCTTTTTTTAAAATGTGCCAATTCTTTTTAAAAATCTGTTCAATTTCCTTATGTTGAACATTGAATCGGCTTAAAAAAGCCCATTTATGGCATGTATTGGCCTTTGCTCCCTTCTCTTTTTCTATTAACAGAGAGTTTCTTTCCACTTTGGTGTTAGGCGCCGCGGTCCAAGACTTCCGCCCGGCCCGGCGCCTAGCAACTAGGGACGCCTAGCGTGCTGAGCCGCCGGGTCCCTAGCAACGCTAGGACGCCGTGCGCGCTGAGCCGCCGGCTCCCTAGCAACGCTAGGATGCCGGGCGCACCGAGCCGCCGGGACCCTAGCAACGGGGACGCCACGGGTGGACCGCGTTCCCCGTTGCAGGGTTGATTACTGAACTAGACACACATGTCTTCTGGTCGTGCAGCAAGGCAGCTGCACGACATTCATGGTAATTAGGTTCTGTACTCTGATTGGGGGATTCACTGCTTAAAGCCTTCTCAGTGCCTCACACAGACGCCGGTTATAGCTTCCTGCATGCTGTTCATGTTTGCTGATCTGTTCCTGGTCTTCTGTGTCCGGTCGTTCCTGTCCTCAGAGTTCCCGAGTTTTGGTGTCTGTCATCTCATCCCAAGGAGTTCTTCTGGTCCTCATTTACCTGCAACAGTCGTTTGAGGATCTCATTTGGTTTCGTGAGTGGCGGCTCTGCCGTGTGCTGCGGCCTAGGCCGCTTAATTTTGTATTCTGGTTTTGGAGCATTTGCGGAGGTTTCCGCTCCCACAGTCCTCTCCGGAACTCGGCGGTGCCGTGTAGGAGAGTGGACAAGTGGGTATTTTGGTTGTCCTTTTCCCTGGCGGTAATCCGCGCATACTTGGTTTTAGGTTAGTTATTAGCCCCTGGTCTTGTTGTTCAGTTAGAGGGCCCCTTGTTATCACCCTGTCTCGGTTCTCTCTTTGTCTCCCATTAAGACCTGAGGGGGCATCGGAGTTGGGCAGACGTAATCCGCCCTTCAAACGCGGCTGCCATGGGCTCAAGCAACCATAGTCTCGCAAGAGAGTTCTGACAGCACGGGCGAGACAACGGAGATAGGGTGCCAGGGGCTATTCCTGTTCCTACCCCTTTTCCCAGCATTACGTTCTGGTACTCAGGTCCTTTGCTATAAGATCTCCCCAGACCTGAGTACTGGAATCATAACATTATAACCGGCCCAAAAAAAAAAAAAAAAAACTTAAAATAAAGGGGGTTTAATTTTTTCCCATTTTGTCTTGGTGAGAGTTTATCGGCTTCATGAATCCGACAGGGTTAGGACCAAATCCTGGTCAGCTCTTAGTTAACCAAATTCAAGAACTTACTCAGATGGTTCAGGATCTTTCTCTTCGGGTGAGATCGCAGGAAGATCTTTTGCGAGCCTCCCCGAGGGTGGTCCCAGAACCGAAGATGCATTTACCCGACCGTTTTTTCCGGTGACAGAAAAGATTTTTTTAATTTTAAAGAAGCTTGTAAGCTATATTTTCGTTTAAGGCCCACATCCTCTGGTACTGAATCTCAGCGGGTTGGGATTATTATTTCGTTACTCCAGGGGGATCCTCAGACCTGGGCGTTTGGTTTAAAAGCTGAGGATCCTGCGTTGTTATCTGTAGACGCCTTTTTTAAGTCATTAGGGCTCTTGTATGATGACCCAGATAGAGAAGCGTCAGCTGAGAGTCATCTGCGCGCTCTCATACAAGGTAGAAATCCAGCGGAGGTTTATTGTACCGAATTTCGCCGTTGGTCGAACGACTGTGGCTGGAATGACCCGGCCCTGCGCAGTCAGTTTCGCCTCGGTTTATCTGAACTTATTAAAGACAGTCTCCTCCAGTACCCCACTCCTGAGACTCTCGATAAACTCATGGAGCTTGCTATAAAAATAGATCGTCGTCTCCGAGAGCGGAGGGCTGAAAGAGGAACAACTGTTAGGCCTAGTACTTGTGTTTATACCTTCCCAGAGGACGTCGAGGAGCCCATGCAGGTGGGTCTCTCCCGGCGTTCTCCTGAGGAAAAAACCAGAAGACTAAGTTCCGGTCTTTGTTTGTACTGTGGTGGTAAGGGACATTTTGCTCGTAACTGCCCGAACAAGTCGGGAAACGCTCTGACCAGGTGAATTGTGAGGGGGTTCACTTAGGTCTGCAGCTTATCTCCTCAAAGGACTCTCTATTAGTCCCTGTTAAGGTTTTCTTTGGCAGCCTCAGTTCATTGGTGTCGGCCTTTGTCGACAGTGGAGCTGCAGGAAACTTTATGGATTTAACTTGGGCTAAGGCCTTAGGCATTCCACATATACCGTTGGATAAACGTATCACCATACATGGGTTAGATGGGGGTCCGCTTTCCAATGGGATAATTACTCACCGTACACCTCCAGTATTGCTTACAGTAGGAGCCTTACATTCTGAAGATATAGAATTCTACCTTACACATTGTCCGGTAGTTCCTGTAGTTTTGGGTCCCCCTTGGCTTGCCTTTCATAATCCCACCATTGATTGGCGGTCCGGGGAGATTTCTCAATGGGGTTCTTTTTGTACTAAAGAATGTATTTCTTATCCGGTCAGGGTTGCAGCAGTCGTCCCAGAGCTTATTCCTGTGGAATACCAGGATTTTGCCGATGTGTTCTCCAAGGGCAATGCGGACATTCTGCCTCCCCATCGGTCCTACGATTGTGCAATTGAGCTAGTACCAGGTGCCACTTTGCCTAAGGGGAGATTATATGCCCTGTCCGAGCCAGATACCACGGCCATGAATAATTATATTCAGGAAAGCCTAAAAAAGGGTTTTATTAGACCTTCAAAATCTCCATTAAGTACTGGATTTTTCTTTGTGGAGAAAAAAGATGGCTCGCTTAGACCATGCATTGATTTTAGGGCTCTGAATAAGATCTCTGTGAAAAACACCTATCCTTTGCCTTTAATTTCAGTACTTTTTGATCAGTTACGTTCCGCCGTGATCTTCTCGAAAATTGATCTTAGAGGAGCTTACAACCTCATCCGAATTAAATCTGGGGATGAGTGGAAGACGGCTTTCAGCACTCAGTCGGGTCACTATGAATACCTGGTGATGCCGTTCGGCCTGTCAAATGCTCCGGCGGTTTTTCAAGACCTCATTAACGATGTTCTCCGTGACTTCCTAGGGAAATTTGTGGTCGTTTATTTAGATGACATTTTGATATATTCTGAGTCGATTGAACAACATGTTACCCAGGTGCGTCTGGTTCTTCAAAAGTTACGAGAGAATCATTTATATGCCAAGCTTGAGAAGTGTGATTTTCACATCACAGAGGTGTCTTTCTTGGGGTACATAATTTCTCCCCAGGGATTTTCCATGGAACCGAAGAAACTCCAGGCCATCCTTAATTGGGTGCAACCCACTACTTTAAAAGCAATTCAGCGCTTTTTAGGGTTTGCTAATTATTATAGGCGGTTCATTCATACTTTTTCTGACCTGGTCGCTCCCATAGTAGCTCTGACTAAAAAAAGAGCGGATCCCTCCAATTGGTCGCATGAAGCTGAGTTAGCCTCCGGGCCTTGAAACAAGCCTTTGTCTCGGCTCCTGTCCTCAGACATCCTAATCCGGAACTTCCCTTTATTGTGGAGGTTGATGCCTCAGAGGTTGGAGTGGGGGCTATCCTTTCTCAAGAAGATCCGGAGTCTCAGGAGTTGCATCCTTGTGCCTTCATGTCCAGGAAATTCTCCTCTGCTGAATCCAACTATGACGTTGGTAATCGGGAATTACTGGCAGTAAAATGGGCTTTCGAGGAATGGAGGCATTGGCTGGAGGGAGCTAGACATACTATTTCAGTTTTTACTGACCATAAGAACCTGCAATATATTGAATCAGCTAAACGGCTTAATGCTCGGCAGGCACGTTGGGCATTATTTTTTACTCGTTTCAGGTTTATAATCACCTTCAGGCCTGGTTCCAAGAATACGAAGGCTGATGCCCTGTCACGTAGCTTTCTTCCGGTTCACAATAGCAATCCTGTTGTTACTCCCATTGTTCCATCTTCGGTCATCCGGGCAGGCCTCACACAGGATTTATATACTCAGTTAAACCAGCTTCAACACCAAGCTCCTAGACTTACTCCTGCTGGTCGTCTTTTTGTTCCCGAATTTTTGAGAGGCACTGTTTTAACTGAGTTTCATGACAACAAGGTCTCAGGGCATCCGGGTATCACTAAGACTTTGGAGTTAGTCTCTCGCTCAGTGTGGTGGCCTAGTCTTTCTAAAGACATTAAGGAATTCATCCATTCCTGTCAGGTTTGTGCACAGCATAAGGTTCCTCGTTCGTTGCCTATCGGGCAACTCATGCCTTTAACCGTTCCTCTCAGGCCATGGTCTCATATTTCCATGGATTTCGTGGTTGACCTTCCCCTTTCAGCCGGATTACGAGTCATTTGGGTGGTAGTGGACCGTTTTAGTAAAATGGCTCATTTCGTTGCTCTTCCCCGATTACCCTCTGCTCAAGGGTTGGCAGTTTTGTTCCTCCGCCATGTGTTCAGGCTTCATGGTTTGCCCACTGATGTTGTTTCTGATCGGGGTCCACAATTCATCGCACGATTCTGGAAGCGTTTTTGTGCCTCTTTGAAGATGAAACTGTCTTTAACATCTGGTTACCACCCACAGTCTAACGGGCAAACCGAACGAGTCAACCAGTCATTAAAACAGTACTTACGTTTGTATTCGGCCAAACTCCAGAATGATTGGTCCGAGTTTCTTCCTTTGGCCGAATTTGCTTATAATAACTCTTGTCATACCTCCACCAAAGAGTCTCCATTCTTTTCAGTCTTCGGTTTTCATCCTAGAGCCAACTCTTTTTTCCATTATTCTCCAGTCTCCTCGCTGACCTTAACCTCCCATCTCAGAGCTATTTGGAGAAAAGTGCACCTTGCTCTCAGAAAAGCGGCCTTCCGAGAAAAGAAATTTTCTGATAGGCTCCGACATCCTTGCACTTTTAAGGTGGGAGATAAGGTATGGTTGTCAACTCGCAACATCAAGCTTCGACAATCCTCAGCTAGACTGGGACCCAAATTTATTGGACCATTTCTTATCATTAAGAAGGTCAACCCAGTTGCCTTTCGGCTACGCTTGCCAAGATCTCTTAGAATTGGAAATACTTTCCACTGTTCCCTGTTGAAACAATATGTTTCTTCCAGTAGATTTCCTCGGAGGACCTCTCAGGGTAGATCTCCAGTGGATGTGCAGGGACAACAGGAGTTCTTGGTAGAGAAGGTTTTAGATTCTAAAGTGTCCCGGGACCGGCTTTATTTTTTGGTTCACTGGAAAGGCTATGGTCCGGAGGAAAGGTCTTGGGTCCTGGATAAGGATCTACATGCCCCTAAACTCAAGAGATTATTTTTTCTGGAATTTCCTCAGAAACCTGGCTTTAGGGGTTCGTTGACCCCTCCTCAAGGGGGGGGTACTGTTAGGCGCCGCGGTCCGAGACTTCCGCCCAGTCCGGCGCCTAGCAACTAGGGACGCCTAGCGTGCTGAGCCGCCGGGTCCCTAGCAACGCTAGGACGCCGTGCGCGCTGAGCCGCCGGCTCCCTAGCAACGCTGGGACGCCGGGCGCGCCGAGCCGCCGGGACCCTAGCAACGGGGATGCCACGGGCGGACCGCGTTCCCCGTTGCAGGGATGATTACTGAACTAGACACACATGTCTTCTGGTCGTGCAGCAAGGCAGCTGCACGACATTCATGGTAATTAGGTTCTGTACTCTGATTGGGGGATTCACTGCTTAAAGCCTTCTCAGTGCCTCACACAGACGCCGGTTATAGCTTCCTGCATGCTGTTCATGTTTGCTGATCTGTTCCTGGTTTGCTGTGTCCGGTCGTTCCTGTCCTCAGAGTTCCCGAGTTTTGGTGTTTGTCATCTCATCCCAAGGAGTTCTTCTGGTCCTCATTTACCTGCAACAGTCGTTTGAGGATCTCATTTGGTTTCGTGAGTGGCGGCTCTGCAGTGTGCTGCGGCCTAGGCCGCTTAATTTTGTATTCTGGTTTTGGAGCATTTGCGGAGGTTTCCGCTCCCACAGTCCTCTCCGGAACTCGGCGGTGCCGTGTAGGAGAGTGGACAAGTGGGTATTTTGGTTGTCCTTTTCCCTGGCGGTAATCCGCGCATACTTGGTTTTAGGTTAGTTATTAGCCCCTGGCCTTGTTGTTCAGTTAGAGGGCCCCTTGTTATCACCCTGTCTCGGTTCTCTCTTTGTCTCCCATTAAGACCTGAGGGGTATCGGAGTTGGGCAGACGTAATCCGCCCTTCAAACGCGGCTGCCAGGGGCTCAAGCAACCATAGTCTCGCAAGAGAGTTCTGACAGCACAGGCGAGACAACGGAGATAGGGTGCCAGGGGCTATTCCTGTTCCTACCCCTTTTCCCAGCATTACGTTCTGGTACTCAGGTCCTTTGCTATAAGATCTCCCCAGACCTGAGTACTGGAATCATAACATTTGGTTAATTTCTCTTTAGCTTTTTGCAAGGTTTCATTCGTATACCCCTTACTTCTAAAGCGTTTTGTCATCTCATCAATCTGGGTATTACATACAGCTATCTCTGAACAATTCCTTTTTGCTCTCACGAATTGGCCATGGGGAATACCATCAAGCCAATTCCTGTGATGCAAACTGTTTCTCTCAATATAAGAGTTTGAGTCCGTGGATTGTCTAAAAAATTTTGTATGTATTTGATTGTCCTTAATATAAATTAATAAGTCCAAAAATGCAATCTCTACCTTACTACTAGTAAAAGTTAAATTAATTTTAAAAGGGTTCTCATTAAGTCCCATACAGTAATTTTCAAGTGACTCCTCCGATCCACACCATATAAAAAAAGACATCGACTATAAATCTTAGCCAGATCCTGGCCGCGATACAACCGGAAACCGGAAGTCATCGCGATCCTCTCTGTGCGCTTGCGTTCCACATGTGGTTCACACGCTATTCCGGAAACAAGGCGCCATATCTCATAATCAAAATGCGCCCCTGATCATGATCGCGACAAAACCGTAAACCGGAAGTCGTCGCGATTTTCTTTGTGCGTTCCACATGCGGTTCACACTATTTCCGGAAATACAGCGCTATATCTCGAACATTATGCTTATCCACCATAAATATATTCATGCGTTCCACATGCGGTTCAAATTACTTCCGCAGACATCCTAATTCATATTAAATAATATACAATTCACGGCCCAATATAAAAGGAGTATGTAAAATCGATTTTTTTAGAACAATTAATCCTTTAAGAAACACTTGAGCTCAAACTCTCCATTCAATCCTTTTGGGACCAAAGTTTTTAGGGTATGTATCCTTCTCATCTCACTCTTTGAGAGTCTTACTTCAACATCCCTAGTTCTCCATCTAGGGAGAATTTTTTCAATTGCCCAGAATGCCTTTAATCCCGATTCCTTACAAATATGAGTAGATTTAAAATGAGAAGACACTGTATGAGAATCTAAGCCCTTCCTTATGTTATATATATGTTCAGCTAAATGAACTTTTAAGTTTCTCCCAGTTTTTCCTATATATATAAAATCACATTTACATTGGAGGGCATAGATAAAAAATTTTGAATCACACGTAATGAATTCCTTAATCTTATAAATTTTTTCATTTACGGTAAATTCTTTTAATTTCCTCTCTCCTTTTACTGACCGGCATATCAAACACATGCCGCACCGATGGAAACCCTGCTTACGTGAGCTTGTTCGCTTATTTTCATCTAAAGAGCTTTTAACCAAGCTATTCCTCAAGGAAGGGGCCTACCTGTAAATGAACGTGGGATTCTCTGGAAGTATGGCTCCTATAGTTGGATCTTTTTTTTAAATGTGCCAATTTTTTTTAAAAATCTTTTCAATTTCCTTATGTTGAACATTGAATCAGCTTAAAAAAGCCCATTCATGGCATGTATTGGCCTTTGCTCCCTTCTCTTTTTCTATTAACAGAGAGTTTCTTTCCACTTTGGTTAATTTCTCTTTAGCTTTTTGCAAGGTTTCATTCGTATACCCCTTACTTCTAAAGCGTTTTGTCATCTCATCAATCTGGGTATTACATACAGCTATCTCTGAACAATTCCTTTTTGCTCTCACGAATTGGCCATAGGGAATACCCTCAAGCCAATTCCTGTGATGCAAACTGTTTCTCTCAATATAAGAGTTTAAGTCCGTGGATTTTCTAAAAATCTTTGTATGTATTTGATTGTCCTTAATATAAATTAATAAGTCCAAAAATGCAATCTCTACCTTACTACTAGTAAAAGTTAAATGAATTTTAAAATGGTTCTCATTAAGTCCCATACAGTAATTTTCAAGTGACTCCTCCGATCCACACCATATAAAAAAGACATCGTCTATAAATCTTAGCCAGGACACCAGAGCACGCCACCCTTCCAGATCTCCAACTCCTCCCAATAGGCCATGAAAAGGTTGGCGTAACTCGGAGCAAATCTGGTGCCCATGGCCGTGCCCACCAATTGAATATAAAAGGTTCCATTAAAATAAAAATAATTATTCTTTAAAATGAATTTAATACTATTCAAAATAAATTCCTTTAGATCCTTTGAATATTCTGTCATCTCTAAAAAATATGATACTGCTTGTACACCCTTATCAGCTTCAATAATCGTATAAAGAGTGCTTACATCAGCACTGACTAGATGATAATTCTCATGCCACTCTATGTTATCTAATTTCCTTAAAACATCCCCTGTGTCTTTAAGATAAGCCCTTGTGGTCTTTACCACAGGCTGTAGATAAAAATCCACAAGGGATTTGACTTACTTTTTCTTTTGTGTATATGTAACCTCATATAACGCCTATTGAAGTCTCTACATTGTCTTTCTCCATGGTGCATATACACACACCTTAGGCGGCGAATATCTGACAGCAGGACAACAATTTCAGCAGCCTAGTGATCAGATCTGAATCAGTCTCCCCCGTTTGTTCGTATAAGGGCAGTACGGATGATGTAATGGTGCCTCACAGCACTAAGGTCATGTGCATGTGCACAGCATCTATTCACCGCTGTCCTGCTAAGCAGAGCAGCAGTGTCAGGAGCCTCTCAACTGCCCCCCCACCGCGGGACACTGCGGCCCGCGGGTGGGACAGCGGGACAGTCCCAAAAATCGGGACAGTTGGGAGATATGTGTACTGTACAATGTGAAAACAGCGTGAACATTGACAGACAAATTAACAGGACTAAACTAATGAAGGATTACAAATATTGTGTTACACTAATGACACATCAATAAAGCATTAGTCTATAGTATTTTGCTCCTGTTTTCACATGAATAAAGTAAATTCTGAAAAGCTGTGACACACTGGGAGGGTATTCAATTGTTTGGAAAGTCAGTTGGGTGTCTGTTTTTTCCTAATAGACAGGAAAAAACAGACACCCAACTGACTTTTCCAGCAATTGAATTCCCCCCAGTGTCTGCATAACACTGCGATAGCTGTCCTGACTTCTTTTACAAAATACTCTATTCTGGGTGATGCCCAATTGATGAGATGTGAGTCAGGGCCGTAACTAGGTGTGTGCCGATGGTGCCTTGCCCACAGCGCAAATGCACTGAAGGCTCACCATCTGGCATCACACCCCCGTATGGCCATTTTTGCCAGCAAGTCATTACTTCAAGTCTTGCCACTGGCGCTTGTGTCCCGCTCTTGTGTCCTCGGCACTTGTGTTCTGCTGCCGCTTGTGTCCCCGCCACTGAGCGCTGCCTTAGATGCCATCTGGCAGCACACACCTTTCCCCTGTCCCGCCGCGGCCATCCCTTAGTCCCGCTGTGTCTGCAAGGGAGTGGGAGGTCTTGTGCAGCTGTCATGTGAGACTCAGGAGCAGTCACCCCCTCTCCGTGCTGAGTCCCACTGGCACCACCGGCTGTGTCGTGCTGTCGCTGGTAAAGGCTGCAAAGCTTTGTAGCTCCCCCCACTCTGGCCCTGAGTCCAGCTTGCACCGCCGTCTGTGTGTGTAGCTGCCGCTGTATAGGGCACCGGAGCGACGCAACAGCTGCCATCCCCGAGGACAGTGCCTGCGTTCTGTGGATGCTGGATTGTGGCCTCTCCCCAGGTGAGTAAACACACACACACACACACCTTACCTCTGCCTGCTTAATGTGTAAAAATTGGGACTCTGTTACTGTAATGTGTGAAAAAGGGAGAATTTACTGCCATAATGTGTATAAAAGAGGGACTCTGCCTGCCTAATGTGTAAAAAAGGGGGACCCTGCCTAATGTGCAAAAAAAGGTGGACTCTGCTTGCTTAATGTGTAAAAAGGGGGACTCTGCTACTGTAATGTGTAAAAAGGGGGAACTTTACTGCCATAATGTGTAAAAAATTAGGGACTCTGCCTGCCTACCTAATGTGTAAAAAAGGGGGACTCTGCCTGCCTAATGTATAAAAAATGGGGACTCTGCATGCCTAATATATAAAAAAATGGGGACTCTGCCTGCCTAATGTGTAAAAAAGGGGTACTCTGCTGATGTAATGTGTAAAAAAGGTGGACTCTGCTTGCTTAATGTGCAAAAGGGGGGACTCTACTACTGTTATGTGTAAAAGGGGACTATACCTGCCGTACTGTGTAAAAGGGAGCTCTGCCTAATGTAATGTGTAAAAGGGAGCTCTGTGGCCATGCTCTTTCCCCATGAAGCCACGCCCCTATCTTTTTGGCACGTGCATTGACCCTGTTTTGTATATGGGGTGTGGGAGGGAGGGGCGATGCTGTTTTTTGCACACCGCTAAAATGTCTAGTTATGGCACTGATGTGAGTAATTTAGATACATCTATTTGGAGGCTACTAGCAATCACTTTAGCAAGGATTTTAAAGTACTGATTAATTAAACTTATCAGCCTATGGAAGGAAATAAATTATTGAGTTTCAAAATGAGTATATATAAATATGAGCTTCATTAAATCTGAGGAGCGGAAGTTGGTCGCTGGGTAATTTCTGATGAAGTTCGTTATAAAGGATAACATATTAGCTCTCAGAATTTTATAAATGTTACTACTTAGGCCAACCGTACCTAGAAACTTTTTATTACAAATGTCTGCACTTACCTCAACTCTATTTTGTTGATACCAGTGTTAAAGAATTCCATTTGTAAAGCAGTAAGCTTAATCACTTAACTGACTAATATTTTTTTCAAAAACCACTCAGAAATTGTTGTTTTTTTATGATTGAATTATGAAAGTATATCTAATACCATTTTATTTGTAAAAATGTTAACAATTTTTAAAAAAAAAAATGTAAATTTTTTTTAATTTTTACAAAAAGGTTTTTTTTTATAAACATTGGTGCAAACATTGATGGTTGGAACATCATGACCATCAATGGTTGGAACATCATGACCATCAATGGTCTGATCACCGCAACTTCAGTTTCCCGGAACCTGATCCTTTCTGCAGACTCAGGGGCTCCACATGGAAGGTGAGGGCTGATATTTTTTTACATTTCCCCAGTGGCTGCTAATGTCTGCAGCCGCTGGGTGGGGGGTGTTGCTGGGCT
Organism: Pseudophryne corroboree; assembly: GCF_028390025.1. NCBI lineage: Eukaryota > Metazoa > Chordata > Amphibia > Anura > Myobatrachidae > Pseudophryne > Pseudophryne corroboree. The sequence continues at coordinate 464,720,263 of NC_086444.1, read as the reverse complement.
GACTTTTTAGCAGTGATCGGCAGCCCGGCAGGCACTAGGGGGGGAAGGAACCAGGAAACAGAGAGATCGTAAGTCTCCCTGAGAGTGGCAACTGCCATAAGATTCTCTTCCTGCAGCCGCACAGTGGGGTTTTTGACTGGTGAAGCTGTACGGTAGCAGAAAGATGCACACAAAATGCAGACACAGTAGCGTTTCCTGGAAATAATGACTCCCGATGCGCATTGGTAGCCAATCACTATATAGAAGAGCAATAGCATGAATGGAATACTTTGGACAAGGGCCAAGCCAGATAATCTGCTAATTCAGATCATCGTCTATGCAACTTAGAGCATCCACTGCTATCTGCCAGTAGGTGTATGGTTGGAAAGGGTGTACGGGCACTAGATAAAGCTAACGTTGCTAAATGGGTAATACGTTGCCTATGTTGGACCTTCTGCTAGACCACATGACCTTGCTTAGATTTTATGAAGAGGCTACATGCAGGCTGCCATCAAAAATCTTCAAGAATGGGACATTTGTGATGTGCCATGCTGCATCGCGGCATGCTGCATGGCATGTCGGGCTGAGAGTTCGCAGCTGGCGATTTCTCCATTAATTCATAATGGAATTAATTAGGGATGAGCAGGTTCAGATCTCTGAGATCTGAACCCACCCGGAGCTCGGGACTTCCCACCAGACTCTGATCCCAGAACGAGGAAAAACGTCATCATCCCGTTGACGGATTCTCGCGGGTTTTGGATTCCATATAAGAAGCCACGTGTCGCTACCTCTGTCTGTCTGTGGGTGGTGGCATAAAGGGGTGCTGCTGTCCTGTGCTCTTCTGGGGTGGTGTCCTGTGCTGGTGTACTGTGCTGTTAGGGGTGCTGCTGTTCTGTGCTGTTCTGGAGTGTTGTCCTGTGCTAATGTACTGTGCTGTTAGGGGTGCTGCTGTCCTGTGCTGTTCTGGGGTGGTGGCATGTGCTGGTGTACTGTGCTATTATGGGTGCTGCAGTCCTGGGCTGTACAGGGTTGCTGTTCTGAGGTGTCCTGTGTTGTTTGGGGTGCTGTACAGGGGAGCTGCAGTCCTGTGCTGAACAGAGGCACTGTTCTGTGTGCTGTAAAAATAAAGGGGTGCTGTAAAAATACAGGAGTGCTGTAAAAAAAAGGAACGCTGTGGCCCTGTCATGTATGCTGTAAAATAACAGCTTGATTCAACTTCTCATGAAGATGGAAGCCCTCCTCCCTCTTGAAAAATTAAAAAATTAAGCTTGTTAAAGCACAGGAAAAAACAACTGTGCATTCAGAGATATCACAAATCCTCAAGAAGAGTCCAAGTGTGTCCACGGTTACGATGTCTAGGCCTGACCATCCCAAGACTATATGGGAAGAGGAGGCTCCTACCACCATTTGCATGCCCTCTGCAAGTGCTAGGAGGAGCACTGCCAGTCCAGTTGCTGATTCTGAGATTGAGATGTCACTGTAGAAGTACACCGGGATGAGGAGGATATTGGTGTAGCTGGTGCTGAGGAGGAAGTTGACAATGAGGCTTCTGATGGTGATGTGGTTTGTTTGAATAAGGCACCAGCGTAGACAGTTGTTGGCAATGGGATGAAAAAGCCCATTGTCATGCCTGGGCAAAATACCAAAAAAGCCACCTCTTCGGTATGGAATTATTTCTCCACAAATCCGAACAACAGGTGTGAAGCCATGTACTGTATTTACCTTTGTCAATCCATAATAAGTAGGGGTAAGGACGTTAACCACCTAGGAACATCTTCCCTTATAAGTCATCTGCAGCGCATTCATCATAAGTCATTGTCAAGTTCAGAAACTTTGGGTAAGAGCGTAAGCAGTCCAGTGACCTAATCCCTTTTTTCTGTTGTATCCAAGCTCCTGCAATCAACATCACCAACTCCCTCATCGACAATTTCCTCCTCAGTCAGGATCGGAAGTAGTCCTGCAGGCCATGTCAACTATGCATTACTACAGTGGGATTTAGACAGTTGATGGATGTACTGTGTCCCCGGTACCAAATCCCATCTAGATTCCACTTCACTAGGCAAGCGATTCCTGCACTGTACAGGTACATTAAGAAAAGTGTCCTCAGTGTTCTCAAAAATGCGGTTGTACCCACTGTCTATTTAAACACGGACATGTGGAGTAGGGCAAATTAAGGACTACATGACTGTGACAGTCCACTGGGTACGTGCATTGCCTTCCGCAGAAACAACAGCAGCGGCACCAGCAGCAGCATCTCGCAAACGCCAACTCGTTCCTAGGCAGTCTACTCTGTGTATTACCAGTTTCCGTAAGAGGTACACTGCTGAGTACCTCTTACAGAAACTGAGGGACATCATCACACAATATCTTGCCCCACTTAGACTCTCCTGGGGACTTGTGATATCTGACAATGCCACCAATATTGTGCGAGCATTACATCTGGGCAAATTCCAGCACGTCCCATGCTTTGCTCAAACAATTAATTTGGTGGTGCAGAATTTTTTTAAAAATGACAGTGGCATGTAGGAGATGCAGGCCACTTTCAACATTCAACAACTGCGTGCCGAAGACTGGAGCGCCAACAAACACTCTTGAACCTGTCCTGCCATCACCTGAAATAAGAGGTACTATAGTAACGAGGTGGAATTCAACCCTCTATGTGCTAAAGATGATGGAGGAGCAGCAAAAGGCCATTCAAGCCTATACATCCACCTATGACATAGGCAAAGGAGGTGGAATGCACCTGACTCAAGCGCAGTGGAGAATAATTTCCGTGTTGTGCAAGGTTCTCCGACCCATCGAACTTGCCACACGTGAAGTCAGTTCAGACACTGCCAGCTTGAATCAGGTAATTTCCTTCAACAGGGTTTTGCAGAAGCAGTTGGAGAAATTGAAGGAGGAGCTAAGATGGAACGATTCCGCTAAGTATGTGGGACTTGTGGATGACCCCATTATTCGCTTTGCCAGGATTCAATGGCGGTCAATCTGTTGAAAGCAGGTCACTACATTTTGGCCACCGTGCTTGATCCTCGGTTTAAAGCCTACATTGTATCTCTCTTTCTGGCGGACACAAATCTGCAGAGGTGCAAAGACCTGCTGGTGAGAAAATTGGCAGCTCAAGCAGAACGTGACACATCAACAGCTCCTCCTTAATTTTCTCCCACAACTGAGGCTGCAAGGAAAAGAATAAATTTTCCTAGCCAACCCGCTGGTGGTGATGCAGGGCAGTCAGAAGCAAGTTGTGACATCTGGTCCGGACTGAAGGACCTGCCAACAATTACTGACATGTCTACTGTCACTGCATATGATGTTGTCACTGTTGAAAGAATGGTGGAGGATTATATCGGTGACAGCATCTAAGTAGGCATGTCAGACAGTCCGTATGTATACTGGCAGGAAAAGGAGGCAATTTGGGGGCCCTTGCACAAACTGGCTTTATTTTATGTAAGTTGCCCACGCCCTCCAGTGTGTTTAGTGCAGTCGGTAACCTTGTCAGAGATCGGCGTAGGAGTCTACTCCCACAAAACATGGAGAAGATGACGTTCATCAAAATGCATTATAAATTCCTCCAGGAAGACCTTTACCAGCAATTGCCTCCAGAAAGTACACAGGGACCTGTGATAGTGGATTCCAGTGGGGACGAATTAATACTCTGTGAGGATGAGGATGTATACACTGAAGGGGGTGAGGAATTGGAGGATGAGTATGAGGACAACATTTTGCATCTGTAGAGCCAATTTGTGCAAGGAGAGATTATTTGCTTCTTTTTTGGTTGGGGCCCAAACAAACCAGTCATTTCAGCCACAATTGTGTGTTAGACCCTGTTGCTGAAATGATTGGTTAGTTAAAGTGTGCATGACCTGTTTATGCAACTTAAGGGTGAATGGGAGTGCCCAAGGACAATTCCATCTTGCATCTCTTTTTTTTTTTTTGCATTATGTGCTCTTTGTGGTCTAGTTTTTAATAATGTCATCCTGTCTGCCACTGCAGTGCCACTCCTAGATGGGCCAGGTGTTTGTGTCACTTACTTGTGTCGCTTAGCTTAGTCATCCAGCGACCTCGGTGCAACCTCTTGGCCTAAAAACAATATTGTGAGGTGTTCAGAATAGACTGGAAATGAATGGAAATGAATGTTATTGAGATTAATAATACTATAGGAACAAGAAAACACTCAAATTCTGTGATTTTAGCTGTTTTTATAGTTTGTTTGTTTGTTTGTTTGTTTGTTTGTTTGTTTTTAAATCCAGATCCAAAACCAAAACCCAAAAGGGTGGCTTTGGCAAAACCAATCCAGATCCAAAACCAAAACACAAAACCCGAAAAGTGTCCTCTGCACATCTCTAGAATTAATAGAGCGATCAAAGGCTGCGAATAGGTACAGCCCGACGTGCCATGCAGCATGCCACAATGAACATGGCTACATTTGTAATTCATAACCAGGTTTTGCTTTTGGATTAGCCAAAACTGCCCTTACTGGTTTTGGTTTTTGTATGTTTTTTTATTTCTTCAGAATTTTATAAAAACAGCCAAAATGACATAATTTGGGCCTTCTATTATTCCTACATTATTATTAATCTCAATAACATTAATTTCAAGTTTTTTTCCAGTAAATTTTGACCACCTAACAGCTCAAAATATTGTTTTCATCAATATTGGCCAAAGATTGCAACCAACTGGCTGGTTACTAAGCGACAGAGCAGCAGCCCAAACACACAGCAGTTTATAGCACATCTATGAAACATTGCCACACAGTAGTGTCAGAAAAGAAAAGCATTGCAAAATTGAATTGTCCTTGATCCCACCCACCCAACCTTATGTTGGATATTAAAACGGACATGCACAGTTTAACAAACTAAGCACTTCAGCAACAGGGACTGACACTTTTGTGGCTGAAGTGCCTGGTTTGTTTGGGCCCCCATAAACCAATTTTTTTTTTGGAGGACTACCTCTGATCTCTAATGAGGAGGTTGATGATGAGAATGTTGGCAGTGGAGATTGCATGGGATGGTCTAAACTGGTGGTAGCTGATACTGGCCTGCATGTTATTATATTACAAATTATATTAATTTAGTAAAATAAATGTCATGAACTCACCATCAATGACGTAACATGGAGGAGGTGCCTAGATGGTTAATGTCCCTACCTCTACACAAATGGAACAGACTTTCACAAATATTGGGTAAAAATAATCCCACACCCAAAAGGTGTATTTTTTGGTCTTATGCCCAGGTATCACAATGGCTTTCTTTTTCTCACAGGCAAGAACTGCAGCCACTGGTGGCTGACTTACACGAACAATATCATCAACATTCTCATCATCAATTTCATCATTAGGGTCACATAGTAGACAAATATCGCCCTATTCCTGTTCTACTTCAAGACTAGCATGCTCAATTTATATTATGTCATTATCAACATCTTCTACTGCTCATCCCCCACATTTGCAGATGGTGTAGAAATGGTGGAAGGATGCTTATATATGAGTAGTGTGATAAATGTGAGACTCACACTTAGCTAACGTGGACAACCTTAGACTCTCCACAGGGCTTTGTGAACACACAGTTTGTTCTTTAGCCTTTTTTAACATTGCGAAAGATTTTATAATTTCAGGTGCCCTTTCCTAAATTGTATATATATATATATATATATACTGTATATATATATATATATATATATTTTTATTTTTTTTAAAGGTGGTGTGGCCACACTTCCGGGATTTGGCCACACCCCCTCCAAATCCCCCAGGACTCAACAAATATCATGAATGCCAAGAATATCTAAATGTATTTGCCCCAAATCTGCATATGCAGTGCAGGATGCTGCTGTGGGCTTGGAGTGTTGCTAATGAAATATGGACATTATACTTAAATTTAGAAATGTCCGGCGGGCTCTTTTCGTGTTTTGGTTTTGGTTCTGTTTCTATGCTCATGTTTTGGATCTGGATTGGTTTTTCCAAAACCAGCCTTTCGTGTTTTGGTTTTGGTAGCTAACGTGGACACCCTTAGACTCTCCTCAGGGATTTATGAACACACAGTTTGTTCTTAAGCCTTTTTTTAACATTGTGAAAGATTTTATAATTTCAGGTGCCCTTTCCTAAATTGTCTATCCCTTGGACAGTAGATGTAGATGTTGTAGTACAATCATGACTGGCAGAAGCCACAGCACTAGTATTTGGTTGTTGCTCCTGCTCTTTTATCGACTGATCATGATCCATATTTACTCAGTGCTTATATTTATTAACACAGTGGGGCACAGGATCTACTGATCATTATTCAACACACAAGTTGTACAAAAAAATAAAAACTTTTTATTTATTCACAAATGACAAATTCACTCTGTCGACTCACAGTGCTTATATTTATTAATGCAATGGGGAATGACACCTACTGGGCTTTTTTGAATGGACAAGTTGTAAAAAAAAAAAAAAGGGGGAGTTTGTACAAATGACAAATTCACACTGCAGACTCACAGTGCTTATATGTATTGATGCAGTGGCACATCACCTACTAAGCTTTATTGAACTTGCCAGTTGTACTTAAAAAAAAACTTTTTTGTTTTTTCAAAAATGGCAAATTCATACTGCAGACAGACAGTCCTAATATTTATTGATGTAGAGGCATGTACTTAAAAAAACAAAACCTTTTTTGTTTTTTTCAAAAATGGCAAATTCATACTGCAGAAAAACAGTCCTTATATTTTTTAATGTAGTGGCATGGACCCTACTGAGCTTTATTGAGCACACAAGTTGTACAAAAAAAAATAACAGCCTCTTTTTTTACAAATGACAACAACTTCACCAAAAACTTTTGTGGGCACGCACGCTGTACACACTGTGCAACAATGAAGGGATCCTGCTGCCCTGTATGGAGCTCTGAGCTGTAATGTAGGCAGTGACAAAAAATACCAGTGTGCTGTTCACCAAGAAATAATGCTGCCCTATATGGAGCTCTGGGCTGCAGCTGCACTGTGGATAGTGACAAAAAAAGAAACACCAGTGTGAAGTGACACAGGGTTACAGGCAGTACCATTGGGACACAATAAGACAATAGATGCAACTTTCTGCACTATAAAAATAAAAATGTTTTGCTAACTGCCTACATATCAGAAATAGCTTTGCGAATATTAACACTAATGTGGAGATGTGCCCTGTACCCCAGGACACATCCCAGTAGAAGCACGCAGGGGATCTGTTTCCCCTGCGGGAAAACATGTGTGACAGCGCTGGGACAGTGTGTCTGTCCCCAGCGCCTGTCAGGGTGCGGCAGCGGCGGGTGTCCGGTGCAGGGATCACACGTTTCCCTGCACCAGAATGTCAGCGGTGTCAATCTGGCCACCAATGAAAAGTGCTGCCCGCGGCATTTCAAATCCGGCGCCGTCCGTGAGCCAATCGTGGCTCACGGGGTGCCGGCCAATCAGAGACGGGTGCGGCGAGCTAATCGCCGCTTGCCGTGTCATAGGCCCCGGCAAGAAGAAGTCGCGCAGAAGGGTGGTGAAGAGTCGGGCGGCGCCAGGAGGAAGAAGACATCGCGGGAAGAGCTCCGGTGGCTGCGGTAGAGGCCAGAAGACGCCAGGCTCCGGGAAGAAGATGTCCAGCAGCCTTCTCCACCGCAGGTAGGCCCTTGTAAGGTCCCCCCGCTCCTTCTCTCCTCCCTAGACCACCGGGTGATCGGGCACTAGACCCGTAGGCACAGTCAGGCCCTCCCGGCCTGTGGTTAAATAGGCGGGCACTAGGCCCGGGGCCACATGTAGTCGGGCCCCCCCGGCCTGTGGCACAAGATAGGCAGGCATTAGGCCCGTGAGCAAGTACAGACAATAGGCCTGTGGGACATTAGAGGGCATTAGGCCCTAGTTCTGTTTGGCGGCCGCTAGGAATATAAGGGGACCCTGGGCACTAGCCCAAGTCACCCAACGGGCGACAAGTTAGGCGGGCGCTAGGCCCGTGGGTGATGTCAGGCCTCAGGCCTGTGTGCAGATAGGGGGCAGTAGGCCCAAGTAAGCATGAAGTGCAGGAAGTGGGTAGGCTGTACGGCGCCCACTCCCTGGTGTTCTGAAGAGGGTAATTAAAGGGACAGCACTGTGGTTGTTACTCGCACTGCTGTTGTGATGTGTGTTGTCTCCGTGCAGGGCCAAGTTTGTTTAGTTTGTGTCTAGTTTGTTGCAGCACACACACAGAGCTAGTTTGAGGGCTCTGCTGTTATAGTTAGTGTAGTGGTGTTACACTAGGTTAGAGTTTGGCCCTGCAAGGCTGTTGTTTGTTTGCCTCCTTACAGAGACCTGTAAGTGGAGAAGAAGTCCGCAGGGCGGAACCAACGGACGTGAGAACCCCTTTCTCACACTACACGCGAGAGTGCGAGTGTGTGAGAATTGGGTGGTTGAGACTTTGTGCCGGTGATGACCTTACACCCAACCGGTGAAGGTCGCCGCCACCCCCTGGGGTATCCCCTTTTCCAGTGGAAGAAGGGTTGATACCCCCCCCTTAAGTTGGTTTACTTTCTCCCCAGTTCGTCCGTCGTCAGCTCAGAGAAGGGATCGCCGTGTCCGGGTCTGACTGAAGATTTCCAGGTCCGTTGAAGGTTCCGGTACCTGAAGGTGAGAGAGTGCGGCACCTGGTAAGTGGTGAATCTACACCTGCACAGCAGCAGGCACTACACCACACCGCCACACTCTTACACTAAGGTAGGAACGGTCATGTGGGTGCCACTGCGCATCAACCAGTGTCCTGTCTCTATATACAGTATATGTATTGAATGCCTGACATCGAACAAACACCTACGGTGGACCGATGTGAAAAGGTGCCCAAATCACTGCAGGAGGAACTTATATCAAATCCAAAACATCCGAGATCCTATACTGGGAAGATGAAGTTTTGCCTCGTTTTGGAATCCAAGCAAGGCGGGAAAACACGAGCTAGCGCTCTGATTCCCTCGGATCCTGGAAGTTCGGCCAGGCTTGGTTTTATGAAAACTGAGCGCGCACATCTGTAATTCAATGTCATATAAAGCTATTCTAGTACACATTTCGAGAGATATACACTAATAGTGCATTGCATGTGTTTCTTGCACACCTTCAGATGGAGTGTTGGTGAAAATAAATCACATCAAGCAAACTCTTAAATGTAGAAATAATGTAAGCATTGCCAAACTATAAACAGCCTGCAGATGTTTTATATAAGCAGAGGAAGAGAATTCACTCCAGATGTGGATTTTTCCTGAAAAGAAAAGTATGAGCAGGGAAGAAATGTAAAGCTACAAGAAAGAACTCAAGGATCATTTGGGTTCATGCGCACATCAGCTTATGGCCAAAATATGTAGGGCCAGCTTTAGGCTACACTCAATGTAATCTTTTTGCAGAGAACTGCAATTTCTATATTTTCCTGAGTATTATATTATATACTGTATATACATTATATATATATATATATATATATATATATATATATACACACACACACTATACTATACTATAATACTATATATTTGAATATTATATATTTTTATATTTTACAAGCATAATTATGTAAAAGAATAAACCCACAATTCTTGATAGCTGTAACAGAGATGAGGTGCCAGTTTAGAGTTGCATGTAAGTCAGTTTTGGGGACGGATCTTGCGATTTCATGCTACTGCGTGTTCATGTACATTTCATGTACATTTCTAAAAACACACAAAGATGCTGCTGAGACATAGGGTATCAGAAATGTAGCAGAAAAGTGATGGGCGTTCCTGCAATGTATAATGTTAGCCTTCCCCTTGTGCACCAGTGTGCGACAGAGAGTAAAAGCACTGAGACGCCCACTTTCAGTGTATCTAGACAATGTAACCGCGGTTCAGAACGTCATCAGCGCACCATTGCTCGCACTATCGACACTTGCTACAGTCTATGACCTGTTCAGTGTTTTCTTCTCAATTTCCTTTAAATATGGCCTCTGTGGCTGTGGATCAGCATTTCTAAATGCAGCCACGTTCACTGACAAGCCTGTGACACTCCCATACCACGCCTCCTAATCACTGCTCAGTAATGCCCATAGTTGTGCGCCGCTGGCTCTACTATAAGTGATTTCCTATGCACCAGCGGCCTCTGCATACACTCAGTGGTATGCATGCACCATAGGGGTTTTCTGGAGATTTTGCACATGTGCAGTGGCAATAAATTGCCTAACTGGGTAAACATTGCCATTGTGTCCACCTCTGACTTAGGCCCTGAATGTTTTTGCCAATAAGCGTCTTGGGTCCTATTGGAGAAAGAGTGCTATATAAATAAAAGTATTATTATTAAAAAGGTATAACCGCTATATCCAGATAATGCTAACTAACATTGGCTGGTTATGGCACTTTAGACATAATTATATATATGATGGTAAGGATGGGGTTAAAATCATACATATTTGTAGACTCAGGGCCAAGCGGACGTCTGGCACTGGAGCTCCTGCTCAGGGGACACAAAGTGCCATTTCCCTGCAGCCTCACTGGTGCCCGCCGCGGCTGGGAGACCTTCCAGTGGTGCAGAGCGGCCTGCTGGACGGACCTGCGGCCCCGGGCGGCCTCCTGCTACCTCCGGCCGCCGCGGCCTGTTCCGTGACCTGCAGCCGGAGCCTCGAGTTTGGGGACGCCCCGGTCGTGAGCTCCGGGATCGGAGCGCGGACGCAACGGGACCCCCGGAGCGCTCCGTGGACCCCAGCTTCCTCTCCTGCATACTGCTGGGCGGCCTTTAGCCCTAAGGGCACTATTGGATTATAAGGCCCCCCTCCACAGCTTCTGGAAGACCAGGTATCTCTTGCAATCCTTGGAGGGGCTCCCTGCCGGCGGCCATCTTCCCTCACCCACAAGTGAGCTGCCTCTCCCTTCACTACACCAGCGATTGCCCCCACTCATTGGGCACACCTGTAGCTCTATAACTCCTTCTGCATAGGCTCTCACTGCTGTGGCCCCCATCTTCGTAGTTCTGTGCCTTGCTGTATATTGTTGGGGCTCCCTGATATATTATTAAGACTTTGGGCCTTCTTACATTATAATCTACAATCCGGGTGCGCCATCTCCTGGCTAGTGCATTCTACTACATGTGAATTATGCTTCAGCCTTCTCTGATACTACTACGCAGGGGAATGCTCTGCTAAATCATAATGGATGCTGCTCTGGGGGCTTCATGTTTACTTTCATTGCACATAATATAATGGAACACTAACTTTCTAAGCTATTGCTCAGTTTTGAATTTTGATCATCCTTTATTTCTGGGACTGTCATACGCCATGCCTAGGTCCAAAAAATCAGCACCATACGCGGATTTGACCTCCTTTATTTCTAAAATGAAGCCTAACTCACCTAAACCGCCATCCGCCCCACAACCTGCTCCTATTTCGGAATCTGAGGAAGAATCACCTGTGCTAGACTCTTCCATGAAAGACTGCATTTCCTCTATCCTTAATGAGATGAAGTCGTTGAAACAGGCTTTTCACTCGGAGATCCACAAGGCCATCTCTGGTCTCAAGGATGAGATCTCGGACCTCGGTGCTCGTACTAATGACGTCGAACAGAAAATTGACGAAGTTATCAATTTCCAGCAAGAGATGGTGCACTCTGTTTTTGTCATGCAGGAAGACAGTTACCTCCTCCAAGATCAACAGGAGGACGCAGATAATTGCGCAAGACGTAACAATCTGCGCATTAAATATATCCCGGAGTCGGTGGAACCTGCCCAACTGGAAGATTTCCTCACCCGCTTCTTTCAACATCTCCTGCCGGACACTCCACCTGGGCTTTTCCTCCTGGATAGGGCTCATCGCTCCCTGCGCCAAAAACCGTCATCATCGTCCCCTCCGAGAGATGTGGTTTTACGCTGTCATTATTTCAAAACTAAGGACAGAGGGGGTCATTCCGAGTTGTTCGCTCGTTATTTTTTTCTCGCAACGGAGCGATTAGTCGCTAATGCGCATGCACAATGTCCGCAGTGCGACTGCGCCAAGTAAATTTGCTATGCAGTTAGGAATTTTACTCACGGCATTACGAGGTTTTTTCTTTGTTCTGGTGATCGTAATGTGATTGACAGGAAGTGGGTGTTTCTGGGCGGAAACTGTCCGTTTTATGGGAGTGTGTGAAAAAACGCTACCGTTTCTGGGAAAAACGCGGGAGTGGCTGAAGAAACTGAGGAGTGTCTGGGCGAACACTGGGTGTGTTTGTGACGTCAAACCAGGAATGACAAGCACTGAACTGATCACACTGGAAGAGTAAGTCTCGAGCTACTCAGAAACTGCAAAGTAATTTCTATTCGCAAATTTGAGAACCTTTCGTTCGCAATTTTGATAAGCTAAGATTCACTCCCAGTAGGCGGCGGCTTAGCGTGTGCAATGCTGCTAAAAGCAGCTTGCGAGCGAACAACTCGGAATGAGGGCCAGAGTTCTAACTGCTGCTCGTAACAAGGACTTGTGTCTGTTTGAAACGCATAAGCTGCTGGTGTTTCAGGACTTATCCCCTATTACTCTTAAAAGGCGCTTCGATCTGAAGGAATACACCCAGATCCTCAGGGAGAATCAAATCAGATACAGATGGCGTTATCCCTTCGCCCTGATTGTGCAGCTTGATGGGAAGCGGCTACTGGCACGATCCAAGGAGGGTGTCCACCGGCTTCTTCTGAAACTGAACTTGCCCCCCCCCCCCCTCCTCAGCGCCTGGCAAGCCTTCTCCCCCACAGGCTGTACCGGGCCCTCAACGCACCCCAAGCTCACCGCTCCCGCAACGTGCACCTCGCCGTCTTTGGTCGACAGTCCCGGCAAAAACCTCTTCCAGACGTGACCCTCCATGAACTTTCTTCCACGAGCTACCTTGATGGGTTACTGTATATTACTATATACTATAGTGTTTTGTATTTTAGAGGTTCTCTATTTTCTTTTTACTGAGCTTCTCTGATTGAGCCCATGTTGTTACTGTTCATACGGTTCTGATGTGATTTATAGTTATCAAATGTTGCTCCGACCCCCCAGGGTAGCCCTATTCGTCCTCTTTTTTTTTTTCCTTCTTCCCGTAGGTTCATAGGTGTGTGACGCCACGCCCTCCACTGAGCAATTATAGCCGGTTTTGAGCGTAAGGGAGACATTTTCTCCCTTAATACCCCATACGGGAGCTCAAACGTGTGGACCCGTACGACGAGTACAATGGGTCTTTGGCTCGGTTTATTGTTGCATTTGTTCTGTTTGTATTGTTCTCAATGTCTTTCTTCTCCTCTTTCTTTCTTTTTCCTACCTTCTCCCTCTCCTCTTCCCTTTGTTTCTTCAGGAGACCAACCCTGTGTTTTTAGGGATGCTGTAGCTCTGCTCTTTTATACACTGTTATGTCGGTTAACGTTATAACTTACAATGTGAAGGGTCTTAATAGCCCCCTAAAGAGGGCTAAATTATTTATTTTTCTAAAACAGGTTGGGGGAGATCTGGTGTTCCTTCAGGAGACGCATTTCAGAGGTACTTCCCATACCGAATTGCGATCTAGACATCACCCGGTAGTTATACAGGCATGTGATCATACCCAGAAGAAACGGGGGGTCGCCATAATGTTTGCCGCCCACTTACACTTAGAGTCAGAAAAAAATATTAGAGACAAAAGGGGTAGATTTCTCATTATTGTGGGCAAGCTTAATAATGTTCCTATTACTCTGGTTAATGTCTATGCCCCTAATGTTAATCAGCCTCATTCTTCACCTCCTTAGATTCCAAGATTGCCCAATATAGAAAAGGTGATATTTTAATGGCAGGGGATTTCAATACCATACTCCACCACAGCCTCGGCCGCTCCCATTCCCTTCCCCCTTCCCAGTCCCATACAAGCAATCGTAATTCTAGAGCCCTGTTGTCACTACTTAAAAACCACCTACTCTTCGATTCTTGGAGAGTTCTTGACCCCTTAATCAAAGACTATACTTTTTTTTCACTGGTGCATAATCTTTATACGAGGATTGATATGATTATGATTGGGAGAGATTTAACCTCTAAGATCCAAAAATGTCTTATTCACCCAATTACATGGTCTGACCATGCCCCGGTATCTTTGATTCTCTCTGGTTTGTCCCGCACTCTTTCTCCTCCCTCCTGGTCCCTCAGTGACGCTCTTCTCCAACATACTGATGTTCCGCCACAAGTCTCTCAGGTATTGATTGATTACTTTAGCTTGAATCAGACCCCTGGTATGTCCGATATGACCTTGTGGGAGGCTCATAAGGCGGTCCTTCGGGGCCATTTCATACAGATCGCAGCTAGGCTCACTAAACAACGCTCCCAGAAGATTTTGGAGTTGACTGACCAACTCCATCGTCTGGAAGAAATCCATAGGTCCTCCCTGCGCCCAGCTGACTTAGATCGGCTACTTAAAGTTAGGGGTGAACTCAATATGTTGTTGTCTCATAAAATGGAACAATACCTTAGGCGCCTCAATCAGATTTATTACGAAAAAGGGGATAAGGCAGACAAACTTCTTGCCAGGAAGCTGAGAGCCCAAATTTCCTACAAGAATATCTTGTCTATCCGTACTAAACAAGGGGTATTGACACATGAGCCTGACCACATTCTTAGTGAATTTGAGGAATACTATAAATCGCAACACAATGCAGATGCGGCTTCCTCACCTTCACTGAGATTCAGCGAAGGGATTGAGTCCCTTTTGGATAGATGCAATTTACCATCGTTGAGTGGTTCGGGGGTGTCTCAGTTGGGTTCGGAGATACTATTGAAGAAATAGACAATGCCCTTAAGATTCAGAAGCCAGGCAAGGCCCCTGGGCCTGATGGTATGTCTATTATGTATTTTAAGAAGTTTAAGGGGATTCTTCTGCCCCACCTTTGCAGGCTCTTTAATGGTTTCCTGAAGAGTGAACCTCTGTCCCCCCGTACACTGAAGGCTCGGATTGTCTTAATTCACAAACCAGGGAAAGACCCCAACTCGTGTTCTAGTTATCGCCCTATCTCCCTGTTAAATAATGATATTAAATTGTTCGCCAAAATCCTGGCTCTGAGGTTGAACTCAGTTCTTCCGCAATTGATACATGCTGACCAGGTGGGCTTCATCCCGGGCCGACAAGCTAGAGACAATACCTGAAGAACTATTAATTTAGTTAATCTTATTAACAAAGCTAAAATGCCTTCTATCCTTCTCTCGCTTGATGCAGAGAAGGCTTTTGATAAAATACTGTGGCCCTTTATGTTTGCTACCTTGCGTAGGTTCGGCCTGGGAGGAAGCCTACTCCAGGGCATTCAGGCACTCTACTCCAACCCTTCATCCAGAGTTCGGGTAAATGGCAAGGACTCTTGTTTATTCCAAATTACCAACGGTACGTGTCAGGGGTGTCCCTGTCACCATTAATTTTTGCTATGATTATCGAACCCCTGGCATGTATGGTTAGGGCAAACCCTGATATTAAAGGTATATTAGTTGAGGTTGTGGAGTTTAAATTATCATTATTTGCGGATGATGTTCTGTTAACTCTTTCCTCCCCTCATATGTCCATCCCTAACCTATTCCAAACTCTATCATCATATTCCTTTTATTCAGGGTACCGCATCAACTATTCCAAGTCAGAAGCCCTTCCCTTGCATCTCAGTGAGGAAACCAGGTCTCTCCTTGCCGCTAACTTTAATTTCTCTTGGCGCTCCGATAAAATGTAATATTTAGGTGTGTTTATCACGAGTTCCTATGAGTCTCTGTATTCCGAAAATTTCCCAACCATTTTTAATTGTATTGAATCTGATCTACGAGCTTGGGACAAACAGATCATGGCCTGGTTTGGACGTATAGTCTCATGAAAATGAACATTTTACCCAGGCTTTTATATCTGATCCAAACAATCCCGGTACGCATCCCCGTAGAGGCTTTGTGTCGAATGCAGAAACTCTTCTTAAAATTCATATGGTCTAATAAACCCCACCTCCACACTGATAAGGGACCCGGTGGCTGGAGGCAGAAGTTTACTACCATGCCACTCACTTGAGCAAGGCACTTACCTGGTTCTCTCAAACACCCCACTTACCTTGGATACAAACTGAACTCTTGTCGGCCAGGGTTTCCACTTTGGTTTCCTTACTTACACCTAATCAGAAGATACAGTCGTGCGTTCCCACTACAAAACTCACTTGCCCCCTATGGTCTTTCTGCATTCGGCATTATGGTCTCTCTACATTCCCATCCCCCATCACTTCTATTTGGGATAATCAGGATTTCCCTCCTGGCTCCACCCTATGTTCCCATTCGTGGTTTCACCTGAACCCATGTCCGGAACTGGTTTTTTATTTTATTGAAGGTACTTCCTGGCGCTCCTTAAACACTTTAAGTGACAAATATGGTATCACCCACCCTGTTCTATACGAATTTCTACAACTCCGCTCTTTCTTAAATTCCCTTCCAAAATTCAAGGTCATTCACCAACTTACCCCTTTTGAACGACTCTGTGTTTACTCTCCTATGCGACAAGGTATTATCTCTATATTGTATAGTCTATTACGCTCATTGTACTTAGCAGACACACTGCCTCATGAAAGTAAATGGGAGCAGGACTTGGGCCCCCCACCTGGGGAGGATTCCTGGGAGATCATTAGGCAAAATGTCGCCCAGTCCTCTATTTCCTCCCTAGTAAAGGAAAACTCCTATAAAGTATATACCAGATGGTATCTGGTCCCAGCGACATTGAATAGGATTTTCCCTGAGTCCTCCCCATTGTGCTGGCGAGAGTGTGGTCAGATTGCAGACATCAAACACATTTGGTGGTCCTGCCCCAAAATCCGCCCTTTCTGGGTCCAAGTGGAGACCCTTATTGGATCTGTTCTTGGCACCCAAGTTACATTGGGTCCTTTGACGGCTTTGCTGGGCCTTTCTTTGTCTAATTTTTATGCACACCAGTGCCAGCAGGAATGTACTGGTGTCTGAACGGTGAGGGCTGCAAAACAAATGAACTCACAGACAGACTGGGGAATATGACATTACATACACAGAAGGTGATAGGTTAACAAAATAAACACAAAGTGAACAGAGAAGCCCAAAGGCTAAGAAACTGGGTGTCTCCCTAATATTAGGAATGCTCAGATGGAAAGAAGCAAGATGTAGTGATTTAATACGTAGAGAACCCGAAATGCTGTTGCTAAGGGCAACAGCAAAACCCTAAAGGGTTACCAACGGGTGTGGCAGTAAACTCCTTGGTCAGAGATGGAATAATAGACACAAGGAGAGTCTCCACAATCCTTGTCCTCACTTGCAGTGCACTGGTTCAGCTTACTGCCACTAAACTGACACCTGAACACCTTGCACAGTGAGAAAGGATTTTGGCAGGCAAGTCTGAGAATACAGCCGCAAACTTGCTAGGTTCACAGAGTAGCAAAAGAACCCCAGCAGGTTAAACGACTGACTCCAGTCTTACTGCTAGGTCTGGATTGGCAGAGTGTAATACCAAATCCCAAGGCCTATTTGCAGTAAGCAACAAACAAATACAAAGTTTACACAGTATTAGCTAGCTTTCAGGAACTGACTAACCAACAAAGATTCAGCAGCATCTGCCTAACCTGAGAAGAGGGTTTATATAGCAGGTGCTGTCCACGCCCCACTCAGACCTAACAGACTGTGAGCACAAAAACCAGCACCGTATCCCCTGCCGTGCACAGAGCCTGTAACCACTGCACAGCAAAAGACCCGAACCGGAGTATCAGCTACGCTCAGGTTACTCCGCTAGCACTTGTCTCCCGGTTGCCATGACGACGTGGCAGCACAGAGCAGGAGACCCTAACAGTACCCCCCCCCCCTCTGACGAGGGGTCAAAGAACCCCTACCACCGGGTTTATCGGGGAACTGCGAGAAGAAAGAGCGTAACAGTCTGGGGGCATGAAGATCACAACTGCGCACCCACGACCGCTCCTCCGGGCCATACCCCTTCCAGTGCACCAAAAATGACAGCCGACCCCGAACCATCTTGGAGTCAAGAATCCTTTCAACAACAAACTCCCTCTGGCCACGTATCAGAAGAGGGGAAGGTCTTCCACTGGAAGAAGGATTACTAATCGCCCGTTTTAAAAGGAAACAATGAAATGTTTTATTGATACCCAAAGAACGGGGTAGATCTAACTGAAATGCCACCGGATTGGTAACCCTAGTGATCTTATAAGGACCGATGAACCGGGGGCCTAACTTATGAGATGGCTGTCTCAACTTCAAATTCTTGGTAGACAACCAGACGAAGTCCCCTAATTTGAAGCTGCAGGGTCTTTTCCGCTTATCAAAAACCCTTTTGGTCACTAATGACACAGACACAAGGGCTTTCTTCACTTTCCTCCAAATACCTCTAAGGACCGAAACCACAGAGGAACCACCAGGCGTGGAGTCCAGGGGGTCAAAAGAATTGGCCTTAGGATGATGCCCATACACACAAAGGAAGGGAGAGATTCCTGTAGCAGAGTGAGCCGCGTTGTTATAGGCAAACTCCGCCATGGACAGATGAGCAACCCAGTCAGTCTGACACTTGGAGACATAACACCTGAGGAACTGCTCCAAGGACTGGTTCACCCTTTCAGTCTGCCCATTAGACTGCGGATGGTAGCCTGACGAGAAGCTGACAGAAATCTGGAGATCGGAACAAAATGCCCTCCAGAATTTGGCCACAAACTGGGATCCGCGGTCAGAGACCACATCAAGTGGCAACCCGTGGAGGTGCACAACATGCAGCATAAATAATTCAGACAGGCGTCTGGCCGATGGCAGCCCAACCAATAGAACGAAGTGCGCCATCTTCGAAAATCTGTCAACGACAACCCAGATGGCTGTCATCCCCGAGGATTTGGGCAAGTCCACCACAAAATCCATTGAAATGTGGGTCCATGGCTTAGATGGAATAGAGAGTGGATGTAATGGGCCAACAGGAACCCCTCTAGGAGTCTATTTCGGGCACAGATGTCACATGCCCGAACCCACTGATCCACATCCCTAGCCACCGAGGGCCACCACACCGCCCTAGATAGCAACTCCCGAGTTCTGGCAATACCCGGGTGACCTGCCGACTTCTTGCATGGAATTCCAGGAACACTCGCTGTCTTAACCTAGGAGGCACAAACAAAAGACCTACCGGAAGGTCTGGAGGAGCCTGCTCCTGTGCTCTAAGGACTAATGACAAGAGGTCCTGGGTAATGCCCACTTTAATACATGATGGGGACACAATGGGCAATGGCTCCTCTGTGGTCTCCTGGATTGGAGCAAAACTCCGCGAGAGCGCATCAGCCTTGATGTTTTTTGACCCAGGGCGATATGTTATCAAAAAATTAAAGCGAGCAAAAAACAAAGCCCATAGTGCCTGCCTGGCATTGAGCCGCTTCGCTGACTCTAAATATGCCAAATTCTTATGGTCAGTGAGAATTGAGACCACAAACTTAGCCCCCTCAAGCCAGTGTCTCCACTCCTCGAGTGCATCCTTAATAGCCAACAATTCCCGGCTACCCACGTCATAATTCATCTCGGCAGGCAAAAATTTACGGGAAAAGTAAGCACAGGGATGAAGGCGATTATCAGACACCCCCATCTGAGAGAGCACTGCCCCAATACCCATCTCAGAGGCATCCACCTCCACCACAAAAGGACGCTCTGGATCTGGGTGTCGCAGCACCTTGGCCGAGACAAATGCCCTTTTGAGACGGGCAAAAGCCGCTTTGGCCTCACAAGACCAGTGAGCAACATCCGCCCCTTTCTTAGTGAGTGCCACCAAGGGCGCCACTATAGACGAAAATCCAGCGATAAATCGTCTATAAAAATTTGCAAAGCCCAGAAAACGCTGAAGCGCCTTCAAACTAGTGGGCTGCACCTAATCCAGGACTGCCTGTACCTTGGAACCCTCCATTTGGAAACCTTCTGGGGAGATAATATATCCTAGAAATGCGATTTGCTGAACTTCAAATTCGCACTTCTCCAGCTTCGCCCCAAGCCGGTGGTCTCTGAGTTTCTGGAGGACTAAGCGTACATGCTTCCGATGTTCCTCCAGGGAATGGGAGAAGATTAGGATGTCATCTAAGTATACAACTAAGAATCTATCCAAATATTCCCTGAGCACATCGTTCATGAAGTCCTGGAAGACTGCCGGGGCATTACAGAGCCCAAAAGGCATCACCAAATATTCATAATGCCCTGAGTGGGTATTAAAGGCAGTCTTCCATTCATCCCCTTCTCTTATTCAGATTAGATTGTACGCACCGCGTAGGTCAATCTTAGAAAAAATGGTGGCAGTACGAAGCTGGTCAAACAAGACCGAAATGAGAGGCAGTGGGTATGAGTTTTTAATCGTGATACGGTTCAATTCCCTGAAGTCGATGCAGGGTCGCAACGAACCGTCCTTTTTACCCACGAAGAAGAACCCCGACCCAACTGGAGACTGTGAAGGTCTGATAAAGGTCTGATAAATCCCTTAGCCAAGTTCTCCTGAATGTACTCTGCCATAGCCTGAGTCTCAGGACGTGACAGGGAGTACAACCTGCTCTTGGGAAGCTTAGCATTCGGCAACAAATCAATGGCACAGTCATAGGGGCGATGGGGAGGTAGTACCTCTGCAACTCTTTTGGAGAACACGTCCGCAAAATCTGCATAACATCCTGGCAATCCTGGCAAACTTAGCTGCGAAAGCCTGACTGGAAGGCTCAAGCAACTCCTGAAACAATCAGTACCCCAACTAAGAATCTCCCCAGAGACCCAGTCAAATTGAGGATTGTGGGCCCTTAACCAAGGTAACCCCAACACCAATGGGGCAAAAGTACAGACAGTCACATAAAAGGACAATTTTTCAGAGTGTGTGGCTCCAATAGACAAAGAAATCTGGCTAGTGCAAGAGGTAATTTTACCCTGGGATAATGGTTCCCCGTTTAACCCACAAATCTCAATTTCCGATGCCAAGGGTACTAAGGGAACAGAGTGTTTCAGGGCGAATTGGCGGTCCATAAAAACCCAGTCGGCCCCACTGTCCACAAAGGCCTCAGTCTTGACAGTTTGACCGAGGATCTTCAAGGTCACCGGAATGATAAAAGTCTTCTTGGGAAATTCTGACTTCTGGCCTGACAGGATATTTCCCATCACCCTCAGGCCCTGAAGTTTTCCGGCTTTTCTGGGCATGATACAACCACATGACCTTTATTCCCACAGTACAAACATAACCCCTGCTGTCTCCTCCGCGTCTTCTCACGCGAGGAGAGGCGGGTAGCCCCAATCTGCATAGGCTCCTCGGAAAATTCCTCAGAGTCTGAGGTTCCCTTGGGAAAGAAGGAAACCTCGGTCTCCCTTTCAAGCCTGCGCTCTCTCAGCCGTCTATCCACCCGAATGGATAACTGCATGAGCTGATCCAAGCTATCAGGCAAGGGATATTGTACCAGTTGGTCAATTAACTGGTTAGAAAGACCTCTTCGGTACTGGTGTCTCAGGGCTGGGTCATTCCACTGGGTATCATGGGCCAACCTCCGAAACTCCGTAAAGTAAACCTCAGCTGGCCTTCGCCCTTGCTTAAGGATCGAAATCTGAGCCTCGGCTGAGGCCGTCTTGTCAGGGTCATCATACAACATGCCCAGTGCCGTAAAAAAAGCATCAACACTTTTAAGCGACGGACAGTCAGGCTGCAACCCATATGCCCAGACCTGTGGGTCTCCTTGTAGTAAGGAAATCACTATGCCCACCCGCTGAATCTCCGACCCAGAAGACTGAGGCCTAAGCTGGAAATATAGCTTGCAGCTCTCCTTGAAACAAAAGAACTGCGAGCGATCTCCAGAAAAACGATCCGGGAGATTTACTTTCGGCTCCTTAACCCCTGAAGGTACTGCTGCTGCGGGAGCTCCGCCAGCGGCCTGCGAGGTGTGCATTTTAATGGACAAATCATTAAATTGTCGAGTCAGAACCTGCACCTGATCGACCACCTGTTGCAAAGTATTTTGAGGGGTATGCTCCATATTCCCACAAAATTTCAACAGGAGTATTAGGCTGCTGAATATGTTATGCACACCAGTGCCAGCAGGAATGTACTGGTGTCTGAACGGTGAGGGCTGCAAAACAAATGAACTCACAGACAGACTGGGGAATATGACATTACATACACAGAAGGTGATAGGGTAACAAAATAAACACAAAGTGAACAGAGAAGCCCAAAGGCTAAGAAACTGGGTGTCTCCCTAATATTAGGAATGCTCAGATGGAAAGAAGCAAGATGTAGTGATTTAATACGTAGAGAACCCGAAATGCTGTTGCTAAGGGCAACAGCAAAACCCTAAAGGGTTACCAACGGGTGTGGCAGTAAACTCCTTGGTCAGAGATGGAATAATAGACACAAGGAGAGTCTCCACAATCCTTGTCCTCACTTGCAGTGCACTGGTTCAGCTTACTGCCACTAAACTGACACCTGAACACCTTGCACAGTGAGAAAGGATTTTGGCAGGCAAGTCTGAGAAAACAGCCGCAAACTTGCTAGGTTCACAGAGTAGCAAAAGAACCCCAGCAGGTTAAACGACTGACTCCAGTCTTACTGCTAGGTCTGGATTGGCAGAGTGTAATACCAAATCCCAAGGCCTATTTGCAGTAAGCAACAAACAAATACAAAGTTTACACAGTACTAGCTAGCTTTCAGGAACTGACTGACCAACAAAGATTCAGCAGCATCTGCCTAACCTGAGAAGAGGGTTTATATAGCAGGTGCTGTCCACGCCCCACTCAGACCTCACAGACTGTGAGCACAAAAACCAGCACCGGATCCCCTGCCGTGCACAGAGCCTGTAACCACTGCACAGCAAAAGACCCGAACCGGAGTATCAGCTACGCTCAGGTTACTCCGCTAGCACTTGTCTCCCGGTTGCCATGACGACGTGGCAGCACAGAGCAGGAGACCCTAACACTAATATTAGCAGCCATGCGGGTATTCTTGTACTCCAAATTCTTCATGCTGCCAGATGTGTATTAGCTAAATGCTGGAAAAAGTCCAATATCCCCCCTATGAGCATGTTACTGTCCAAAATATGGTATATCTCCACGATGGAGAAAATCACAGCTTCCTTGCGTGATAGGTCGGATAAATATATGAGGACTTGGGAACCCTGGTTCAATTATGTTAAAACCTCTATTTCCCGGGTGTAAAATACTGTGTCGAAGCCTTATTGTTTAGGTGCCAAACTCATCGAGCAATTGTTCACTATGTTTAGGTCTGATGGTAGTGATGGCCACCCCCTGTGTAGCAATCTAACCATGGATACCCCCTTAGTGGTCTCCCTTTACTTCCCCACCCTCCCTCTTCTCCCTTTCCTTCTCTTTTCATCCCTGATCTTCTCTTTTCTTTTCTCTTTTCGACTATCTTAAAACTACAGAAAATTTATTGTCGACACTTCTATTGTATTGCTGATGCACCCCTTATTTTTATGTTTCTACATATCCTATGGGATATCCTGTGTGTTATTTTGAATTTATTTGGTGTCATCATCTCCTGTTTGACCTGTATTGATTTATTCAACATCTCATCAATAAAAATATTGCATTAAAATCATACATATTTACTAAGTTGCAGGAGACTCACAATTTTTTGGGTAGTCCCACGCACCCCCAGAAGAGTGGGTGCTCCTACCACATTCCGCCCACTTCCTTGTGAAGCCGGCACAATGGGGAGACAATTGCTGGAACCGCTGGTCTCAGTAGAGGGGGCAAGACTAAATGACACCAATTTGCATAATTTAGCCCCGTCCCATCTCCACTGACCCGCAAATTGCGGCATTTTGCAGTGATGGGGTGTCATGACTGGTTTTGTGAACCCGGTGTTAGTGAAGTCTGTGCGGGCAATTGGAGGACTATGTGAATATTAGGCTGGTCTGTAGGAATCAGTGAGAAGAAGGAGCAATCCCTGACCGGGGATCGAACCCGGGCCTCGGCAGAGGAAGCCGTATCCTGACCACTGGATCACCAGGGACTTTGATAGCAGGATGAATGTATAGGTGAGACTGTACTGGAAATAGTGTAACAGGAGTAGGTGCTTATATACTCGAGGTTACTGGCAAGATGGTAAGACGGACTGGTTACTGGTGAGACTGGGATTCAACTGTAATGCGTCCTGGTACCGGATATAACTGGAAACGCAACTGAAAGTAGGACGATGACTGTGGCTATAACTCTAATACGAGGCTGAAGAACCCTGCGGCTGTGACGGTAGAACACTGCAGCTGTGGTTTCCAGTTGGGACTGTGGAACACTGCACCGTGCCTTTAAGATGAAACACTGCAACTGTGCATTTAAGTGGAGACTGCGGAACACTGTACTGTGCCTTTAAGATGAAACACTGCAACTGTGCCTTTAAGTGGAGATGGTGGAATACTGTACTGTGCTTTTAAGATGAAACACTGCAACTGTGCCTTTAAGTGGAGATGGTGGAATACTGTACTGTGCCTTTAAGTTGAAACTCGTGGAAATACTGGATATCAATGGCAACACAAATGTAATCCAAACTGGGTAACAAAGAAACAGAGTTTTTACAGGAACCAAAGTACAAGGGTTACCTTTAGGGAGCTCAGCTTCAAAGCTCACACAGAGCTGTGTGTGACACGAGGAACTGGCCCAGTTTCCAACTCAGTCTCCCGACTTATACTTCCTGGTCCTTGGTGATTGGCGAGCAGTGTCAGGTGATGCAGAGAGTCTCAGGCTTGCAGAGGATTGGACAGCTCTGGGTCAGGTGAACAGTCACTGTCATGTGAGTACTCTAGCATAGGCTGTGATGTGGAGTGAGGCCTAGCAGGCCGAGAGAACACTGAAGCCTGAACTTCTGCAAAACATAGGATGCTGGCTTTTAGGCCTAAACTTCAGATTGCTGAATTCAGACTCACACAGGAGATCACCACAGGTGGAGCTCGTTAACTATTACCTTCCAGGCAGAGAACTCAGGAAACTCATGGTATTGGCAAGCTGTTTATCCCAGTGAGCAGAAAGATGCAGGATCCAAGACAGAGATGGCAGAGGTAAGTCACCAAATATGAAAACGACAGTCAGGATTGTGACAATACCCCCCTCTTCAAGGGTGGACTCCAGACACCCATCTTGAATCTTAGAGGAACTTGAGAAATTCATACAGAAGAACTTAGGACCTTCGTCGATGCCTCTTCTTCTTACGGGAACATTTGGTTTTGACCAGGGAGAGAGGAATCTCCTGTAAAGAAAAAACTTCCTTAGAAAACATGGGACCTCCCATGAAAGGAGTAGCATCATGAACTGGATCAAATTCAGAGTCTGAGTCCAAGTCTGATGGAAAATATGAATCTCCCTTAGATACACAGTTTGCAGATGAAAAGGAAGTGCACTGGAGTTTTAAATTCTCTGGGCTAGGAGAGACTCCTACATGAGCAATTTTAATGGTCGGATTCTTACCAAAGGAGATACTTAGATTATCCCTGGGAGGACAGCACAAACTTCCTTCTGCATTCCCTTTAGAGCATGATTCTTTTACCGAGTCAGATTCCAAAGGTTTAGGACTAAATTCTTTAACCACCGCATTACTAAAAGTCTGTAAATCATGGAACACAGGATCATTACTCTCAAAAAGCGTGTTGGCCCACTCCAAAGCTCTTCCTCTGAATGCCAGGAACAGATATTGAGAAACGTTGGAAGGAGTTACTGCACCCGGAGGATCAGACTCCATCAGAGAGAGAAATTGATCAACCAGTGCGGCATATTGCAATAAATCTCCATCAAAGTAAATAGGTGGTAAACCATCAGACGAAAGCTTAGAGGCTGAAACCAATGATGCACTCTCAGAAGCTAGATTGGAGTTAGTTTGTGGAACATCAGGCTGATGAGAAACTATCCCTTCTGAAGTAGTCTGGCTGAAATCCTCAAATAAGACTGAGAAATCACTTGAAATCTCCTTCTGGATGGAGATGCTAGTAATTTTCCCTGAAGCTGCGACACTCGTGTCTGCGACTGAGGAAAATGACTCTGATGACTGGATTGAGGAAGCAACATCAGTATCCTTCTCAGCAATATTAGTCTGAAGTCCTTTATCCGAATCAACAGATGGAACATTAGGTTGCTCAGACAAGCTTAGGGACAAAGCTGAGAAAACTGTACTCAGATCGGTATCCAGCTCTGTAGCACGTTCAGACTTTAAATGAGTAGCCTTGGGATTTTTCTTGACTTTGGCGGCTACAGCAGAATTATTCTGACATTGTTGAGAAGAGGTATTAGATTTCCCTGCAGAAGCTGTGGACTCAATGCTGGAAGACGAGGAAACAGAATCAGAGACAGACTGAAGTCTAATTTTAGAACTAGATGGTGAAAGTCCTTTACTCGGACCAATGCTTGGAATTGGTTTGAGTCAGATGAGCTTGAACAGACTGAAACTGGAGAAATCTTTGGCTGGACGAGTAGGACTGGATTGGATCCGAGGATACTTGAATTGGCTGGAGCCAAAGGAGACTGACCAGGCTGGTCCTGGAGTATCGCTGGACCGGATGGAACCGGGACGGACTGACCAGGCTGGGCTGGAGTATTGCTGGACCGGCTGGAACCGGGACGGACTGACCAGGCGGAGCCTGGAGTATTGTTGGACCGGCTGGAACCGGGACGGACTGACCAGGCTGGGCCTGGAGTATTGCTGGACCGGCAGGAGCCGGGACGGGCTGACCAGGCTGAGCCTGGAGTATTGCTGGACCGGCTGGAACCGGGACGGACTGACCAGGTGGAGCCTGGAATATTGCTTGACCGGCAGGAGCCCTTTCTTCACGGGGCTGAACTAAGGTAGGAGCCCCCTCTTCACGGGGCCGAACTGAGGCAGGAGCCCCCTCCTCACGGGGCTGAGGCAAGAACCCCCACTTCACGAGGCCAGGCCGAGGCAAGAGCCCCCACCTCACGAGGCTGGGCCGAGGCAAGAGCCCCCCACCTCACGGGGCTGGGCCGAGGCAAGAGCCCCCACTTCACGGGGCTGGGCTAAGGCAAGAGCCCCCACTTCACGGGGCTGGGCTAAGGCAAGAGCCCCCACTTCACGGGGCTGGGCAGCACTCTGTAGACTCTCTGGCTTGGCAGCACTCTGAAAACTCTCTGGCTGGGCAGCACTCTGATGACTCTCTGGCTGGGCAGCACTCTGTAGACTCTCTGGCTGGGCAGCACTCTGTAGACTCTCTGGCTGGGCAGCACTCTGTAGACTCTCTGGCTGGGCAGCACTCTGTAGACTCTCTGGCTGGCCAGCACTCAGTAGACTCTCTGGCTGGCCAGCACTCTGTAGACTCTCTGGCTGGCCAGCACTCTGTAGACTCTCTGGCTGGGCAGCACTCTGTAGACTCTCTGGCTGGGCAGCACTCTGTAGACTCTCTGGCTGGGCAGCACTCTGTAGACTTTCTGGCTGGGCAGCACTCTGAAGACTCTCTGGCTGGGCAGCACTCTGAAGACTCTCTGGCTGGGCAGCAATCTGAAGACTCTCTGGGGCTGGACCCTCTGAACCCCTCACTGGGGCTGGACACTCTGAACCCCTCACTGGGGCTGGACGCTCTGAACCCCTCACTGGGGCTGGACGCTCTGAACCCCTCCCTGGGGCTGAAGATACGGACGCCCCTCCTTGGCCTGAAGACATGGACGCCCCTCCTTGGGCTGTAGACACGGACGCCCCTCCTTGGGCTTTAGACACGGACGCCCCTCCTTGGGCTGTAGACACGGACTCCTCTGTGACTCTAAATGGCTTGAACATTCTTCTCTGGACACCCAACTTGGGACAAGGTCTTTTAATCACCGGACCCCAGTCATAAATTTGAGCCTCTTTTAGAGTAGCCTTCTTGATACCCCCGTCAGCAGTAGCAGGATCGGCTATTGTGGATGACTTGTAGACATGAGCACTATGATACTGAGATTTGTCTCCATACCCTGGCCTGCGAAGAATGCAGTCTTTAACAAAATGACCGGAATTTCCACAGTAAAGACAGAGGTGTAGCTCCCTACGCCGCTGACGTTCAGCTTCAGAGAGCTTGGGCCGTGGATAGCTCTGATAAACAACTTTTCCTTGCACAGAGGAAAAGACTCTATTAACTGGATGGGACAAAACAGGATCAACAATGTTGGTAGTATTCCTGAAGAGATCAGGCATCACAGAAAGAATACTAGACAAAAGTTCTTGTAACTGTAATAACATCTGGTAGAAAATCTGCAGTTGGTCAGGAGTCTTAGTGCTGAAGGTCAGAGAATCTCTGGAGAACGAATTCTGCTGCAGACACTGTGCCAATTGATGCTGAGTCGACTCCAAACCCTCCAAGCGTCCTGCAACATTGCTTAGGAGGTCCTGCATCAGACAAACACTTCCGGCCGGGTCCATGGGGCCAGTTCCTACTGTCATGACTGTGGTTTTGTGAACCCGGTGTTAGTGAAGTCTGTGCGGGCAATTGGAGGACTATGTGAATATTAGGCTGGTCTGTAGGAATCAGTGAGAAGAAGGAGCAATCCCTGACCGGGGATCGAACCCGGGCCTCGGCAGAGGAAGCCGTATCCTGACCACTGGATCA
Source organism: Pseudophryne corroboree (assembly GCF_028390025.1). Classification (NCBI taxonomy): domain Eukaryota; kingdom Metazoa; phylum Chordata; class Amphibia; order Anura; family Myobatrachidae; genus Pseudophryne; species Pseudophryne corroboree. The sequence continues at coordinate 464,691,808 of NC_086444.1, read as the reverse complement.
CCAGGGACTTTGATAGCAGGATGAATGTATAGGTGAGACTGTACTGGAAATAGTGTCACAGGAGTAGGTGCTTATGTACTCGATGTTACTGGCAAGATGGTAAGACGGACTGGTTACTGGTGAGACTGGGATGCAACTGTAATGCGTGCTGGTACCGGATATAACTGGAAACGCAACTGAAAGTAGGACGATGACTGTGGCTATAACTCTAATACGAGGCTGAAGAACCCTGCGGCTGTGACGGTAGAACACTGCAGCTGTGGTTTCCAGTTGAGACTGTGGAACACTGCACCGTGCCTTTAAGATGAAACACTGCAACTGTGCATTTAAGTGGAGACTGCGGAACACTGTACTGTGCCTTTAAGATGAAACACTGCAACTGTGCCTTTAAGTGGAGATGGTGGAATACTGTACTGTGCTTTTAAGATGAAACACTGCAACTGTGCCTTTAAGTGGAGATGGTGGAATACTGTACTGTGCCTTTAAGTTGAAACTCGTGGAAATACTGGATATCAATGGCAACACAAATGTAATCCAAACTGGGTAACAAAGAAACAGAGTTTTTACAGGAACCAAAGTACAAGGGTTACCTTTAGGGAGCTCAGCTTCAAAGCTCACACAGAGCTGTGTGTGACACGAGGTACTGGCCCAGTTTCCAACTCAGTCTCCCGACTTATACTTCCTGGTCCTTGGTGATTGGTGAGCAGTGTCAGGTGATGCAGAGAGTCTCAGGCTTGCAGAGGATTGGACAGCTCTGGGTCAGGTGAACAGTCACTGTCATGTGAGTACTCTAGCATTGGCTGTGATGTGGAGTGAGGCCTAGCAGGCCGAGAGAACACTGAAGCCTGAACTTCTGCAAAACATAGGATGCTGGCTTTTAGGCCTAAACTTCAGAATGCTGAATTCAGACTCACACAGGAGATCACCACAGGTGGAGCTCGTTAACTATTACCTTCCAGGCAGAGAACTCAGGAAACTCATGGTATTGGCAAGCTGTTTATCCCAGTGAGCAGAAAGATGCAGGATCCAAGATAGAGATGGCAAAGGTAAGTCACCAAATATGAAAACGACAGTCAGGATTGTGACATGGGGTGGGGCTTAATGATGTCATTGCTCAGCCCCACTTCCCGAAGTGTCCAGATGCTTCTCCTCTCTGGTCCTCTCCCAGAGATAGGAGTTATTAAAAGTAGGTATGTATGGTTAAAATACTTTCATGCATGGCAGTAGCAATTAACCAATTATAGGTTCTTTAATAGAGCGCAATCATTAAACTGTAACAATAAATAATTAAGATAGTTTTGTAATTGCAAATTGAGAAATAGTAATATTTATAAATATTTATCATCTGAATAGGATAATTATGTTTCATTTTATTAGGTAAGAAAATATAGGACATTATCTATTATAAAAGTATTTGATAAGAACAATTATTACTAATGGCAAATTTTGGATACATTACCAACTTACAGTATGTCATGCCTTGGGAAACCTTTTCAGAGTGTAAATGAGTAATATACACCTTTGTATTCTAAGCTGTGCATGACCCTACATAGATTACTTTGGGAGTTTATTATTTAATTTCTAGTGGGAGCTATGTGAATCTATCTGACCTTGGCTAACTCTTCCAATTTTTCTACAAATGAAAGCAAATATTTTTAAAATATTTACATTTGTTAATCTAATGTTATGGAATAAACGTGACTTGTATAGAAACATTTGAGTAAATTCCATGATCTTTTTTTTTAAAGAAAAAATGTTTCAGTTTGTTTGGTAAATATAAAGAATCACTTTGAGTACGTCTTGGCAATCCTATGTTGTTGACAGTTTGTTTGTGTAGTTTTTAAGATATACAGTATTTTTGTAAGCAACAAAGAGAATTATAAATCTTACATATACAAAATGATCTTCCCAGCATCTGTTTCATTATGAGAAATAAGGCTAAAGATTTTTATTATAAACTTCATTTACTGAGACGAAAGAAAAGTTTTATTTAATACATTACTTAGATCTTTTGGTTTTTCAGTCCTGATTTTGAAAATTGCCACCTTGTACAAAGTATGGCTATTACAGTTTACAATTACTAATTATACTGACACAGTATCCTCTATATAAGCACATATCTTACAAGGTGTTCTAAGAATTGAAGCTGGTTTTATTTTAAGCCTGTATTAAACCAGATTTTCCCAGATATGGAAGGTTGAGCATATGATTTTAAGGTTGCCAAATATTGTTATACATTTCAGAAAATGGGCCGGATGTAATGACGCATGAGATCGCCGGAGGTGCGAGATGCCAGCCAAGGCAAAACCATGCCATGCAAGTGATTACCCCTTTAAAAAAACATCCAAGATCAACTGGCATCTCGCAACTCCGGTGATCTCTGGCGTCATTACATCTGGCCTAATATTTCTGTATCATATATTGGCGTTATACCAGTTTAGTAGATGAATGTAGATGAACTACAATATACATGATTTAGAGACAAGAATTTTAATTTCACTACAAACAAACACACTTTTTCCACATTTGTCACGAAATACTTTGCTTGCTTGTTATTTTCAGATGTATTAATAAATGTAAGGTTTTAATATTGTATTTCTGGACCCCTACAAGAAATGTTGTGATTATTACATTAGATTGTCAATCAGTCCAGTGAGTGCTCCATACAGGAATACTGTTGTTGTTGTTGTTGTTGTTGTTATTATTATTATTATTATTATTATTATTTTTATTATTATCCTTCCTTTATTTGGCACCACAAGGGATCCGCAGCGCCCAATTACAGAGTACATAAATAATCAAAACAGGAAAACAGCAACTTACAGCTGAAGACAATATAGGACAAGTAAAGGGTAAATAAACATAGCTACATCAGCAAATGACACTGGAATAAGTATCAGGTGGCAGAAGACGGATGGATTTGGTGCAGTTGATGATTATTAAAGTAAGAAAAAGAATAAGCACATGAGGGAAGAGGGCCCTGCTCGTGAGAGCTACATTTTAAAGGACTGTTCCTTATTGGTTTTCTATTCTGTATTTATTCATGGGTGCACCTCCCACAAAATATAACTATTTTATTGAAATATATTTAAATTTGAGAATATTTGATTTAGGGAATGGATGATACAGGAAGAGTAAATTGAAGGTCAGTGTGGACATTTTTTCTTTTGTATGGGTACACAGTATGCTGTTCGGAGCTACAGATATCTATAGTATATAAAGGGAACAAAGTATTCAGTAACTATTGTCTCAATCCAATAAATGGATGTGCTTACCAAAGGTGCCTCTCAGGTTGTTATTCTCTGGTATTTAATCCTAAAGCATTAATCATTCAGTTAATTAGTCCAAATAGGTGTTCATGTCTTTGCATAACCGGCAAGCTAGGCACACTTCATCTGGAAAGAGTATGCATTTGGTGTCCACTTTTTATTTTTGTGTGCACGCACCCGCATGTTTTGGTTTTGGTCCTAAATCATCAATGTGTTTTGGTTTTGGCAGAACCACCCTTAAGTGTGTTGGTGCAGATTAAGTTTTTGGCTTGGCTTTTTTCTTAATTGATTGAAATAATCGATACTCATTAATGTAAATCGATAAAAATCAATAAAAACACCTAAAATCATGTAATTTTTGCAATCCAAAACCCGAAATTCGGATTTAAAAACCTAATTTCCATACTGTGCAAAGATCCGTACCAGGAATCGGTTTCGAATCAAAATCCCCCCTGCCTGCATCTTCCGTCAAATGACAATAAGAACAAGTCCAAGACCTATCATGACAAAGCAGCAGTCTGTCAGAGAAGCATTCTCTATCAGGAAGGAAGACCCCTGCTGTTCAACACTGGGGTCAACAATCTTTTTTAACTAGAGACTGCATAGACCCTTGTGTTTTGGATTTGGTTCTAAGCCATTGTTATGTCTCGGTTTTGCAAAAAAAACCTCAAGTGTTTTAGGTTTGGTTTGGTTTTTGGCTTTGGACATGGCTTTCTTTAAAATGAATAATCTATAAAAATCGATAAAAACAGCTTAAATCAAGTAACTTGGGCCTAATTTAAGTGGAGCATAAAATGCGATCCAACCGCAAAAATAGCTAAAACGGTGCAGGCGTTTCCTAGGCGGAGACGGAGCGTGGTGGGAGCAGAGGTGGGCAAACGCGGATGGTGCTGGTGAAATGGGGGCATGGCGTTGGCGTGATCGCAGTGGCTGCATGATGTCACACTCAGCCGCCGTGATCGGAAAGATGGCGGCGTGTCTCCTGCAGGCGTAGTTAAGCTGCACTAACAGGAGACAACCTTAATTTCTGCTATCAAGCAAAAATTGCGATGCGATTACAATTTCTGCTTGATCGAGGGGGGAGGAAGTGGTCAGCGTGCTGGGTGGCCTTGCCCTGCGATGGGTGGCCCCCAGGATGTGTTCAGAAGGATTGCAAATTCTGCTAATTAGCAGAATTTGCAATCCTTACTGAATTCGGCCCTATAACCTTAATTTTAAATAATTTCCAGTAAATTGTGCCCACCTCACCATATACCAGGGGTGGGGAATCTTTTTTCTACCAAGGGCCATTTGAATATTTATAAAACCCTTGGGGGGGGCCATAGAAAAATTCTCAACAGTAGGGCAGACCGCCCCTTAGAGGTACTGTGTGCGCGTGCCAAAAAATGGGTGTGGCCAATTAAAATGGGACGTGATACACATACGCCCCCAATAGTGCAGTGCCAGATCCACAATTGCCCCCACAGAGCCAGATCCACAATTGCCCCCACAGTGTCAGGTATACAAATGCCCCCACAGTGTCAGGTATACAAATCCCCCCACAGTGCCAGATCCACAAATGCCCCCACAGCGCCAGATCCACATTTGCCCCCACAGTGCCAGATCCACAATTGCCCCCACAGTGCCAGATCCACAATTGCCCCCACAGTGTCAGGTATACAAATGCCCCCACAGTGTCAGGTATACAAATCCCCCCACAGTGCCAGATCCACAAATGCCCCCACAGCGCCAGATCCACAAATGCGCCCACAGTGCCAGGTCCACAAATACCCCCACTGTGCCAGGTATACAAATGCCCCCACAGTGTCAGGTATACAAATGCCCCTACAGTGCCAGGTATACAAAAGCCCCCACAGTGCCAGGTATACAAATGCCCCCACAGTGCCAGATCCACAAATGCCCCCACAGTGCCCCCCCACCCCACTGTGCTGCTCACCGCTGCTGCTGCTGCTCCATCCGGCGGCGTGTCTCGGGTGTCAGGACAGGGAGGAGAGCGCGGCTATGTCAGGCGGCGGCGGCGTGTAGGACCGCAAACCAGCCGCCGGTTCATGAGCCAATCAGAGCTCGTGGACCGGCAGCGGTGGCTCCTGATTTGATGCAGGTCCACGAGCTCTGATTGGCTCACAAACCGGCAGCTGGTTTGAGATCTTACCTGCCGCCGGACATAGCAGCTGCGCTCTCCTCCCTGACAGCTGAGACACGCTGCGGCCGGACTGAGTTGCAGCGTGTCTCACTGACACAAGCGGGTGGGCCGAACCCACCCCTGCCATATACTGTACTCTCCTGAGTGAAATAGCACCTGAAATCATGATGGAGGGACTTACATGCAATCCAAAACATGAGATTTGTTTTTTAAATCTAAGTTCTCAACTCAAGGAAAGACCCACTCCACTGGTCCACTGGGATCCCCAAAAGGGATCCCCAAAGGGATCTGAACTGCGACTCGGTTTTACTCAGATCCCCAATGTTCGGGTATGTTTGGTTTTCAACATAGCCGAAATGCTCATCTCTACTTTTATCTCTTCAGGTACCGGTCCAGTGCCATGATCTTGTGCACCCATTTAATCCAGCTCTGCATGTGTACACCACAGTACTACACTCTGTCCTGTGGTACATGTACTGCTATGACAAGTGTTAAAAAGGCTCCCCCTATACAACAGAATGGGATAGCCTTTGTCAGCAAAAGTAACAGAATTTTACTGCCAGCGAATGAGTTAGCTGAATATGGTAAGGGGATTTTTAAAGCCCTATTAAAACTACCCCTTAATCCTGTAATCTGATTTATTATATAATTAAAGTTGCACAGCAAAAGACCACTTTTCATAGTGTATAGCAGTCAGACATGATATTGTCCAATGAACTGTTAATGAGGAATTAGGTGCTTGGCATGTCACTGCGCCAGGTGCATCCTTTTCACGCCTCACTGCCAAAAACTAAATAAACATCAGTCTCCCCCCTGTCCAAAGAGCATCAAAGCTCATCCTCTTTCGCTTCTAATTCATTAGTATATATCAACAAACCTATGTTATTTAAACAACTAATCCCATAAGACTGATCAGTTCTTTATACAAATTGATTGTTAAACAAGACTACGGTATTACTCTGCTGCTTTGTCTAATGATTCTGTTTGAGCACAAGACTAAAACAGCGTGTTCCTTCCTTTACTAATATTTATCAAAAATGGCTCTGTTATGTCTCACGTGGTTAACTATGTACAAATAACAATTACACATAAAGTTTGGATCTTGTGATTTATCACTTTGGGTCCATTCCAAAACACGTAGTACTGACTCAGTCAATGGGAAATGTCTCATATACTGTATAAGTAAGAAAATCTTTCTGGGTTTTTATAAAAGACATTTGAAAGTGTGATGGCTTGTAGTTTTTTAACTGTAATGATGCCTATGTCTTTAAAGAGTAATACAAGTAAAGGCCCCCATACACAAGTAAAGTCCCCCATACACTTGTCCGATATGGCCAATTTCCACCCGATTCCGATGGTGAAAAGTGGCCAAATCGGATGTTTTTGACGTGGCCCCATGTCGGTGATCGGACGTGCTGCACATAGGATAAATCGGAATCGCAGCCATCAGGTGCACATCGTGGCTAGTTTTTAAGCACTCGCCATATCACATACGATTTCTTAGATGTCTTCACTTGAGTGGCTTCTCTCTGGAAATTCCCCCACCCACACAGCGTCAGCAGCAGCAGCATGCAATATATCGCATGTAAAAATGGCACATCAAGTACCAAATCAGATGGAAGCACTCCCGGGGAGCTCAAGAGAAATCGGATCCCACTTGTGCCTCAGACAAGTCGCAGTTATGTATGGGGGCCTTAAGTATGAATTTCTTTATTTGATGTTTCATACTTGTTAATGTGAATGTTTTTATTATATTTGTAATTGTACTTATGAGTATGGTTGGTGCAAATAGTGTGTGATGCCCCAAACTGGTAAGAGTGATAAAGGTGTGTTGCATGTACAGATCAGTTAACTTGATGAGGAAGTCTTTTTTCAGAAACAACTCTTCACTATACCACACCCCAACAGAGAGGCAAGGATTACCCAGACACAGAGAGAGATGCAACACATTTCAGATGCAATATAACAACAATATTTATTCCACAATCTGGTGTAATATTAGAACCCGTTATAGTTGGGTAATCAACATATAGTTAAATATTTTGCAGTATAATCTCAAAAAAAAAAAAACATTTCGTTTCGACAAAACACTGGATCAGCAATAGCAACAATCTCTTTGAAGATATCTATAATATATGTTTCAAAGATATTTACAAATACAGTGCACACAAATGCTAAGGATTCTATACAAAATAAAGTAGGTTGTTACATATCAAAATAGTACACTAGAGCACCCACTATACCTAAACCAGACATCATTTAATTAACAGTATAGTCCAGCACATCAATAGCAACAGGAAATAATTACTTGAACAGGTTCTTTGTCAATAAATCACTAATAGTACTTGTTGCATCTGTATGTAGTGGCTCTTGGTTTGTATAAGACTGGTATCCTTTATGTATATACATAACTCAAAAGCTTGTTCATGGGAGTAACAAGTAGTGTTTGCAATAATTAGAATGTTCTCACCAGGGCCGTATTAACCCATGGCTGGGCTCCTAGGCTTTCAGGCATTTCAGGCACCCTCCGGCACGGCAGTTTTTCATCCCACTACATTAAAGGAGAAGATACATTTAGTGCCCTACTGAATGGAATAAGGATAATACTTCCCCTTCAGGTTCTGTATGGACTTTCAGGTTTCATCAATATGAAGTGTGTTCTCCAAATGGTATATGCAAAGCAAACAAACAATAAAACATAGTGTAAAACCTTTCGGATAATAATGTATGATAATGTTGAAATTGCTTGGGGAAATCCCAGTATTTTTATGGAAGGGCGGTCTCTTAACACTAGAGGCGGGATGTATTAAAATACATCGCTGCCCCTCGCCACCCACCGCAGCGATGCTATTCGCGTATGTGCTAACATGTGTGATTAACATCGCAATGTGGTAACAGAGGCCCCCCGTGATGTTGGTGGTGAGGTCTGTAGGGGTCTCCAATCGTCTCCGTCACCTCTCAAACCGGTAAGTGACGTGTGCAGGGAGTCCCCAGGCTCCTCCCTCCTGCATCTGGAAGGACAAATGGCTGTGCTGCGGGGGAGGAGGAGGTGGGGGGCCGCACCAGCATCGAGGCTTACTGGACGGAGGTGAACAGGGTCATCATGAGCGGCGTGGGGCGGCGGTAGAATGCGGTTAGAAGCCCATAGGCTTCTATAGGGTATCACCACAAAAAGATGGAAATACTCTCGGTGGCAAAAAGCTGGCACCTGGGGGTTAGTACATATGAAAATGCGGTGAAACATCCGAAAACGGGTGTTTTACCGCATTTTCCCTTTAGTAAATGCCGCCCTAGAGGTTCACTGCGTGCATCTGAATCAAGAAAACTGATCTCTTATATGAAAATGAAGTAAAGAAACATATAAAGGTATCTTTAAAGCATAGATGCTTACATTAGTGCTTACTTGTAAGGTGTATGTGATCAGAGGAGGATTGGTCATACAGTTTACAGGGAAGATTCCCGGTGGGCCGACGCACCCGTGGGGCCTGTTTTGTTTGTGGACATGTGGTCCTTTTTATAGACATAATGAATATGATGCAAAATAAGTTGTATATATTAAAATTACTTTGCCACTTAGCCTGTGATTGCAGATGATCTAGTGTATGCTCTGTCTGCCTGCTTGGCTGACATTAAGATTGAGTGAATAGTGATTGGGATACGGTTTGTGTAATAAGCAAGAAAATATATCTTTCTAAAGAATTATATAGTTTCCTAAATTCTGAAGGTGTATCATATAAATATAATGTGCTCATAATATTTAATTTTATTTCTTTTTAACTTCCCCCTTGATGCTGGACATGCCCACTATCTGGAAAGCCTTGGGGGAAGGGTGCTGCTGCCATGGCCCATGGCTAGACCTTACACCTCTGGTGCTGCCCATGTGGGGCCACTAGTACAAATTTTTCCAGGGCCGCTTTTTGTTCCCAATCTGGCCCTGTATGTGATCCACGTATCTGGGTATCTTTTTCAGAAAGCTCATTGCTTATCCGCTGAAGGAAGTTGTCAACCCAATTTGTACAGGGGGTTACACAATTTATTAAAAAAAATCAAACATATTCCATTTCAAATATAAAAACAATTATCCAGTTTATTATAAGGGAGTGTTGATGTAATGTCCATATCTCTAAAATGACCACCGGGATAGATGTAAAAAGTAGAGATGAGCGCCGGAAATTTTTCGGGTTTTGTGTTTTGGTTTTGGGTTCGGTTCCGCGGCCGTGTTTTGGGTTCGACCGCGTTTTGGCAAAACCTCACCGAATTTTTTTTGTCGGATTCGGGTGTGTTTTGGATTCGGGTGTTTTTTTCAAAAAACCCTAAAAAACAGCTTAAATCATAGAATTTGGGGGTAATTTTGATCCCAAAGTATTATTAACCTCAAAAAACATAATTTACACTCATTTTCAGCCTATTCTGAACACATCACACCTCACAATATTATTTTTAGTCCTAAAATTTGCACCGAGGTCGCTGTGTGAGTAAGATAAGCGACCCTAGTGGCCGACACAAACACCGGGCCCATCTAGGAGTGGCACTGCAGTGTCACGCAGGATGGCCCTTCCAAAAAACCCTCCCCAAACAGCACATGACGCAAAGAAAAAAAGAGGCGCAATGAGGTAGCTGACTGTGTGAGTAAGATTAGCGACCCTAGTGGCCGACACAAACACCGGGCACATCTAGGAGTGGCACTGCAGTGTCACGCAGGATGTCCCTTCCAAAAAACCCTCCCCAAACAGCACATGACGCAAAGAAAAAAAGAGGCGCAATGAGGTAGCTGTGTGAGTAAGATTAGCGACCCTAGTGGCCGACACAAACACCGGGCCCATCTAGGAGTGGCACTGCAGTGTCACGCAGGATGTCCCTTCCAAAAAACCCTCCCCAATCAGCACATGATGCAAAGAAAAAGAAAAGAAAAAAGAGGTGCAAGATGGAATTATCCTTGGGCCCTCCCACCCACCCTTATGTTGTATAAACAAAACAGGACATGCACACTTTAACCAACCCATCATTTCAGTGACAGGGTCTGCCACACGACTGTGACTGATATGACGGGTTGGTTTGGACCCCCCCCAAAAAAGAAGCAATTAATCTCTCCTTGCACAAACTGGCTCTACAGAGGCAAGATGTCCACCTCATCTTCACCCTCCGATATATCACCGTGTACATCCCCCTCCTCACAGATTATCAATTCGTCCCCACTGGAATCCACCATCTCAGCTCCCTGTGTACTTTGTGGAGGCAATTGCTGCTGGTCAATGTCTCCGCGGAGGAATTGATTATAATTCATTTTAATGAACATCATCTTCTCCACATTTTCTGGATGTAACCTCGTACGCCGATTGCTGACAAGGTGAGCGGCGGCACTAAACACTCTTTCGGAGTACACACTTGTGGGAGGGCAACTTAGGTAGAATAAAGCCAGTTTGTGCAAGGGCCTCCAAATTGCCTCTTTTTCCTGCCAGTATAAGTACGGACTGTGTGACGTGCCTACTTGGATGCGGTCACTCATATAATCCTCCACCATTCTATCAATGTTGAGAGAATCATATGCAGTGACAGTAGACGACATGTCCGTAATCGTTGTCAGGTCCTTCAGTCCGGACCAGATGTCAGCATCAGCAGTCGCTCCAGACTGCCCTGCATCACCGCCAGCGGGTGGGCTCGGAATTCTGAGCCTTTTCCTCGCACCCCCAGTTGCGGGAGAATGTGAAGGAGGAGATGTTGACAGGTCGCGTTCCGCTTGACTTGACAATTTTGTCACCAGCAGGTCTTTCAACCCCAGCAGACCTGTGTCTGCCGGAAAGAGAGATCCAAGGTAGGCTTTAAATCTAGGATCGAGCACGGTGGCCAAAATGTAGTGCTCTGATTTCAACAGATTGACCACCCGTGAATCCTTGTTAAGCGAATTAAGGGCTGCATCCACAAGTCCCACATGCCTAGCGGAATCGCTCCGTGTTAGCTCCTTCTTCAATGCCTCCAGCTTCTTCTGCAAAAGCCTGATGAGGGGAATGACCTGACTCAGGCTGGCAGTGTCTGAACTGACTTCACGTGTGGCAAGTTCAAAGGGCATCAGAACCTTGCACAACGTTGAAATCATTCTCCACTGCACTTGAGACAGGTGCATTCCATCTCCTATATCGTGCTCAATTGTATAGGCTTGAATGGCCTTTTGCTGCTCCTCCAACCTCTGAAGCATATAGAGGGTTGAATTCCACCTCGTTACCACTTCTTGCTTCAGATGATGGCAGGGCAGGTTCAGTAGTTTTTGGTGGTGCTCCAGTCTTCTGTACGTGGTGCCTGTACGCCGAAAGTGTCCCGCAATTTTTCTGGCCACCGACAGCATCTCTTGCACGCCCCTGTCGTTTTTTAAAAAATTCTGCACCACCAAATTCAAGGTATGTGCAAAACATGGGACGTGCTGGAATTTGCCCATATTTAATGCACACACAATATTGCTGGCGTTGTCCGATGCCACAAATCCACAGGAGAGTCCAATTGGGGTAAGCCATTCCGCGATGATCTTCCTCAGTTGCCGTAAGAGGTTTTCAGCTGTGTGCGTATTCTGGAAAGCGGTGATACAAAGCGTAGCCTGCCTAGGAAAGAGTTGGCGTTTGCGAGATGCTGCTACTGGTGCCGCCGCTGCTGTTCTTGCGGCGGGAGTCCATACATCTACCCAGTGGGCTGTCACAGTCATATAGTCCTGACCCTGCCCTGCTCCACTTGTCCACATGTCCGTGGTTAAGTGGACATTGGGTACAACTGCATTTTTTAGGACACTGGTGAGTCTTTTTCTGACGTCCGTGTACATTCTCGGTATCGCCTGCCTAGAGAAGTGGAACCTAGATGGTATTTGGTAACGGGGGCACACTGCCTCAATAAATTGTCTAGTTCCCTGTGAACTAACGGCGGATACCGGACGCACGTCTAACACCAACATAGTTGTCAAGGACTCAGTTATCCGCTTTGCAGTAGGATGACTGCTGTGATATTTCATCTTCCTCGCAAAGGACTGTTGAACAGTCAATTGCTTACTGGAAGTAGTACAAGTGGGCTTACGACTTCCCCTCTGGGATGACCATCGACTCCCAGCGGCAACAACAGCAGCGCCAGCAGCAGTAGGCGTTACACGCAAGGATGCATCGGAGGAATCCCAGGCAGGAAAGGACTCGTCAGACTTGCCAGTGACATGGCCTGCAGGACTATTGGCATTCCTGGGGAAGGAGGAAATTGACACTGAGGGAGTTGGTGGGGTGGTTTGCGTGAGCTTGGTTACAAGAGGAAGGGATTTACTGGTCAGTGGACTGCTTCCGCTGTCACCCAAAGTTTTTGAACTTGTCACTGACTTATTATGAATGCGCTGCAGGTGACGTATAAGGGAGGATGTTCCGAGGTGGTTAACGTCCTTACCCCTACTTATTACAGCTTGACAAAGGGAACACACGGCTTGACACCTGTTGTCCGCATTTCTGGTGAAATACCTCCACACCGAAGAGCTGATTTTTTTGGTATTTTCCCCTGGCATGTCAACGGCCATATTCCTCCCACGGACAACAGGTGTCTCCCCGGGTGCCTGACTTAAACAAACCACCTCACCATCAGAATCCTCCTGGTCAATTTCCTCCCCAGCGCCAGCAACACCCATATCCTCCTCATCCTGGTGTACTTCAACACTGACATCTTCAATCTGACTATCAGGAACTGGACTGCGGGTGCTCCTTCCAGCACTTGCAGGGGGCATGCAAATAGTGGAAGGCGCATGCTCTTCACGTCCAGTGTTGGGAAGGTCAGGCATCGCAAACGACACAATTGGACTCTCCTTGTGGATTTGGGATTTCAAAGAACGCACAGTTCTTTGCGGTGCTTTTGCCAGCTTGAGTCTTTTCAGTTTTCTAGCGAGAGGCTGAGTGCTTCCATCCTCATGTGAAGCTGAACCACAAGCCATGAACATAGGCCAGGGCCTCAGCCGTTCCTTGCCACTCCGTGTGGTAAATGGCATATTGGCAAGTTTACGCTTCTCCTCCGACAATTTTATTTTAGGTTTTGGAGTCCTTTTTTTTCTGATATTTGGTGTTTTGGATTTGACATGCTCTGTACTATGACATTGGGCATCGGCCTTGGCAGACGACGTTGCTGGCATTTCATCGTCTCGGCCATGACTAGTGGCAGCAGCTTCAGCACGAGGTGGAAGTGGATCTTGATCTTTCCCTAATTTTGGAACCTCAACTTTTTTGTTCTCCATATTTTATAGGCAGAACTAAAAGGCACCTCAGGTAAACAATGGAGATGGATGGATTGGATACTAGTATACAATTATGGACGGACTGCCACGGTTAGGTGGTATAAAAAAACCACGGTTAGGTGGTATATATTATAATAATAATACAATTATGGATGGACGGACTGCCTGCCGACTGCCGACACAGAGGTAGCCACAGCCGTGAACTACCGCACTGTACACTGGTTGATAAAGAGATAGTAGTATACTCGTAACAATTAGGATGACACTATGACGGTATAAAGAATGAAAAAAAAACCATGGTTAGGTGGTAGGTATATAATAATAAATAATACAATTCTGGTCGGACGGACTGCCTGCCGTGTGCCGACACAGAGGTAGCCACAGCCGTGAACTACCGCACTGTACACTGGTTGATAAAGAGATAGTAGTATACTCGTAACAATTAGGATGACACTATGACGGTATAAAGAATGAAAAAAAAACCACGGTTAGGTGGTAGGTATATAATAATAAATAATACAATTCTGGTCGGACGGACTGCCTGCCGTGTGCCGACACAGAGGTAGCCACAGCCGTGAACTACCGCACTGTACACTGGTTGATAAAGAGATAGTAGTATACTCGTAACAATTAGGATGACACTATGACGGTATAAAGAATGAAAAAAAAACCACGGTTAGGTGGTAGGTATATAATAATAAATAATACAATTCTGGTCGGACGGACTGCCTGCCGTGTGCCGACACAGAGGTAGCCACAGCCGTGAACTACCGCACTGTACACTGGTTGATAAAGAGATAGTAGTATACTCGTAACAATTAGGATGACACTATGACGGTATAAAGAATGAAAAAAAAACCACGGTTAGGTGGTAGGTATATAATAATAAATAATACAATTCTGGTCGGACGGACTGCCTGCCGTGTGCCGACACAGAGGTAGCCACAGCCGTGAACTACCGCACTGTACACTGGTTGATAAAGAGATAGTAGTATACTCGTAACAATTAGGATGACACTATGACGGTATAAAGAATGAAAAAAAAAACCACGGTTAGGTGGTAGGTATATAATAATAAATAATACAATTCTGGTCGGACGGACTGCCTGCCGTGTGCCGACACAGAGGTAGCCACAGCCGTGAACTACCGCACTGTACACTGGTTGATAAAGAGATAGTAGTATACTCGTAACAATTAGGATGACACTATGACGGTATAAAGAATGAAAAAAAAACCACGGTTAGGTGGTAGGTATATAATAATAAATAATACAATTCTGGTCGGACGGACTGCCTGCCGTGTGCCGACACAGAGGTAGCCACAGCCGTGAACTACCGCACTGTACACTGGTTGATAAAGAGATAGTAGTATACTCGTAACAATTAGGATGACACTATGACGGTATAAAGAATGAAAAAAAAACCACGGTTAGGTGGTAGGTATATAATAATAAATAATACAATTCTGGTCGGACGGACTGCCTGCCGTGTGCCGACACAGAGGTAGCCACAGCCGTGAACTACCGCACTGTACACTGGTTGATAAAGAGATAGTAGTATACTCGTAACAATTAGGATGACACTATGACGGTATAAAGAATGAAAAAAAAACCACGGTTAGGTGGTAGGTATATAATAATAAATAATACAATTCTGGTCGGACGGACTGCCTGCCGTGTGCCGACACAGAGGTAGCCACAGCCGTGAACTACCGCACTGTACACTGGTTGATAAAGAGATAGTAGTATACTCGTAACAATTAGGATGACACTATGACGGTATAAAGAATGAAAAAAAAACCACGGTTAGGTGGTAGGTATATAATAATAAATAATACAATTCTGGTCGGACGGACTGCCTGCCGTGTGCCGACACAGAGGTAGCCACAGCCGTGAACTACCGCACTGTACTGTGTCTGCTGCTAATATAGACTGGTTGATATTTAAAGAGATATTAGTAGTATACAACAATACTATACTGGTGGTCAGGCACTGGTCACCACTCCTGCAGCAAAAGTGTGCACTGTTAATTAATATAATTGTACTCCTGGCTCCTGCTAACAACCTGCAGTGCTCCCCAGTCTCCCCCACAATTAATTATAAGCTTTTAATTTATACATTGATGACTGTGCAGCACACTGGGCTGAGCTGAGTGCACACAGACTGAGTCACACTGTGTGACTGACTGTGCTGTGTATCGTTTTTTTTTTCAGGCAGAGAACGGATATAGCAGAGAGAAGTGAACGGATATATTATATTAAATAAAAGTTAACTAGCAACTGCACTGGTCACTGACTGTGGTAAACTAACTCTGTCTGCGACTCTGCACAATCTCTCTCTCTCTATCTAATCTATCTCTATTCTAATGGAGAGGACGCCAGACACGTCCTCTCCCTATCAATCTCAATGCACGAGTGAAAATGGCGGCGACGCGCGGCTCCTTATATAGAATCCGAGTCTCGCGATAGAATCCGAGCCTCGCGAGAATCCGACAGCGTCATGATGACGTTCGGGCGCGCTCGGGTTAACCGAGCAAGGCGGGAAGATCCGAGTCGCTCGGACCCGTGAAAAAAAACATGAAGTTCGGGCGGGTTCGGATTCCGAGGAACCGAACCCGCTCATCTCTAGTAAAAAGTCCCGGGAAAAGTTTTAGCAGCTAGTCTGAGATACTGCAACTCCCAAAAAAGTCACTGGATTTCCGTGTAGAGCACTGCATCAAAGCGTTTCGACCAACAGGGTCTTCCTCAAGGTGGTGCTGTAATGGATCACTAGAAGGATATTTATCCCTTAGTGGGTCTCGCGCCTTATCACTCAAGGCTCACTGACCTGGCTTCTTCTCAGCAACATGTAGCTCAGTCCCAGAGTTTGGTGGTCTCCTCTGTCTTCTATAGGGCTAGAAACTGGCCTCCTGGCCCTCAATGGCTTCCCAGCACAGTGAGCTTTGACTGGCTTTGCCAATCCCATTTAGGCTGGTCACATAGGTTCCAGCCTGTACTGACTGCAACAGTCTCACAGGAGACTGTTACAGTCAGTACAGGCCGCGACCTGTGTGACCGGACATGCTAGTCACCAATGATTGCTTTACTACTGCATACCTCCCAACTTCTCAAATGTTGCAGTTCGGTCCCTCAACTCGCCAAAGGCACTCTTGCCTGAGAAGGGGCAGAGCCTCACTGAAAGGTGGTGAGACCTCTTGTCAATTATGCCACGCCCCCTGATGGATGCCGCTTTTAGTCCCCATTGCATGTCACGCTGAAGGGCAGCCCAGCACTCTGGCAGTAACTTGGTTAGCCCCAGCCTCATCCCAGCACTGAATGGAACTGCTCTGCACAGGCTGTAGCATCTAGAGTAGTGATGTAGCAATTGTCTCCCAGCCTCCCGCCTGCCTGGGGGACAGTGCGGCCCACGGGTGGGACAGTGGCTAAATAACTGGACTGTCCCGCTGAAATTGGGATGGTTGGGAGGTATGCTATTTCTGGCTCATAATACTGTTGCCTTATACTACAGGTATAATTTGTATTCACTATGTTATGTATTAAGCATCATCTAATCTGTATACAGTAGTTTGTCATTTAGAAAGGAAATCTTTGCCTTCTTTTTTAATTCTCTGTATGTAATTTGTTATATCACAATCTTCTCAATGTACTGTGAAGTTTAGAAGGTCAGAACATAATAAGCAAAAGATAATAATAACAATAACTACTCCGTCAAACACAAAAAAAAATCCAGTCCAGACTAGGGTTTGAATGGTGTTTGTTCTGCAAAGAATTCACTTCTAATGATGCAAAGCAAAACCATTGAAGTTCTTGTATCCCAGCATCTTTGAGGAGGGGCATCGTAACAGAGGAAGGGGCCCATGTGCAGACTCCGGGTCAGCCCGTTCCTCTCTAAGGTGCAGTAGGCACCAGCATTGTGCCAGAGCCTACTGCGCATGCACAGGTCTCCAGAAACAAGGCGCCTGCCATGTTCTGGAGACTAATTACTACTGTGCATGTGCAGCGGTCATTTTGGCAGTGATTTCTGCCTCCACTAAAGGGCCCGACGTAGGACTCCGGAAAGGTAAGTAAGTATTAAAATATGGGTGCAATGCGTGCGGTGTTGTCTACCCCCTGGACCCAGGGGCCCGAGTGCACCACACACATTGCACCCATGGTAGAAACGCCGATGACTTTGAGTCACAATTGTAATTTTCTATTTCTAGTTAGTTACAGCCAATCAAATGTTAGGAAATAAACACTGGCATTTGGCAGTTATTAACAGTCTCTTATAAATGCTTATACATTTTTAAACTATTATGCTTTTTAAAATTCCAGTATCAGAGTGCATGTGGGTTTTCTATCTGGTGGACTATTTCTCACGGTGATTCTAAGGAAGCAATAAAATGTCTTAAGAAATCTTCCTAAAGGAATGACAGCATCTTCTTACACAATCAAAGTATGGATTCTTGAATTAATTATTTACTTATGAACGTGGGAAATGTTTTCCATGCATTAATGCTACTCATATATTCTTGCCACTAAATGGAAAAAAAATATTCTGCAATGTTTATAAACGTTTAGCATTGGTATTAAATTCCCTACATATCTTTTGTCCTCACAATATGTTCTGTATAGGAGTGGTCAGTGCTGCAAAGTCAATATAAGTAAAATTGCAATGCAAGTATATTGTTCTGTATTTTAATTCTGCCATAACAATAGTTTTATATTGGTGAGTTTTTAATTCAATGTATCAGTGTCAGAGGAAAGAGTGAGTAATGGGACGCATTATGCGCCAAAAACACAGATGTAAAATGTGCTTGATATAAGGCAGAGCCTCACTGAAAGGTGGTGAGACCTCTTGTCAATTATGCCACGCCCCCTGATGGATGCCGCTTTTAGTCCCCATTGCATGTCACGCTGAAGGGCAGCCCAGCACTCTGGCAGTAACTTGGTTAGCCCCAGCCTCATCCCAGCACTGAATGGAACTGCTCTGCACAGGCTGTAGCATCTAGAGTAGTGATGTAGCAATGTAAATGTAGTGTAGTGCAATGTAGTGATGTAGCAGACGTAAAATGTGCTCAATATGAAGCACATTTTGCACTGTTTACACAGCTGGGCAGTTCTCAAAATTCATTTAGCTCGGCAAATAACATATAGGTACAATTTACAGAAGTACGGCAGTATACAGTATGCACTAATATTCACCAGAGATAGTACCATACTATCACTTTAAACCAGGACAGTTATGAATTACACAGATTCTCTAGCAGAGTAAAACCAGGTACAATGCAGGCTTGTAGTCAGCCAGCCACAGACCCTGTGTAATTCATGAGTGTCCCGGTTTAAAGGGATAATATCAGCTGTGGCTCCTACCTTGGTGGAGAAGGAGGGCTGCCACAGGCAATGCTCCCGGGTCTCCGCTGCCTTGTCCCTCGCTGCCTCCTGGATCCAGGCACCTGTACTATGTACAGTTCACAGATGCCGGGACCCAGAGAATGTGCA
Source organism: Pseudophryne corroboree (assembly GCF_028390025.1). Taxonomy (NCBI): domain Eukaryota; kingdom Metazoa; phylum Chordata; class Amphibia; order Anura; family Myobatrachidae; genus Pseudophryne; species Pseudophryne corroboree. The sequence continues at coordinate 464,672,681 of NC_086444.1, read as the reverse complement.
ATAGCGGCGACGGTGCTAAGCATGCGCAAAATCTCTTCTTCTATGGACTGCATCGGCTGCAGCCCATAGAAGCTGGCTAGGACTGACGAGACAGAGAGCTGGCTTCCTACAGGTCTGGCAGTCTCGGAGGGAGGAAACACCTCCCAATGGGACTGCCTGTAGTTTCTGTGACTGGCAGGTAGGACTTCCAGTAGGAAGTCCCCGCCAGTCACAGTGAAGCCAGTGCAGTCTCACAGATGTAAAATGTGCTTCATATAAGGATAAACACAGACGTAAAATGTGCTCAATATGAAGCACATTTTGCACTGTTTACACAGCTGGGCAGTTCTCAAAATGCATTTAGCTCAGCAAATAACATATAGGTACAATTTACAGAAGTACGGCAGTATACAGTATGCACTAAGTATTCACCAGAGATTTATTTATTTATTTATTTATTATTTATTACCAGTTATTTATATAGCGCACACATATTCCGCAGCGCTTTACAAAGAGAATATTTGGCCATTCACATCAGTCCCTGCCCCAGTGGAGCTTACAATCTATATTCCCTACCATATGCACATGCACACACATACATACATACCAGGGCTAATTTTTTGTCAGGAGCCAATTAACCTACCAGTATATTTTTGGATTGTGGGAGGAAACCGGAGTACCCGGAGGAAACCCACGCAAGTACGGGGAGAATATACAAACTCCACACAGTTAGGGCTATGGTGGGAATCAAACCCATGACCTCAGTGCTGTGAGGCAGTAATGCTAACCATTACACCATCCGTACTGCCCTAGTACCATACTATCACTTTAAACTAGGACAGTTATGAATTACACAGATTCTCTAGCAGAGTAAAACCAGGTACAATGCAGGCTTGTAGTCAGCCAGCCACAGACCCTGTGTAATTCATGAGTGTCCCGGTTTAAAGGGATAATATCAGCTGTGGCTCCTACCTTGGTGGAGAAGGAGGGCTGCCACAGGCAATGCTCCAGGGTCTCCGCTGCCTTGTCCCTCGCTGCCTCCTGGATCCAGGCACCTGTACTATGTACAGTTCACAGATGCCGGGACCCGGAGAATGTGCAGTAGCGGCAGACGGTGCTAAGCATGCGCAAAATCTCTTCTTCTATGGACTGCATCGGCTGCAGCCCATAGAAGCTGGCTAGGACTGATGAGACAGAGAGCTGGCTTCCTACAGGTCTGGCAGTCTCGGAGGGAGGAAACACTTCCCAATGGGACTGCCTGTAGTTTCTGTGACTGGCAGGTAGGACTTCCAGTAGGAAGTCCCCGCCAGTCACAGTGAAGCCAGTGCAGTCTCACAGACTGCATCTGCTTCACTGACAGTAAGCTGGGTGGTGGATTTTACCTGGGGGGTAAAAGCCGCCACTGGGTAGTATGGTAAGCCTAACCAGAGATGGTTGACAGCTGTTAGTAGAAAGTGCTAAAGTTACAGTGCACAATTTGTATACAAAAAAGCATTTTGATTAATCCTCATACCCAGTATATAAGACAATCTGTCTGTGCCGGCACAATGTTAATAATAAATTCTGTTACAATTACCATGTAAAATACTTTTAAATACAGGCACAAATACAAAATAAAAGAATTCAATTATTTAAAATACGTACAAACACCTTTTGTCTTTCACTTTAAAAATTGAAATGGGAACTTGCTTTCATACCACTGGCAGATTGGAAGTATCAAATGGATAATGCAAATCGCAGCATCCATAGTAATGATAGCAATAGTGTCAGCAGGAGGAAGAATAAAGATGCACCCAGCCAAGTGGCAGGCGCTGCAGGTTGTGTGTATATTGAACCAGGGGCTTATTTTGTTGAAAATGTGAAGGAGACTGCTGAGTAACTTGATATGTGACACTTGTATATCTGTTTGCGACTGGGTCTCTGAATCTGTATAGGAAGTGCAGCAGATGTGGCGCATATTAAATGTTGTTGTAACTAAGACACGAGTTCAACAAAACAAAGATACCTGACGCTGGTGGAGTTGCATGTGACCTGGCTGTTCACTCATGCCAGGCATCTTGCGCTATATTGAGGCTAAACGTGAGGACACATCTGTAGATAAATGATTTGCTGTGCATAAGTGCAGTACAAAAAAAGTGCAATTTGCATGAAACAAGGATCCACCTCCACAACACATCAGTCCCAAAATGTCCTATGACAGTAGTGGTAACTGGTAAAAGGAACTTTATTCTATAGTGATTGGCTGAAGTGTCTCAATAGAGACAAATGCAGTTGAGAAGGAATGTCTATTTCTAAATTGATTTAAAGAACCATAAAAAGTGCTTCCAAATAAACTGCATGAAAAGTATTTTTATGATGTACATTTTATTTTACTAACAAGCCAATAAAGAGCATTACGACTGAACGTATACTGTGGGATCTCGGATTTTAAAATACGGCCTTAAAAAAGTTCAGTTCCTCTGTAAGCAGATTTCCGCTAATACTACGATTTCCCACACTGTGCATCATTAAAAACCGCACACTTATACAGTTTATTTCTGTTCAGTTCATTTATTTTTATGGTAGAAGATGTTAGCGCTGCATGGCGTGGAGTCACTTCCGTTAGTTTTTCATGTCATCGTGATATGGAAGTTAAAGTTCTTTTTATAAATAAAGCCGTGCCTTCAGGGACTAGTATAATGGTCAGCAGCTGCTGGTGGAAATCTGAGCAATGTGTACCAAATACAGTATACAGAGCTCACTAACACAATCCTACTGATATGTCCACTGGAGGGATATTTTTCCTTTACGTTTCTTTGCCGTTTGGCACATCCATGTGGTATATACCTTCTGGTGCAAGTGAGAGAAATCATTTAGCAGTAACTGTAGATGTCCAGCCGTTACAAATTGACAAAAAATATATAAATGCTTATCTACGTGGGATATCTAAAACCATGGTTTGATCATTGGATGTAAGCCTTATACACACATATACACTAGGATGGTAGTGTGATCAGATTTCTGCATCTAAAGGGCACATCAGCAGCTGAAATTCATTGCCAAGTTGTCAAGGTCTATTGTGTCATGTCACGGAACCAGGTGTGGGTTTTGTGCACTATCTTTGATAACGGCAGGACAGATGTTCAAGATGAGCAGTGATCCGGCTGGTCGATCACGTCCACCACACGCACTGCACCAAACCCAAACCTGATTTATCACCATGCACCTCGAAAGGCTATAACCCCACTACGCTGAAGCTTCAATCCATGAGAACCAATGTTTATTGTCTACAACAGTGAGTATGGCTGTACCTGTTGTACTTCAGTAAACTAACGGGATGGTAATGGGATCCCGGGGCTTGGGATGCTGGCAGTCAGAATGGCGACAGCAGCATCTCAACATTCAGGATCCCAACACCTACTAGGTAAGAATGCTACCCTAACCCTCCCCCCCAGCCCCCCAGCCACAGCCTAACCCTCCTTCCCCTGCAGACTAACCGTAACCTTCACCTGTGGCGCCTAACCCTCCCTTCCCCGCAGCTTAACCCTAACCTTCCTTGGTGGTACCTGACCCATACCCTCCCCACGGCCTTATGTTGACTTTTCAGTAACCCACCCCACCTGGCTGCTAAGGCTATGAAGAACTCACTTTCTACGTGCTGCCCAAATCGGCAAAGTCCCACTGGTCCTGTGGATGGTGCATGGGATATCCTGTAATAAAGCACACTGCTCACTGCTTATTGCTATGGGTCTTGTATTGTATAAAGTGTTACAGTGGAAAACAGTCATGTGCACGTAACGTATACAGTATGTTGCAATGCGAGGTCACAATCTAAGCCGGTATGTGCACACTAAGCACAGGCCTTAAAAATACCAAGGATAAAAGGCCTAGCAATTTTCCTAAACCCTGTCTCAGAGAAACTTTTGGGTACTCTTGTTTTGTATTTTGGAAATGTAATTACGTATTACCTGCTATTTGGTTATATCTGGTTGCATAATTGAACCCTGTAAGGCCCAATTACTGCAGTTTCCTATGTATTATGACCCTCATTCTGAGTTGTTCGCTCGCTAGCTGCTTTTAGCAGCATTGCACACGCTAGGCCACCGCCCTCTGGGAGTGTATCTTAGTTTAGCAGAATTGTGAACTAAAGATTAGCAAAACTGCTACTAAATAATTCTTTGCAGTTTCTGAGTAGCTCCAGACCTACTCACAGATTGCGATCAGCTCAGTCCGTTTAGTTCCTGGTTTGACGTCACAAACACGCCCTGCGTTCGGCCAGCCACTCCCCCGTTTCTCCAGACACTCCCGCATTTTTTCCTGACACGCCTGCGTTTTTTTGCAAACGCCGTGAAAACGATGAGTTGCCACCCAGAAACGCCCCTTTCCTGTCAATCACACACCGATCAGCAGTGCGACTGAAAAGCGCCGCTGAAGCCACAGCAAAACTGCTAAGTTTGTAGTAAAATAACTAAGCGCATGCGCTCTGCGTACCATGCACATGCGCAGTTAGTAACAAATCGCAGCATAGCGAAAATCGGCAACGAGCAAACAACTCAGAATGACCCCCAATGTTAACAATCCAGAACAGTTACTCTGTCCCACCTTACTAATTCCCCTTTTTCACTGATCTGAAAATCCCGGGATATTGCGCAGCAACCCCTGATTTAGGTCAGTGGAAAAGTGTCCACTTGGGTCCAGTCACCCAGGAATCCTTCCCAGGTACCTAGCAGGGTTTTACCCAGCAAGGTCCCGGGTAAGCTGCAGTATAAACGGGACCTGTTTACAGGATGAGGGAGAGACACTCTTCCAGCGCAAGGAGATGACAGCATCTCCAAGTGCCAACGCTGCAGACATGTGCAATGTAAACGGTGCCAATCTTGGAATAACCCGGATCGGTGCTGTGGTGGAAATGGGGCTGTCCTGGGTCTGACCCGGTTTGGAACTGTGTATCCCCAATCTTGGGTCAGACCCGGGACTTCAGTGGAAAAGAGGTATAAATGTTTAGAATGGTTATTGTAAATGACCTTCCTTTTCGTACTGTAAGCCCTATTTCATTGTTCATTTTATCAGCAATATGAACTGTATTCATAAACCCCATGCCATACCAAGGCACTTTTCTGCCACCCCCACCTAGACACCCCACAAATCAGCTTTTACCGGGGAGCAACAGTTGCCCCACCTTCGGCTCTGATAAAACCAGTATGTATTCTGTCTCAAAAGATACAGGACCTCCACATCTCTGCTTTGCTACTTGTGGCTTTGAGTGAATTACGTGAAATAACAAAGATGCAAAGCCAAGCAAAAGATACACCAGTAACAGAAAACACATGAGCGGATTACTCCCTAATTCTGACCACTGACATGTCTGCAAATCTTCAGTGAATACTAATAACAAAATAATTATGTTCTACTCCTCTGGGAAATGTGTCACCATTTATTTCAATTCATATTTACAAAGATGTCTGGACACCCTCATTATTCCTCTGGAACACATTTTCATAAAGATTTCCAAGTATCGCATGAGCAGTTTATTTTTTGGCATGCTTCACTAAATCTAAATCTGCTCCATTAGCAAAATCACTGGACAAGTTTTAAAGACTTCCCTTATGAATGATGTTAGATACAGGTTGAACATAGAAGTTACGGGTGTAGTATGGTATGCCGGCGGCCAGGATCCGGGCGGACAGGATACCGGCGCCGGGATCCCAACCGCTGGCATACCGACAGCTGGGCGAGCACAAATGAGCCCCTTGTGGGCTCACTGCGCTCGCCATACTGCCAGCACGGTGGCGCGCTACGCGCACCATGCTAGTTATTCTCCTTCCAGTGGAGTCGTGGACCCCTAAGAGGGAGAATAGTAGTCGGTGTGTGGGGTGTCGGGATGCCGGTGCCGGTATACTGAGCACCGGGATCCCAACAGCTGGCATACTGAATACCACCCAGAATTTACAAGGCAAATAAACTTATTTACTCAGGCTTGGACTGGCCCATAGGGGTACAGGGGAAACCAATGGTGGGCCCCACTGCCTGGGGGCCCACCTCCTGCTCTACGGATCATGTACCAGACTGTGCACTTGAATTATACATCATACATATGTTACCTTGTACTGGACTATGGTGTATTTTCTACAGTGCATTGCTGTTATTAATCTGTTATTATTCTGGTACATTATCATGCATGTAGCAGCTGAATTTACTGTATATATTTATGAAGGGGTCCAGACGTTGCACTCTCTAATGGTTAGTCAAACCAATGAGGTGGCAGGCACACCCCCTCTGCAGACTGACCACACCCCTAAACATGGGCCCCTACCACTTCATTCCCCCAGTGGGCCCTACATGCCCCAGTTTTTTTTTACGAGTTTCAGTGAAAATACATGTCAATGCTATATTACAGTATTTAGTACAATGTTTCTAAAGGTGCATGCATACACACTAGATGACATCGCTCTGTGAGTGACGTTGTCTAGTGTATCCCCTCCCGGGCCAGGAGGTCGGTGGCCGCCCATACACACTGAGCGATATGACCGTTCATAGAGCTCAGTGACGTCATGCAGCTGCCGGCCGTGCATGCAGCTCCTGGGCGACAGTCCAGTTTGAGCATGCATGCACTGCTGACAGCGAGGATCGTTGCCGACCCGTGGGGCCGCGCATCGCTCGTTGCTGGTGGCATACACACTTGCCGAGAAAATGAGTGACGTCACTCAGGAAGGGGGAAATTGAGCGACGTTGCTCATTTTCTCGGAAAGTAGGGAAAGCACCTTAAGTTTCAAGTGGTAGATCACCGATCACCCATCTACTTATTTAAAGCATACATGCCTACTTTTGAAAAAGCATTTCAGGGAGATTGTGAAATGAACACCTATAAGCGCGGGCGTGTACTGCTACATGTGAGAGGTGTGTCATGAAAATGACTTACATCAAAACGTAAATGAGCCCCAAAGTTAGTATATTGTCTACACATACTGTATACTGTAAGTGGCCATGAGAATCCTTATTTAAATTAAATGTAGCCATAGGGATCATTGTGCCTTAAGTTATAACCAATACAGGGAAATGGCGCTGATGATCCCATTTGAATGTATATATCTCTAATTTATTTTTTTCTCCAAGAATGTAACAGCTATATAATGGGGTAAGGTAAAATCAGGGAGATTGCTGGTCTATGCAGGGAGTCAGGAAGATTGCTGCTATTTCAGGGAGTCTCCTGCAGAATGAGGGAGGGTAGGCAACTCTGATCTAAAGTAATATTGCTATTTTTGAATTTATACTGCGATCCTTATGTTTCTAGAGTGTATACTTAAACATTTTCCTAGCTTTAGAATAATTATACTGTAGCTCATTTACCAAGTTGCCGTTTAAATAAATGGGGTCCATCGTGTATCAAGGTAAATATGCAATTTCTTTCATATTTGACTTCAGATGTCAATAGTGCACAGCTGTCAGTTTGGAGGCTGAGGGAGGGATCTGGATGAATCAGGGCACACATGCATGCAGGGCTGTGAGACATTACCAATGCCCGAGCACCGAGGGGTATGGCCTAATTTAGGATAGGTGGCCACGCCCACATCCCATAAAAATCAATGTAAAATACTATGCGTGTCTCCGCAAAGGGGGACATTTGTCCCCACTCAACATGGGCCCAGGTAATTAATACCCCACACACACACACACACCTCTGTACGTATGGTAGAATTTCTCTTATTAGTTTTTCTAATCTGTGGGGGCTAAATGAGCTCAATTTAAAAAACTCAGGTTCTATCATAAGAAATAAAGGGACATGTACTAAGCAGAAATAAAAGTGGAGAAGTGAGCCAGTGGAGAAGTTTCCCATGGCAACCAATCAGCTGCTCTGTATACTTTTTTAGCATGCAAATTTTAAATGTTACGTCAATGCTGATTGGTTGCCATGGGCAACTTCTCCACTGCCTCACTTCTCCACTTTTATCACAGCTTAGTACATATCCCCCTAAGTTTGACCATGAGTTGCACATGTTCAAATTGACTTAACAAGCTTGTTGCATTCAAATGTCTTCACAGTTCAAATTAAAAAAAAGTTCAAATATTTTTCATTATTCAAAAATATTCAATGACATTCATTTTACAGTGAACTTGGAATGCAAATGGCAAATCTGGAGTATGGACAGCAAACCCTGAACATGATCAGTGATTGTAAATCGCAAGCTGCAAGTGGTGACTGTGGGACACAGATTTTGAGAATCTTTAGTTACAAGACTAATGAGATGCGCAGCTCATTATCCCTGTGTCAGGATCCTTCAATATACGCGATCCGGTCTTTGATCCTCTTTTGAGCAATGGCATTTTATGTGACATATGATTCTGCTCTGTGCCAAAAAATTATCAGAGGTCTTGTACATTACATGTGCACTGTACCACAGCAAACCACTTTTTACTTGTACTAGACAAATAAAAACAAATTGCTTGCTGGTTACTGCGGTTCAGTCACAATCTACTGTAGCCAGTTCTGCACTAGTCTGCACCAAAGTTAACTAACTGAACACTAGCATGTGGGAGACAGATAACTTAAAGTATTTGTAAGTATTAAATGAATAATAACTAATGTGTTTCATTTTAACAAGAGGATAAGTAAGTATAAGAGGACAAGTAGTATTTCCTCTCACTTAAAAGTATAACCACCATCAGAGATATAGGATCAAGACCTACGAGAAGGGGGGATAGAAGGTGCATTTCAGCAAGGCTGTGGGAGCATGGCACACCGTCTCTGGGGTGCGATGTAGTTATGTGACCCGCGGTCAGGAGACCGGCAGTGACACCCCCCTCCCTACTTCCCACCCTCTGAGAATCCCGACGGTCAGCATGACGAATAGCAGGGACTATTCCACGACACCCATAGAGTGCTCTTACTTTATTGATCTAATCATTTTATTTTAATTTAAAGCAAATGGGAACAAATATGAGCCTGGGAATATTTATACTGTAGGCATTTGTACATGAAGTATTTTGTTACATCTTTAAGCAACTTCAATTCATCTGTGATCTCACTTTCAGGACTGACTAGAACAGAGTCAGCTGTCTCATAGTGTCACTATGTACAATGCTGCATGTGCTTGATGGGAATTATTAGTGTGTGTGTATGGAAGATGAATGCTGTAACAATACATACTGTACTTTATTTTTAGTGCAGTTATTTCTCTAGAACTATACAAGTATCCATATTTCTTGTCTTTTTGAATATTCTGCAAGTGGCAAAGACCGTTTGGTTTTGCTGAGGGTAAAAATAAATAAGAAATACAGTATTAACGTACTACACCACTCCGCAAATCACAGATACTGTAAGACAGGGATGGGGAACCTTCAACCCTCCAGCTGTTGTTGAACTACACATCCCAGCATACCCTGCAACAGTTTTAGCAAGGCCAAATAGCAAAACTGTAGCAAGGCATGCTGGTATGTGTAGTTCAACAACAGCTGAAGGGCCGAAGGTTCCCCATCCCTGCTGTAAGAGACCACCCCAGACTGTCCAGCGATTAAATATGTAGCTTTACCCGAGGTTCACCAGAGTGCAGTGCGCCTTGTGAGCCGTCTGTTCTATCAATAGGGTTTTTCTTCTATTCTCCACATGGCTAACATCGGATAAAAGAAATCAAGAATATTTTAGCCATGTACTTACTGTATAAGGGGTTGGATACGAAAATCCAGGCAGTTGGGATCCAAACAGCCAGAAAAGAGACAGCGGAATCCCTACAGCCAGAATCCTGATGCATCCCAGTACATATTTTCACCCTGCCCCTAATCCTTACCCACCCTTCTCGCAGCTCAACCCTAACCCACCCCTCTCACAGCCTAACCCACCCCTCTCACAGCCTAACCCGGATTTTATAAACACAGTTTTATTATGCGGTTTGGCCTGAACCGTATGCAGTGTGCTTTGAGTCCTAGGGGTTTGCAAACTGCCACACACTGGATGCAGGGGGTGATTCAGACCTGATCGCTAGGCTGATAAAATTGTTGTCCTGTGATCAGATATTCACCACCCAAGGGGAGTGTATATTCGCTTTGCAAGTGTGCGATCACATGCTTACGCCGAGCAGCTAAAAAAAAACCTCAGTCAGCAGACAGCTGCAAATCCGTTCCCAACTCACTCACCAGTGAATGGTTTTCTCTTACGTCCTAGAGGATGCTGGGGACTCCGTAAGGACCATGGGGGTAGACGGGCTCCGCAGGAGACATGGGCACTTTAAGAAAGACTTTAGGTATGGGTGTGCACTGGCTCCTACCTCTATGCCCCTCCTCCAGACCTCAGTTTGATACTGTGCCCAGAGGAGACTGGGTGCATTACAGGGAGCTCTCCTGAGCTTCCTGTCAGAAAGTATATTTGTTAGGTTTTTTTATGTTCAGGGAGCCTGCTGGCAACAGACTCCCTGCATCGAGGGACTGAGGAGAGAGAAACAGACCTACTTCTGTGAGTTTCAAGGCTCTGTTTCTTAGGCTACTGGACACCATTAGCTCCAGAGGGATTGGTACGCAGGTCTCACCCTCGCCGTCCGTCCCAGAGCCGCGCCGCCGTCCTCCTCGCAGAGCCGGAAGATTGAAGGCGGGTGAGTATGAGAAGAAAAGAAGACTTCAGAGGCGGCAGAAGACTCCTTGATCTTCACTGAAGTAACGCACAGCAGTAAAGCTGTGCGCCATTGCTCCCATACACCTCACACACGGCAGTCACTGTAAGGGTGCAGGGCGCAGGGGGGGGCACCCTGAGCAGCATGAAAACCTCTCTTTGGCAAAAAATACATACATATATATATATATATATATATATATATATATGCAGCTGGGCACTGTGTATATATGTGTGTATATATATATATATATATATATATATATATAATATATATATAAGCCCGCGCCAGTTTTTTCAATATATTTGAGCGGGACAGAAGCCCGCCGCCGAGGGGGCGGGGCTTCTCCCTCAGCACTCACCAGCGCCATTTTCTCCACAGCACAGCGCTGAGAGGAAGCTCCCCGGACTCTCCCCCTGCTTATTCACGGTGAAAGAGGGTTTTAAAGGAGGGGGGGGGCACATAATTGGCGCATATACAGATATATAAAGGCGCTACTGGGTAAACATTTTGTGTTTTTTCCTGGGTCATATAGCGCTGGGGTGTGTGCTGGCATACTCTCTCTCTGTCTCTCCAAAGGGCCTTGTGGGGGAACTGTCTCCAGATAAGAGGTTCCCTGAGTGTGTGGTGTGTCGGTACGTGTGTGTCGACATGTCTGAGGTAGAAGGCTCGCCTAGGGACGAGGGGGAGCATATGAATGTGAGGTCTCCGTCGGCAGCGCCGACACCTGACTGGATGGATATGTGGAATATTTTAAATGCTAACGTAAATTTATTACACAAACGATTAGACAAAGCAGAAGCTAGGGAACAGCCAGGGAGTCAACCCATGTCTGTTCCTATGTCGCAGGGGCCTTCGGGGTCTCAAAAGCGCCCACTATCCCAAATAGGAGACACAGATACCGACACGGATTCTGACTCCAGTGTCGACTACGATGATGCAAAGTTACAGCCAAAAGTGGCGAAATGTATTAGATATAGGATTATTGCAATTAAGGATATTTTGTATATCGAAGAGGAACCCCCTGTTCCTGACACGAGGGGACACATGTATAAGGGAAAGAAACCTGAGGTAACCTTTCCCTCCTCACATGAGTTGAACGAATTATGTGAAAAAGCTTGGGAATCTCCAGACAAAAAACTGCAGATTCCCAAGAGGATTCTTATGGCGTATCCTTTCCCGCCAATGGACAGGATACGGTGGGAATCCTCCCCTAGGGTGGACAAAGCATTGACACGCTTATCAAAAAAGATAGTGCTGCCATCCCAGGATACGGCTACCCTCAAGGATCCTGCTGACCGCAAGCAGGAGGTTACTTTAAAGTCCATTTACACACATTCTGGTACATTGCTCAAACCGGCAATTGCGTCGGCCTGGGTTTGTAGCGCGGTAGCATCATGGACAGATTCCTTATCAGCGGAAATTGAGACCCTAGATAAGGATACCATTTTATTGACCCTAGGGCATATAAAAGATGCTGTCTTATATATGAGAGATGCTCAAAGAGACATTAGTCTACTGGGTTCCAGAATTAACGCTATGTCAATTTCTGTTAGACGAGTCCTATGGACCCGGCAGTGGACAGGTGATGCCGACTCAAAGAGGCATATGGAGGTTTTGCCTTACAAGGGTGAGGAATTGTTTGGGGAAGGTCTCTAAGACCTAGTCTCCACAGCTACGGCAGGTAAATCAAATTTTTTGCCTTATGTTCCCTCGCAGCCTAAGAAAGCGCCACATTATCAAATGCAGTCCTTTCGTTCAAATAAAAGCAAAAGAGTACGAGGATCGTCCTTTCTTGCCAGAGGTAAGGGCAGAGGGAAAAAGCTGCACAACACAGCTAGTTCCCAGGAGCAGAAGTCTTCCCCGACCTCTACAAAATCCACCGCATGACGCTGGGGCTCCGCTAAGGGAATCCGCCCCAGTGGGGGCACGTCTTCGACTTTTCAGCCACATCTGGGTTCACTCACAGGTGGATCCCTGGGCAATGGAAATTGTTTCTCAGGGATACAAGCTGGAATTGGAAGAGGTGCCTCCTTGCCGGTTTTTCAAATCGGCTGTGCCAGCCTCTCCCTCAGAAAGGGAGATAGTGTTAAATGCAATTCACAAATTGTGTCTTCAACAGGTGGTGGTCGAGGTTCCCTTGCTTCAACGAGGGAAGGGATATTACTCAACTCTGTTTGTAGTCCCGAAACCGGACGGTTCGGTCAGACCCATTTTAAATTTAAAATCCCTGAACCTATACTTGAAAAGGTTCAAGTTCAAGATGGAATCGCTCAGAGCGGTCATCGCCAGCCTAGAAGGTGGGGATTTTATGGTATCCCTGGACATAAAGGATGCATACCTTCATGTCCCATTTATCCACCTCATCAGGCGTACCTGAGATTTGCGTTACAGGATTGTCATTACCAATTTCAGACGTTGCCGTTTGGGCTTTCCACGGCCCGAGGATTTTCACCAAGGTAATGGCGGAAATGATGGTGCTCCTGCGCAAGCAAGGTGTCACAATTATCCTGTACTTGGACGATCTCCTCATAAAAGTGAGATCGAGAGAGAGCAGTTGCTGACCAGCGTCTCACTGGCACTAAGGCTGTTACAGCAACATGGCTGGATTCTCAATATCCCAAAGTCACAGTTGGTTCCTACGACTCGTCTGACCTTCTTGGGCATGATTCTGGATACAGACCAGAAATGGGTTTTTCTTCCGATAGAAAAAGCTTAGGAACTCATGACTCTAGTCAAGAACCTATTGAAGCCAAAACAAGTGTCAGTACATCATTGCACTCAAGTCCTGGGAAAGACGGTGGCAGCATACGAAGCCATTCCCTTTGGCAGGTTTCATGCGAGGATTTTCCAATGGGACCTACTGGACAAGTGGTCCGGGTCACATCTACAAATTCATCAGTTGATCACCCTGTCCCCCAGAGCCAGGGTATCTCTCCTGTGGTGGCTGCAGAGTGCTCACCTTCTAGAGGGCCGCAGGTTCGGCATTCAGGACTGGATCCTGGTGACCACGGACGCGAGCCTCCGAGGGTGGGGAGCAGTCACACAGGGAAGAAATTTTCAAGGTCTGTGGTCAAGTCAAGAGACTTGTCGTCACATCAACATCCTGGAACAGAGGGCCATATACAACGCCCTACGTCAAGCGGAGACTTTACTTCGCAACCAACCAGTTCTGATCCAGTCAGACAACATCACCGCAGTGGCTCATGTAAACCGCCAAGGCGGCACAAGGAGCAGAGGAGCAATGGCGGAAGCCACTAGGATTCTTCGCTGGGCGGAAAATCATGTAAGCGCACTGTCAGCGGTGTTCATTCCGGGAGTGCACAACTGGGAAGCAGACTTCCTCAGCAGACACGACCTGCATCCAGGAGAGTGGGGACTTCATCGGGAAGTCTTCGCACAGATTGCAAGTCGATGGGGATTGCCCCAGATAGACATGATGGCATCCCGCCTCAATAAGAAACTACAGAGGTATTGCGCCAGGTCAAGAGACCCTCAGGCGGTAGCTGTGGACGCCCTAGTGACACCATGGGTGTTTCAGTCGGTCTATGTGTTTCCTCCTCTTCCTCTCATACCCAAGGTGTTGAGAATAATAAGAAAAAGAAGAGTGAGAACAATTCTCATTGTTCCAAATTGGCCATGAAGGACCTGGTATCCGGATCTGCTGAAAATGCTCACAGAAGATCCGTGGCCTCTTCCTCTACGACAGGACCTGTTGCAACAGGGGCCCTGTCTGTTCCAAGACTTACCGCGGCTGCGTTTGATGGCGTGGCTGTTGAACGCAGGATCCTAGCGGAAAAAGGCATTCCGGATGAGGTCATTCCTACGCTGATAAAGGCTAGAAAGGACGTGACAGCTAAACATTATCACCGTATATGGCGAAAATATGTTTCTTGGTGTGAGGCCCGGAATGCTCCTACGGAAGAATTCCATCTGGGCCGTTTCCTTCACTTCCTACAGACTGGAGTGAATTTGGGCCTAAAATTAGGCTCCATTAAAGTTCAGATTTCGGCCTTATCCATTTTCTTTCAAAAAGAATTGGCTTCTCTCCCAGAAGTACAGACTTTTGTGAAGGGAGTGCTGCATATTGAGCCTCCTTTTATACCTCCGGTTGCGCCTTGGGACCTTATCGTGGTGTTGAGTTTCCTTAAGTCGCACTGGTTTGAACCACTTCAATCGGTGGAGTTAAAATATCTCACTTGGAAGGTGGTCATGTTATTAGCCTTGGCTTCGGCTAGGTGAGTGTCGGAATTGGCGGCTTTGTCTCATAAAAGCCCCTATCTGGTTTTCCATATGGATAGAGCGGAATTGCGTACCCGTCCTCAATTCTTGCCTAAGGTGGTGTCATCGTTTCATATGAACCAACCTATTGTGGTGCCTGTGGCTACGCGAGACTTGGAGGATTCCGAGTCCCTTGATGTAGTCAGGGCTTTGAAAATTTATGTGGCCAGAACGGCTAGAGTCAGAAAAACAGAAGCACTGTTTGTCCTATATGCAGCCAACAAGGTTGGCGCCCCTGCTTCAAAGCAGACTATTGCTCGCTGGATCTGTAACACGATTCAACAGGCGCATTCTACGGCTGGATTGCCGTTACCAAAATCGGTCAAGGCCCATTCCACTAGGAAGGTGGGCTCGTCTTGGGCGGCTGCCCGAGGGGTCTCAGCACTACAACTGTGCCGAGCTGCTACTTGGTCGGGTTCAAACACCTTTGCAAAGTTCTATAAGTTTGATACCCTGGCTGAGGAGGACCTCCTGTTTGCTCAATCGGTGCTGCAGAGTCATCCGCACTCTCCCGCCCGTTTGGGAGCTTTGGTATAATCCCCATGTTCCTTACGGAGTCCCCAGCATCCTCTAGGATGTAAGAGAAAATAAGATTTTAAACCTACCGGTAAATCTTTTTCTCCTAGTCCGTAGAGGATGCTGGGCGCCCGTCCCAAGTGCGGACTTCTTCTGCAAGACTTGTATATAGTTTTGCTTACATAAGGGTTATGTTATAGTTTTCGGTTTTGGACTGATGCTACGTTGTTTTCATACTGTTAACTGGTTAGTATATACTCAAGTTATACGGTGTGATTGGTGTGGCTGGTATGAATCTTGCCCTTGGATTAACAAAAATCCTTTCCTCGTACTGTCTGTTTTATCTCTGGGCACAGGTTCCCTAACTGAGGTCTGGAGGAGGGGCATAGAGGGAGGAGCCAGTGCACACCCATATCTAAAGTCTTTCTTAAAGTGCCCATGTCTCCTGCGGAGCCCGTCTATCCCCATGGTCCTTACGGAGTCCCCAGCATCCTCTACGGACTAGGAGAAAAAGATTTACCAGTAGGTTTAAAATCTTATTTTTACCAGTGTGTGCAGTCTGTGCGCAGCCCAGGACTTATTCCTACAATGCAATCAGAACGGTCTGATTGGGACCAGAGCTGACGTCACACACCTTCCCTAAAAATGCTTGGGAACGCCTGCATTTTTTCCCTGACACACCCAGAAAATGGCCAGTTACCACCCACAAACAGCTTCCTCCTGTCAATCAGCATGCGAATGGCTGTGCGATTAGAATTTTTGCACCAGCCTGTCGCTGACCGGCGATGCCTGTTGTTGCTTGCCGATGTGTGTGCGCATTGCGGTGCATATGCATGATGAGTCTATTGCTGATCGCCCGCTGTGTGAAAACGCACAGCAGCGATCGGGTCTGAAACGGGGCCGCAGTTGCAGTTTTAAGACTACAAACAGCAAGATTGTAAACTGTGTGGTTTGACTATCTAAACCACATCTAATGTGTGCAAATATCACACAAAATCAATCTCCCCCACTGACTATGAATTACTTGGAAAAGTAAAAGAAAATAATCAGCAGAACTGTACAGTGTTTCCTATCAATTGTAAATATTGCAAACAAGTACAGTAAAGGACAGCTCGCCGCAACAACTGAGAAAATGTTGGCCCATAAGATGGAAATTACATTAGGCACTGGCGTGTAAGTGAATTTGGCTTTATTTAAAGGCAGGTAGAGATTATTTAAATTTGACAGCATCAGTTCAATTTAGCTCTAAAAAAACTGCCCTGTCAATGGATTATATTTATAATAAGCAATCACTTACAGTATGTAAATAATGAAGCCATAAGTGAAATTTTATTGGGTAAACCATACCTCCCAACTGTCCCGATTTTCGTGGGAGAGTCCCGTTTTTTGGGGACTGTCCAGCTGTCCCACCCGCGGGCCGCAATGTCCCGCAGTGGGGGGGGGCAGTTGGGAGGCTCTGTCTCTCGCTGCCCTGCTTAGCAAAGCAGCGGTGAATAGACGCTGTGCGCATGCGCACAGCGTCTATTCACTGGAGTCAGAGGGAGAGGGGGCATGCCAGCGGCTCACAGAGCACTGGGCATGCCCCCTCAGTGACGAAAAACGGGGTGTGGCTCGCGATCGCGGGTCCTCTGCGAAGCCACGCCCATTCTCTTAGAACACCCCCCTTTTCTTAGGTCACTCCCCCTTTTCAGGAGCGTGCGCTGCTACTCCGCGCGTGTGTCCCTCTTCAACAATATCAAAAGTTGGGAGGTATGGGTAAACTGAGTACATAGCTCTTCCATTGTGTACATAATCGGTAGTACAGTATAGGGGCATAGCCAGAACTTTGTGGGCCCCATGAGCAACATTTTGAAGGGCCCCCCATCTCAATGCTTCTAGAGAGACACTTCTCTGCAGCAGTTGTTATGCCCTATAATAATTCCCTAGTTCATTATCTGAACCATAGTAGCGCCTTATTTAATGTTATGCCCCATAGTAGTGCCCTAGTTTCTTTTATGAATCGCAGTAGTGCTTAAGTTCCCCCTATGTCACATTTCAGAGCTGCCAGTACACATTATGCCACACAGTATCCCCAATTCACATTATGATATATAGTGCTCCCCGTTCATATTGTGCCTCAATACAGTGCCCCGGTTCATATTATATAACATTAAAATGCCCTCCATTCATTTTGTACTACACTACAATAAGCAGGTCCTGGGGCATAACTAGATATATTGCAGGTCCCAAGGAAAAAGTTTGAAAAGACCCCTACGTACCACCCAATGGCAAAACATTTATCTAACACATGTAACTTTGACAGGGTAGGTTGTGCCCCTCTCAGCTCTGGGCCCCATAGCAGCTGCACTGCCTGCACCAATGGTAGCTACGCCCTTGGTACAGTAGTCATTTATAGACATGTCCTTGTGAAATTTTGCTTAAACTGGGTTTGCACTATAACTGTTTCCAGAAGTGTTAAGTTCCAGCGTTGCAATAGAATCACTCTCATAATAATGTATTATTTAGGTACAACCACAGTTAGCACTCAATAAAAACTGACATTCAGTCATAAAATAGTGCAGCAGGCGGACTTACCAGTACATACTGGGACATATACTGAGCCAGGGATATGCCTCAATATTTAGCGTAACATACGAGCAATGCATGCACACAGCAGGAGTTGTACGTTTGGGTGTAGTATGGTATGCCAGCGCTCGGGCTCCCGGCGACCAGCATACCGGCGCCGGGAGCCCGACCGCCGGCATACCGACAGCGTGGCGAGCGCAAAGGAGCCCCTTGCGGGCGCGCTGCGCTCACCACGCTGCGGGCACGGTGGCGCGCTACGCATGCCACACTATTTTATTCTCCCTC